>NC_139147.1:11962461-12358208 GCF_964270905.1 Leucopleurus acutus | reverse complement strand
CGCAATGTCCTTAGGCAGCTAGAGTAGAAAGACCAACTGCATGTGTATAGTGAGCCTTAATGACATTAAAACTGGATTTGTAAAAGCTCTTCTGAAATATCTTGCCTCAGCCTTTCCTGAGAATTAGATTAAATAAGCTTGTCAAATGTATACCTCCAACTACGCTCTGTGAAAGTTTTCATGTAAACCAAGTAAACTACACTTTTAACAAAAAGTGACCCATGTGCTAGTAAGAGTTTCCTTATTGAAATACATAAAAGAAAATTGTTCTTACATTTTAAAAATGAGGCATGAATGCTCTGACAAGTTATGATAGAGCCATGCAAAATGAAAGCTATATTTCAGATAATTATTTTAAATTGCATTTCTAGGACACTTTGCTAATCCACAGGCTACTGGCAAGGGAATGTACTAGAGCTCTAATACAATCTAATATAATCAAATACTTGGGAAACATTCTATACTCATTGTGCCTGAATCACTTTTGAAAGTAGTATGATTTGAGGGAATTAAATCTTTGTAACCAAATTGACTGTATTTGTTAAGAAAAAGTCTATCAGGCCTTGATGAGTAATTCACCTCTATCTGGGAAATGGAAGCTCTTGTTAATTCTATTCACTAATAAAACCAAGCTCTAATCTTTTACTTAACAGGAATATAATGGAAGTTTGGAGCTATTTTTAACTTGGCATATAAATGTCATTCATTTTGACTTTTATCAAACAAACCTAAAATGTCTTTCAGTTATAGGAATCAAACTCCAAAAAAATTACTGAACCAAGATCCATACATTACAACAAATATCAATGGTTACCTCCAAATTCTTTTCTAGCAGGTGCAGGACTCCTAGCCCCTTATGGTTCATAAGAGAACGTGCAGCAGAAAGGAAACGACATTAAATAAAGAACTGAAATGTCAAAGATTTACTATAGTATTCATGATGTCAAATATCATGTAGAAACCACATATTCATGTCTTGGTGCTATAAAAAAGCTATTATGTAATGCAAATGCTTCTAAATAGAAACATTATACTTATTTTAAAAGAACATTTAAACAAATATATAAACTTTATAGTAAATAAGTATATGTATGTTCTTCAGTTCTAATCATGCATTTTATAGAAATCAGTACAACCCCATTAGCAAAAACAAAACAAACACTTCTTTCACACTTGTAAAAGGTCAGCTCTGAAAACATGTTACAGGAATCTAGTTGAGAAACACTATTTTTCCCTGTTCTGTCACACCCACCACGTTTTTTAGAGAAAAACTGAGGAAGTAGCACCAGTGATAGAAAAATAGTAAAATCTAGAAGCTAGAAGTTCGAAACATGCAGAACATTTTTAAACAGAGTGGAGGGAGATTTTAAATCGAGCAAAAGTGGAAATGAAATGGTTTGTTACCTGCAGGCGGAGGCGGTCTTTGTGGGGGGGCTGGACGCGCAGGAGGAGCAGCCGGGCGGGGAGGGGGGGGCCGCTTGGGCTCCAGGGGTTGAGTGTCAACAGGAGAACCTACCGAAAAAGTACCTGAGGTAAGAGGATCACGTTCCAAGTGGATGTGAGCACAAACGTACTTTCTATACGCGTATGATAAATTATTTTGCTAATTTTCTAAATTTGTACTACAGTGTAATGTCACACATTTCTGATATCAATAACATAAGCAGTTCTGCTACTACATTACCCTTTGGTACCATGAGAGCAATCAGGCTAGCTCTCTGTGGACTTCTTACCCAGGCCCCAGGTGCTGAAGGGGATTTATCGAGCGGCCCTATTAAGACAGCACAAAGGGGGCTTCCCTGGTGGTGCAGTGGTTAAGAATATGCATGCCAATGCAGCGGACACGGGTTCGGGCCCTGGTCTAGGAAGATCCCATGTGCCGCGGAGCAACTAAGCCCGTGCACCACAACTACTAAGCCTGCGCTCCAGAGCCCACGAGCCGCAACTACCGAGCCTGCATGCCACAACTACTGAAGCCCGCATGTCTAGAGCTTGTGCTCCAAAACAAAAGAAGCCACCGCAATGAGAAGCCCGCGCACCACAAAGAAGAATAGCCCCTGCTCGCTGCAACTAGAGAAAGCCCATGCACAACAACGAAGATCCAACGCACCCGGAAAAAAAAAAAAAAGAGACAGTGGTTATATTATTTTAAAAAAAAAAGATGGCATGAAGTACTGTGTGAGTTAAGTCACTTGCAGTGTACTGGCCAATAGAGAGAAGAAAAAGAAAAGGGTGTCTCTTCTCTCTATACCCTGGCTTATCTTGAATTTATTGAATGAAGCCAGTCCTCTAAGAGTAGCATGGGTGAGCTAGAGAAGTTTATGAAATGGAAGGTATTTTCTGAAGACATTGGTTAGCATGGAACAGTGACTAAACCATGTAGCGTAACAACCTCCAGAGATAAATCCTCCAACTTTGGAGAAGTCATGACTATCAAGTTGAATTCAAAAAATATATCTTGTCTCTTTCTGCTTCATATTATAATTTAGGTAATGTACAGATAGACAGTTAAGCCCGAATAGTTATGGGTCCTGACTATAACGATAGAAAATCATCAATGATAAGACATGGACAAGCCTGGCCACATAGAAAAAGAACTAAGAAAAATTCTCATCTAGTGGCAGTGATGAGTATCCTTTCCATTTAGGGCTTACCATCTGCGAAGTTTCCTCTTTCGTATACACAGAAAACATGCTACACTTCAGCCTATGGATATGAAAGTTAAAACAAAAATGGGTCTCCAAAGGAGAGGCAAAGGCATCAGAGGTTTAACCGTCTAAAATCAAATGCATTAGTCAGGGAAAGTCATACAAAACTTTAAGTAAAATACACACTTTGTGAAGCTGGGTGCCCGGGTGTTCTTGATGGAGCTCGACTTGGTCTCATGGGAAGGGAAGGCACAGGCCCCTCTGATATGGTAGGTGACTGGCAGGGACTGGTCCGGGGTGAAGAACTTGGGGAAGTGCCAAGGCCAGAACTGGAAGATGGCTGGAGATGCTGAGGAAGGATTTCCTCTACCTCAGCACTGTAGTCATCAACATCACCTGAGAAAGTGCAAGGTCAGCCAAGGTCAGCCAAGTTACCACCATGTTAACTTTCTCAGAGATTTTTTTCACCAATCTAGGCTTTAAGGGGTTATATACATAAAATAAACACATTTAACATTATGACACTGCAAACATATATAGGTTAAGCATGTGGGCATATATAAAAATTTTATACATATAGAAGTAGAATTAGTGCAAACGCTCTTATAGGAAATGTAATTGAAGATAGTCTGTTTCAGAGCAACAGGAGGCCGGTGGTGACTAACAGCTGGAGCTGGGCTGGCTCCAGAGCCTTCAATATTCCACTGAGCAGCTGTCTCAGTGCTGGCTGACTTGGAAGCTTAATGCTCTCCCTCCAAACCTTCCTTCTCGCCCATGGAACTGACCGCTCCCCAGTGCCCTCAACTCAGGTCCTGCCCTCGCAGTAGACAGGCTCTCACGCGGTCACACACCTTCCCCAGAAGTCTCCTCGCTACTCTGTCCCCTGGACTCCCCCAACCTGACATATACACAACAGGGGGGAGTTGGTTCTCCCCTGAGATCTCCTCACCTCCTCTTTCCTTAGGGTTGGAAAGTGGGGTCAGGGTGCCCCTTGCAACTCAATTCCAATTGCAGAACTCAATCTTCCAAGCCTGAACAAAAAGGCCTATTTCTTTGAGGCTGCGCCATCACGAATTTATGTAGCACCCTCAACCCCCGCTTGCCGCCATAATCTCCAACCTCCAGCCTTCTGGTCTCTTGAACCCATTCACTGAGGACTAAGGGGAAAGCAAGCTGGCAAGCTGGGCCCTGCCATCTTCCTGGGCGACATCGAAGTCCATGTGGTCAGCCCATCAACAACCCGATGCCTTTTCCCTGCTGATGCTCTCCTCCGCTCCTGGCACATATGCCCCTGGAACTGCAGTGCCTCTGAAACAGTGAACTCAGAACACTGCCCTCTGACCACCACTTCCCAGACTTCCACTCTCGCCCTCAGTTACTCTTCCCTCTTTTGACTTCACCAGGATCCAGGCCTTTGATTTTGCGTCTCTGCATCTGTCTTCACGTCCTCTGGTTCCTCACCTCGGCCGTTCCCCTCCTGCACTATTCTTCCACCGCGCCTGCATCAACTCCACTGTCTAACCTCTCCATAACTGCGCACCTGGGCTGCTGGGTGCTGCGGCCAGAGACAACCACGTGGCCCCGATGACTGAAGCCATGTTGACTCTGTGGTTTTCAGGCTCATCTGGGCTCCCAGGGCTGCCTGGTAATTCCACAATTTCCTGGCTGGCTCTCCCTCTGACCCCTTCTCAGGAGCTTTATCTTGAACCGTCTCAATTCTCCTGAAACCATGAGTTGCCCCACTCCTTAAACTTCACAGAGAAAAGGGTAGTCTTGAGATGGGACCCCCTCTCTTCAACAACCTGGCCCCAACTGGAGCCTAACCACGCGGTTGGCACTCAGGTATTTGTGGATGGAAACAGTGGGGTTCTGCCCACCCCCGTCTTCCCAGGGACCGTGTTCTGCCACTCATTCTGCCCTGCCCCTCCCCAATGGCGTCAGCCCTTTCCATCAGCACTAAGCGTTCTCAAGCATCCCCATTTCAAAATAACACTCCCTGGAGCAGCTGCCTTCCTCTCCCTTTCCCCCGCCTTAGCCAAACTTCTGTGAAGAGTTGCCTGCAGACACTCTCTGCACATCTTCGCCTTGCATCCACACCCCGATTTACCACCATCTGCCTTCTTCACTCCACTGAAATCACTCTCCTGAATGTCACCAACAGCCTCCTCCCCGGGACTAAACCCAAAGGGCAGGCTGCGGTGCTCACTTCTCCTTCTTGCCACAGACCACTCTCCCTTGTTATCTTTTCTTTCCTTGATTTTTAAGCTGCTATATTCTCCTGGCTCTTTGACATTTCTGGTTCTTTCTTCTCATTTTCCTTTTATGGGCAGCCTTCTTCTGCCTGTCCTTGAAGTCTGCATTTCTGTTTGATCCCAGGACCAGTCCTCTCCCATCTCTATCTCATCCTCCTGGCCAAGCTAATAAAAACGCATGGCCTTAAACTGTCATCAGAGCTGCCTGGTGGGCCCAGAGCTCTCTGCTGAGTGCCAGGCCCACACCCCACAGCCTACATCTGGGCCTGATGGACCCTACAGACACCTCAGACTCAACATATTCAAAACCAAATCCACCTCCCATCCACACTCACTCCTCCTGCACAAGCATACTTGCATCGTCTACTTAGATCCTTTTTGTCCCCTGAGGTCTCTGCACATTCCTTCTTCCTGGTTCATGCCTTTCTATCCTCTTTAATCTAATTCTCACTCAGTCTTCAGACTCTCAATTTCAGTTTCTCTGGTAGAACTCTCCCGACTTCCCAACTCTAGGTCAGGCAGCTGCCCCATGAACTACTGCAGCATCATTCACCAGTGCATTGATGTCACATGATTACAATTGCCTGCTTACTTGTTTGTAACACCAACTGAGCTGTGAGCTTGGGGAGAGCAAGGATGACATCTGTTGAATTTACAACACCTAGCATGGACCTGGCATGTGAAAGGTACTACATAAATGTGTGGACCAAGTAAACAAATGAACAGTGAAATGTGAAAGTGAGATGATCTTCTGAGGTGTTCAACTCTTAAGTGCATTATCTAGACATACAGGGTATCACAATATGATGCATTGTCATTTTATAAACTAAGGTATGCATCTTAATGGAAAATATGCTAAAATAATATAGCGCATATATAGCATTAAAAAGCAAATGCATTTCTTAATCACATTTAAGGAAATTACTATATCGAGATAATCTGTCCCGAACTCCAAACTTGAAATGATTACATTTATATGGCTGGGTTCAGTTTCAAATGCATGTGTTCCTAGCCACTTTGAGAATCTTTTAAAATTACTTTGAAATATATCCTCTTTTGAACAGACTTGTGGTTGCCAAGGGGGAGGGGGGTGGGGGAGGGATGGACTGGGAATTTGGGACTAGCAGATGCAAACTATTATATGTAGAATGGATAAACAACAAGGTCCTACTGTAAAGCACAGGGAACTATATTCAATATCGTGATAAACCATAATGGAAAAGAATATGAAAAAGAATGCATGTATGTATATGTGTGTGTGTGTGTGTGTGTGTGTGTGTGTGTGTGTGTGTGTGTGTATAACTGAATCACTGCTGTACAGCAGAAATTAATACAACACTGTAAAGTCAACTATACTTCAATAAATTTTTTAAAAAAGAAAGCAATATATCTTCTTTTGTAGTAATTATTCTTTTGTAGTAATTATTTTGAACCCATTTCGGCACATTGAGCTTCTACTTTTCTACCTTAACTACAATTAAGGGGACAAAACCACACACCAAAAATACCACTTTGTGCTCTTACGACACAAGGACATAAACTAACATTTGGATTGCATGGCAGAACGGCAAATACATCTAAGTCTGGGTACAAGCAAAAGACACACAATACGATGCAAAACAAAATCTCGTTAATATTGCTCTCAGTGTTACAAGAAGGAAGAGAAGGATAAACTTGGAGACTGAGACGTTACTGATGGGAAGGAAACATCTTGAAGGACAGCAGTAAATGTGTTCAACAAGCAGACCTTCCATATCGAAGTCGGCCGCAACCTCCGCGTCTTCACCCAGCAGGGTGGAGCTTGTTGAGGACGGCAAGGGGACGCTGATTTTCTCTAAACTCATTTCTTCTTCCAAAGTTTTGATCCAGTCTGGACTCTTTAAAGTAATAGTTATAGTCCGACCCAATAACTAGTTGAGTAAAAGAGATATAAAATAAAAATTCATTGCATGAAAATTCACTATCTTGGAATAAAGTGCCTGCCTCAGTCTTACTACGACAACAGTATAGGCTTCATTCAGCTAGACTCAATTCAACATAACCATTTCACATATACTGTATTTTTAACTAATTTTTTGTTTTGTTTTGGTTGGGTTTTGGTTTTGGGGTTTTTGGGTTTTTTTTGGCCGCTCCACGCGGCTGGCAGAATCTTAGTTCCCCGACCAGGGATCGAACCTGGACCCCCCCCTGCAGTGGAAGCGCGTAGTCCTAACCTGGGAATTCCCTTAACTAGTTTCAAATGTCCCCAATCCTCCCTTTAAAAGCCTGTGTTGCTAAGTCTCAGGTCTTCTTTCTTAGGATGCACACAGATTTAAGTTTCCTTTGCTGCAGTAAGTATCTTTCCCTGGCCAGATATAAATTCACTGACAACTCTACTACATAATTTTATACTTCCTATGATTTTGATTCACAGATTAAATAATTGTTCCTACATGAGACAACTAAAGGAAGGACAGTAGAAAATCCTTAAAATAATTTCCCTGTTCATTTGGGCCTTCCTAACTTGGTGTAATGGTCTTGAAAGGTGCTATAGTGTCAAAGTAGTTTCAGCATTTCAAACGTCAGAAGAATACTGAGAGAATTTAAGACCATTTTAAATCTTCAACAAAAGTTAATCATTCTGAAAACAGAAAGACTGGCATCTGTGAAACTGGCACCCTGCCTTTCCTATAAATGTGAGAAGCTTTTAGACAAAAGTATAATCTAAAACAACCAACATATTATAATCAAGTTACACTGTCCTGTGGATGTATTAAAAAAAATACTTTCCTTACGTGCTATTGACATTAGAATTCTTTGAAGGCATAGGCTGGAGAGGTTGAAAGCTGCTGGCCTGAACAGCACAGCCGTGTTTAATAGGAATTTAGTGTCCATCCTGAGCTTTGAAGTCAGAGTCCTAAGAACTAATAATTCTTTACTCACTTATTAGACCAAATCAATTAAATTTCAGAACTTGGCAACAGGCTTCATATGCCATTTGTTACTTTTTAAAGTCAACAGCATTCTTTATATATTCACCAAAGAATACTAACAAGTATTCTTAAGCCTCAGTCACTAATAACGGGCTGACTAATAATAACTAAAATAATGGCCATTTAAGAGGCACTTCATCAAGAATATCCACTTGGCAGAGATCAGAGCCAAATGAAAAGAAAGAAATTTAGACGACAGAAAAGAAAATGCTCAAGAAGGGCATCCTTCAGGTTTGTCCTGCTTACGCTATACACTTTTTCCAGACTCTCCCCTGGATTGGAAGTGTTCCTATTAGTCTTGCGTCTAGAAGATTTCGGGCTGAAACAGTGGTACTAACAAAGCTAGACTAGAGGTTTGGAAATGTCTAACTTTCAAAAGGATAAATCAAACATTATTATGCACTTTCCCAAAACATTATTTTTTCAGAATTTTGAAAATCTTTTAAGGGAGCTAAGGGTGGGTCCTTTCTAAGAGCATAACATACATGACTAGACTTAAGGGTGAGGAACAGAGCTGAAAAGAAGGGAGGAAAAAACCAAACAAGGAAAATTATCAGGGGAAAGACAAAAGAAATATTCAGAAAGGGAATAAGAGCTGACAGAGAATGCCAAACTGAGAGCCGCTCTTAAATATTTACAGCACCATGGGGGAAGGAAGGGCTTTTTAAGATATCAAAGTTAGAACTAAATTTAAAGATCAGTTATTTCCATATGGTGAAGACACAACAAAGTCATAAGGCAAACTGGGAGGAATATCTGCAGCATGTTATGAAAAGGGATTAACATCAAGGGAGCTTCAAAAGATGAATAATACCCCAGGGGAAAAATGAGCTAAGGTCACAAACAGCTCGTCAGAGAAGTACAAAATGACCAATGAATTAAAAGAGCTAGCAATCAAAATCTTAACACAGAAGTGACATACTACTTCTAGTTTTTCAGACGGTCAAAGTTAAAAAACATCCAGTACTGATTAGAATGTTGGATGTTAGGTAATCCGAGGCATAATACAACTAGATACATTCCTCCTGAAGAGCAGTTAGCCAACAAGTATCAACATTTAATATGTTAATATCTTTGTCGTAGCAAATTTACATTTAAGAATTTATCTTAAGGAATAATAGTTAAGCATGCAAAGTTAGAGCGTACACAGGGGTTCCCTGGAATGCTGGTTTTAGTAATTAAAAGTTGGAAACAGCCTCTTGCCTTCCAAGATGGCCCACACTCTGTCTGTGGAGCGTGTATCTCCCTGAATAAACCTTCTTTCACTTTACTATGTCTTGCTCTTGAAATCTTGCCTGCACAAAGCCAAGAACCCACACTGGGCGGCCATCCCAGGGACTCAGACATGACTTGGGATGTGACCATCCTCTCGCACCCTACTCTCTTTCCTGCAACATCTTTCCTGGCACCCAGTGCGGGGCCTCCAAGGCCATAATCTCGATCCGCCTACTGGGCTACGGCTCCCCTCTGAAGGGTGGCTGGGACTTACCCTGAGCCATGTAGATTCAAGTAGCCCGTTAAGGGGCAGCTGACGTCGCCTGCAGGATCTGGCAGAGACCAGTTCTCTGGCCGCGAAGAAGCGCACTGAGGCCAAGGCTTTTCCCCCTCAGTCTTTCTCATTTTCCTATTGCTCTATCTCTCTGGACTTGAAAAGATCCACCCAGACGACCACCAAACATCCAAATTAAGACTGCGCGGCAAGTAATTGACAACTTGGTTGGGTCTAAAGATCTCCTGCCAGGGGGCTTCTCTGGTGGTGCAGTGGTTGAGAATCTGCCTGCCAATGCAGGGGACATGGGTTCGAGCCCTGGTCTGGGAGGATCCCACATGCCGCGGAGCAACTAGGCCCGTGAGCCACAACTACTGGGCCTGCGCGTCTGGAGCCTGTGCTCCGCAACAGGAGAGGCCGCGATAGTGAGAGGCCCTCGCACCGCGATGAAGAGTGGGCCCCGCTCGCCGCAACTAGAGAAAGCCCTCGCAGAGAAACAAAGACCTGACACAGCCAAAAATTAAAAAATAAAATAAATTAAAAAAAAAAAGTTGGAAACAACCTAGATGTCTATTAATGAATTTGGTTAAATAAATTTATATATTTATCCACATAATAAAATTAATTTTTAATTAATTTTTAATTAAAATGCAGTCATTAAAAATGACATATTTGTTCATATAGAAAGATGTCCATGATATGTATATCTCATTTTTGTTAATATATATGTACATATATATGTAATCCCATTTGTTTTAATATATATATATGCCTATATGAAGGTTTAGAAAAATTATTTTATAATGGTAGGACCACAAGTGGTCTTTATTATTTCTTCATACTTTTCTGTGTTTCTTAATTTACTTTTGCATGAGCGTACTACTAATGCATTTGGGAAAAACAAGCAAAACCCTACAAAATCTATTTCAAAAGCAATATACACATGGAAATCTTTTTCTCCAAGGAAGTGGAAGTTATGTAACAGAAGAGGAAGCTCAGGTAAATCTTTACCGAGTTGCCTGCTGTTGGAGAAATTAGGCCTGGATTTTAGTCCATCCTATCTAGTGCCCATATACTTAGATATGTAGGATTTGTCTAAAAGCATTCAGAAAAAACTAATAGACATAGCACTTTACAGGAGTACAACTATTCCAGGACATTGATGTAAGTTTCGCACAATCAATGCCATTTCAAATCGTAGGTTAGGAATATCTCCACTAATTACAACTTTCTAAAATGCCTCAATGGGATGGATTTGTTATCTACGGGAATTAGTTTACCTACGCTTGAAAAAGGGACCTGGGTACCACAATCTAAGCCAATAAAACAAGTTCCTTGGAATAATGAGCACATTCCTCCTTTGTTTTCTTGTAAGTGAAGCATTTTCTTCCATTTGCTAGAAATCTTTTCTACCATATAGATGAGCCAGAATATCTATTCCAATTAAACATTTTAAAGTTTTATATAAGAAAATATAATAAAATAAAATTTGGTAGTAAACATGTTTTCTTCTTAGTCTATATCAATGATTAACATCTCTAGGGCAGGACCAAAATAATCCTAAATTAGTCTGAAATCTAGTCTAAATAATAAATATTAAAGTGCAACACTAGGTCTTTTATCCTCCTGAACTGGAAATACATTTAGATAATTTGCTGCATGTCTCTAAAAATACAATCTTCAGACACTTAATTACAGAATGGTTTAGACTCAACAAATGTTACCTTACCTCTTTACCATTCAGGCTCAGAACACTCAAGGCAGAGCTTCCCTCCAAAAATGTAACCCACATTTTATCTTCTACAAATCTTTAAGGAAGGGAAAAAGAAACATAAAAAAACCCATAATTAATACCTAAGGTATAACTAGCCCAATGACTAGTCCAATGATTATCGATTAACAAGGGCTTATAGAGGCCAGAAAGTAAGAGCGAGAGCAACAGGGCCAGCGGTGACCTGGAGAGGGCACTCTTTCCCTAAAAGCATTCAAATTCAAATTTCTTTCAAATACTTTGTTAATAAAACAGCCTGCCAGAAGAAATGGACCGGTGGACCTCCAATTGTGATCCCTGCTAATCCAATCCTTCATTTCATGGACAAGGAGAAAATGGGCCAGAGGTGAAGTGGCTTGTTCAAAGTGACCCTATGAGAATAAAATACAGGGCTAGGACCCAATTCTCCTGACCCTGTAGTCCAGTATTATGTATTTTCACTGTCTCAGTGATTTTCCTGAAGCAAATTTCCTTTGACCAAGAAAGAAGACAGGGAGTTGTCACAAAAAAAAAAAAAAAAAACAACAATTGATATCAATCAGTCAATCAGACTGGCCCCAAGGAGCCTTAGATTATGGTCTTTGTTTTTATTCAATGACAGGCATTTAAATGACTTCAAAGGCCTGTGCTATCATTCTAAGTTTATAGTTTTGAAATAAGAAATCCCCAAAAGGAAAAATAAAAAGGACACTGGAACAAGCTCTGAAGGAGATGGTCACTGATACATAATAATGTTATCATGAAAAAAGAAAACAAATTACAACATTATCAGTCTTATTTACAGAAACAATTTTACCAGTTGAACTACTCCCAACTGTATAAATCAAGTTCAGAAATCCTTGCAGATTTTTCAGATGAGAGACAGTAAAACATGTACATGCGTACATACCCCCCCCACACAAAACATAGGTAAGAGACAATTTCTTTGGCACAAAGTTCCTAAATTGCAGGATGCTGCCATTTGAAAGACACAGGGACATCATTCCTACCTAAAGACCACGAAGGGGATCTTTCTCAAATCGTTGGCAATGGACCAGATCCATCCTCCAAAGGTTACAATCACTATCAAAAGGCTGCATTTACGCTGCACCAGTCTCCCCCACACCAAACCCTATTTGTTCTCTGATACTGGTACCAAAGCGTTTGTGGCCACGTGGCAGGGCTAATTTCTTGGTCCTATCCTTACGTGGCAATGTGCCCCCTATACATTTTGAACTTTAACAAGAGATTCTGGTTCTGATATCCATGGATTTATGTAGGACCTTTTAGAAGCTGTATTTTCTTCCTTTTTTTCACTCACGAGGATAAAAGCTTCTAGACTTTTCCCCCAATTAGTATAAGTATCTAAATTTGCCCCATCTACATTTCCAGGGGATCTCTTACTTACATGTAAAGACTTCACTCATTCCCTAATGGTTGCCTTATTCCAGAGCAAAAAGTGATGATCAGTTTAGCCTACCAGTGACAGTAGTCCTGTCCTTGTTTACTTTCATCGTCTGCTTTTTCTATTCTAACTTGGTTGTCTAAGGTGTAACAACCAGAATATTCCAGGTGAGGAGGCACAGTATGGTTTTATAATGCTAGGATAATGCCTTGTTTCGTTACCAATTCTTTTTCCAATGATAACAAGCATTTTGGGGAAAGTTTTCAGCTCCAATTTAACACCAAGTTCTTTAGAGCCTAGGATAAAGGCAGACAGGTCCTCTTCCTGCATCAGTCTTTCATCCGTCATGCACACCTCTGGGTTCCCTCTGGCCCAGTGCAATATTTTAACTTGCTCAAAAGGGCATTTATCTGCTACTGTGCTGCCCACTCACACAGTCCATGTGATGCTCCCGGTGGTTTGGCATTTCTGTACTTGGCAAAGCTTACTGTCATCTGGAGATTTCACCACGTACTTGCTAGAGTCTTAAGATCTCTAGCCATTTTTTGTTTCATTTTAAACCTTTGGGGTAGACCTTTGTCAAATGATTTCAGGTTAAGTCTAAATACAATTTCCTCTCTATTTGCCCATTTACTCTCAGAAAGGAGAGTAAGGTTTCCCAGGCATGCTTCTCACTCCAGAAGAAACTATCCCATCTTCATTCTGTAGAGTATTCTGTGTAGCGTCTAGGAAAGCCATTACACACATGCTGATATTCCCTAGATTGCAAACAGGAATTGGCTCTTCCATTTGTCCTCTGCTCTGCCACAGCACCTAATATAGAGATTTGCCCACTAAATAGCTATAAAACATCCCTAAATAAACAGAGGAACAGCACAGAAAGGAACTGGATAGTACCTCTTCCCTACGGAATTCAATACATGTTATTCAGTCTCTCAAGATTGCTGGGCATTTGGAATAGGCCGTTTTTTTAAACCACACAAGAGGCATCTGGTTCTGCAAAAGGCAGATGGTTAAGTCAGTGATGGAAACCAAGACGGGAAAGAATGACTCCTGACTATTCACCTGGCAGGGCTGCTCCTCCATCAGATGGAAATTAAACGACTTAAAATTACAGAAAACATCAAATTTCTTAAACCGAGGGCAGAAAAGTCACTCCGCTTTACTCCTGTCACTCCTTAAAAAAATGAAATAGCAATCACATGTTCATTCTTCTGTGGGGCTTACATGTTATAGCGTATAGGAATCTTGAGAGAACACATCTAAATGTGCACCTATTCTTGTCATCAGTTGTTCATATCAAGTTTTACTACTCAACTTTAAACTTTCTAAGTAGCAAGTCCAGTTTCAAAACCTATGAGCTCTTTGAATAATATTTCTATAGTATGATTCGCCTTCAGTTCGGAAATACAAATACTCATATGCTATTCAAATACTAAATAAAGTGATTTCTAACACAGAAAATATTATTTACAGATCATGAGCTGCTTTTGGACAATACATATTTTACTTACCTTATGAGTATAACTTCACCAAAATTTGTAAACTGTTGCAGAAGTTCATCAATCAAAGCATCATCGAAAAAATTGTTTTCTGGTAGAGAACTTTTGATGGAGACCAACACCGTACCATCTGGGGGACCCTGAACGGCAATTACTTCTTTATAAATGTTTTGCCTCTCTTCAGCTTCCACTTCAAATATATCGATGTCAATCAGGGCAACGACAGGCCTTAGGCATAAAGGAAGGAAGATGTGTTAGGAACATTTAAGGAAGGACGTATTTCAAATAAATTTCAAGCACAATTAGGAATACAGAGACTGTTTAAACCTATGGTCGGAAGTCTTCAGCTCGGCCCTTCCGTAGTGCAGCAAAGTGCCAGGAGTCCACGTGTAGAGGATTTTGCTTCCATCTTGAAAACTAGCATTTAGGAGATCTAAATCTTCAGCTGCAGTCAGAATAAAACAAAACATAGGAGAAGCCACCTGAGCATGACCAATCATGTGGAGCTCGTTCATTTCACTGGCTTCAGTTGTCTGAGGCTGGGAAGCCAGACACACTTGCTAACAGGCAAGAAGTCTAGACACCGTTAAGTTAAAAAGGTTTCTTGGTGAAGCTATCATGTTATGCTTTACTTAGTTAAAATTAAGATGAGCCTTTACTCTGAGGCTACTTAAAGGCCTGTGACCAGAGAGTGTTTCAAAAATAACTGAACAGACAGGTAGCAGTTCAAAATATCTGCAAACCACTTGAGTTATTCAAATTAGAAATCTTAATTAGCATTCAGTTGACAATTCCGTAAAAATGTTTCCCTGCTTCTCTTTGTATGACACTACATCACTGAAAGAAAACAAATTGAAAAATTAAAGTATTACAAGCAGGTCTGAGAATTTTTTTTAAGTTTTATATTTAAATTGAATTTATTTTATTCTAGATAACCTGTGTTGAAAAAAAAAAGTAGTCCTCCTCGCCTTATTTGATATTTGTATCATTCCCTTCTTCCTTGTAAAATTTGCACTAGTTCACTTAAATGAAGAAGTCCATTTCCCAACTTTCCCAACCTGATCTATCAAAAGGCCATTTCCTTCTTCTCCAGAGGACACGGTCTGTCCATGCAGGGGTGCGGCACTTTTCACTGGTGTCGTAGTCATCAGAAAACAAATCATATTTATATGTTGGAGCAAAGGTTACTTTTCCTTCTAAAAATCCTCTAAAAATCTAAAATAAACATACATAAAGTAAGTTATTCGAAAAGACAAAAACGTTCTGTTTTCATTCAGGCAGCCATGCATTAAATGTCTATTATGCACTGGAGACTCATGAAATTTATGTGCCTCTGATGAACACTTCTAACTGAATGGAACAGAGCTTAAGAAAAAATAACCCAAGACGTGGGCTTTATCACGCCACTTGTCTGACATTTGATTAAGCAAAGTACAAAAACGTGAACAATGGAATTCCACCAGACTTTTGAGCTACATGACACATTTAAAACTGTATGGGATTTTGGAAATCAAATAGTTTGATGTCTTATTCTCAAATGAGGAATTGGGGCCTAAGAAGGTTACATGGTATCCATCAGAATTTAAGTCTGATGACCAGAAAGATACCGTATCAAGTGGCTTCAATCACCTCTTCTTAAAAAACTTTTTTTTTAAATAAATTCTTCCAACTTTTGTGGTCACAAGTTTTTAGAACTAAGTCTCAAAAAGGCAGATGATATGAGAAACAACAACATCAAAATAAAGCAAATTACCATAGGATCTTAAAGCCAAAAAGCTCTAGCCCTGACAAGTAAGATTCTAAATTCGCTATTACTGAAAGAGAAAATGTATATTCTTCTACTTGAAAGTGAATCTTATGGAGACACAATATATTTTTCCTCCTGGAAATTATTATGAGTTTTCCTTTCCTTTTCTTTTTTTAAAAGAGAAGGCAGGGCTTCCCTGGTGGCACAGTGGTTGAGAGTCTGCCTGCCGACGCAGGGGACACGGGTTTGTGCCCCGGTCTGGGAAGATCCCACATGCCGCGGAGCAGCTGGGCCCGTGAGCCATGGCCGCTGAGCCTGCGCGTCCGGAGCCTGTGCTCCGCAACGGGAGAGGCCCGTGTACCGCCAAAAAAAAAAAAAAAAAAAGAGAAGGCAATTTTCTACCTGTTAAACTATAGATATATATCTACTAAGTATAAAGAGACTCCAAGAGGTTAAAAAAAAAAAAAAAGCAACACTTTAAGAAAAGTATGTTTTCATAATCAAAGGTCCCCTTCTTCCCAATGCAAGTATCTTAAGTATGTATCTACCTGTCCAGCATTTTTCTGGTTGATAAGCTGATCTCCTGCTATAAGAGAATCCCAATTTTGCTGTCTTATTAGCTCTTTCACTTCTTCATTAGGAAGATCGATTCGGTAGTTGAAATCACCACACCAAAATACGTAGTCATGGGAGAACAGCATCCTCCCCTGGAAGCAAAGAGAGAATTTTAAACAATCAATTAAAAAAATGTTTTACCACTTCTTCTTTGCCTCACCCCTGCCATGCCCGATTTATTTAACCCCACAGTAATTACACATGAAGTACCTAATATTTAGGTGAACAATGCTGACATTTCTAGGAACTACCTTAAATTTTCAAAAACTGATATAGAATTTGGGGTAAATTGATACACATTTCAAAGCTTCCTCTTCAAAAACAAGCCACAAGAGTTTACCATTGGAAAACTCAACTTCCGCGCTATTTCCACAAAATCTTCATTTCGTTCTTTGACCTGCGATTGTCCTGCAGCAAAGTGGCTGCAGACGAAGCAGAGGCTTGTGGTGTGGAACAGCATTCGTATTGCGACTGCTCCCTTATTTCCAGTTGCGCCTCCCATTCCCGTCTTCACAGTATCAACTGCAACATCCCTTTAAAAGGAAGAATTCTAAATCAAAGATCAGAAATTCCAATAGTTCCGTGTGCATAAGAAAATAGGAATGTCTGTTACGTAACTATAACATTACACATTGTGGGGCACTTTGAGGGCAAGCCTGTGAAAGAGTACAGTGAAACTATTAGTGATTCTTTACTCAAGAACACATTTAAATAGAGTTACCATATGATCCAGGGATCCCACTCCTGGGCATACATTGGGAGGAAACTATAATTCTAAAAGACACATGCACCCCAATGTTCATTGCAGCACTATTTACAATAGCCAAGATATGGAAGCAACCTAAATGTCCATCCACAGATGAATGGATAAAGAAGATGTGGTACAGGGACTTCCCTGATGGCGCAGTGGTTAAGAATCCGCCTGCCAAAGCAGGGGACACGGGTTCAAGACCTGGTCTGGGAAGATCCCACATGCTGCAGAGCAACTAAGCCTGTACACCACAACTACTGAGCCCACGTGCCACAACTACCGAGGCTCACGCGCCTAGAGCCTGTGCTCTGCAACAAGAGAAGCCACCACAATGAGAAGCCTGTGCACGGCAACAAAGACCCAACGCAGCCATAAATAAATAATTTTTAAATAAATAAATTTAAATCTTCAGAAAAGTTTAAAAAAAAGAGTAAGTACTACTTTATAAACAAAAAAAGAAAAGAAAAGAAAAGAAGATGTGGTATATATATATATATACAATGGAATACTACTCAGCCACAAAAAAGAATGAAATAATGCCATTTGTGGCAACATGAATAGACCTAGAGATTGTCATACTAAGTGAAAGAAGTCAGAGAAAGACAAATACCATATCACTTATAAGCAAATGAACTTATTTACAAAACAGAAGTAGACCCACAGACACAGAACACGAATTTATGGTTACCAAAGGAGAAGGGGGCTGGTGGGAGGGATAAATTAAGAGTTTGGGATTAACATATACACACTACTATACATAAAATAGGCAACTAATACGGGCCTAGTGTATAGCACAGGGAACTCTACTCAATACTCTGTAATGGCCTATATAGGAAAAGAAGCTAAAAAAGAGTGGATATATGTATATGTATAACTGATTCACTTTTCTGTACACCTGAAACTAACACAACATTGCAAATTATACCACAATAAAAATTTTTTTAAATAATAAAATAAAATCAAACATAACCAACAAGGACCTACTGTATAGCACAGGAAACTATACTCAATATTTTGTAACAACCTATTAGGGAAAAGAATCTGTAAAAGAATAGATATATATACAAATGTATAACTGAATCACTTTGCTGTATACCTGAAACTAACGCAACATTGTAAGTCAACTATATTTCAATTAAAAAAAAAAGCACATGTAAAAACAAGAACCATGAACAAGTGTTTCTCTGAAGCCACAAACATGACAGGCCTTTTTATTATCTGATGTTAGGAAGCAGCCTTAGGAGAGCGATCTGTTTACTGACCTGATGAACGGAGCATGCTGTGGTCTGATAAAAACAAACAGACAGACGCCCACCAACTGCTCGGAGGCTAGCAGCACATACTTGTTGTCTCTGGAGATGGTCTTCTGAAGTTCCACGGCCCAGAGCTTCTGATTTGTTGTGCTAACAGAAAATATTAAAAAGGGAATCTTCAAAAAGATGGTGACAGTAATATAGCCTGTTTTATAAGACAGTTGTCAATTATACCTTTATATGCCCACATTTAATAAAACTACTGACGTCACGAAATCCACACCAACAGTGAAGTCTTTACGCGGGCTGGGCTTTTTTGTTTGTTTCCTTTAAAGAGGAAAACCCAAAATTTAGCCAAAAGAACACCCACACTTCAAAGTCTATCCTATTACTCCCTTACAAAGAAAATATGAGCTTACTGATTAAATGAGTGCTCACCATGTGAGTAATCTCAAGCTTGTATACTTTATTTTTTCTTTAGTATTCATTGGGATAACAGAGAAGAACATGCTTCCAGATACATTCCCCCGCCTTTTCTTATTTTTATGGGTTATCATACCTTAAAAAAAACCTTATAATGGAAAAATTTAAACAGCCACAAAAAAGAGATACTCATAAAATAAACCACCATACACCCATTATCCAGCTTCAACATTTATCAACATTTTGCTAATCATTCTTCTTCCATACCCCCTCCCCTTTTTTTAAACCTGAAATATTTTAACCCAAATCTGAGACATAGGCCATTTCACCCAGAAACACTTTGGTATGCACCTGTAAATGCAACAGGACATTTTCATTTTTGCGTAGTCACAATGCCATTATCACACTCAAATATTAACGATTCTTTAGTATCACCTAATACTCAGTTCGTATTTAAATTTCCCTGATTATCTAAAAAAACCTCTTCTTACAGTTGGTTTCTTTAAAACAGGGTCCAAATAAGGTCCACACATTGCATTTGCTTGTCTCTTAATCTCTCTTAATCTTTAGCAGTCTCTCAGCTCACCCAACCCTCTTTTTAACGCTATTTATTTTTTAAGAAGCTGGGCTATTTGTCTGTAAAATGTTTAACAGTCTGGGTTTGTCTGATGTGTCTTCATGGTACCTTGTTCCTCTGTCAGGTTTGTTTTAAACTGGTTACTCTAGAAGCTTGATTAAGAAACATTCAATTTTATTGATTTGTTTTGGCAAAAATAACCTCACAGGTGGTATAGTCACCCTTGCATCATAGCGGGAACTAATCTCTGTGATATTACACCCGATAGGCTGTTAGGACCGTGACAATTGACTCGTTGTAATAAAAAGTTCCTCCACTGATCCTTCTTCTAAGGTTTTAACATCGACTGATGATCATTGCCTAGATCCATTATTTCATTAGGGGTTACAACCTGTTGACTTCATAATTTCAGCATTCCTTGGGCATTTGTAATAAGTTGGAATTCTTCTATAAACAACTTCTCTCTTATCACCTACTCAGTTATTCTGAAACACAGTTCGTATAAAGAAGGTAGCAAAAATGCTTGAGTCTTTCTCTTTATACATTTTCAGAGTATTAAGTTTGTGCCCAAGAACCTCCAATGGCAAGCAAAAACAATCTTCTTGTAGTTCCAGGTCATACAAACGATAAACGGTAAGCCAGAATACGACCTCACATCCACCCATCTAATCTATCTAACACTATGCCACACTGCCTCCAAAATACCAATTCAGAGCACGGATTCCCTACCAACCCCACCACCAAGACTTGGATTCTGAAAACAGAACGACAGCTTTCATCCCTTTCTTCAGCTCTCTCAATGAACCCTGATCACTCCATTCCAAACCACACACACCTCCCCACCTCCACATGCCCAATCCCCTGACCTCTATCTATCTGCTTTCGGTTGCACCTACCGTCTTCTAACATGCTATATAACTTACTTATTCGAGTTGTTTATTGTCTGTCTCCTCCACTAGAAAAGAAGGTGCACACAGGTAGGGATACTTGTCTGTTTTATTCATTGATGTATCTTTAGCACTTAGGGTAGGTGCTCTGTAGATATTGGTTAAATATATGAATGAATAATCACCATTTTCATTAAAGAATAATTTGATTAATCTCTACTTAGACCAACAACTGAACAATGTGTTTGGTACTGGGAGCCCTCAGAATATGTTCTAAGACCTGAATCTGTATTTTCAGGAAAGAGTCAAACAGCAAAATGAATGAAGTCGGAATTCTTTTCTACTTCCCTGTATAAATTGTTATTCACTTTAGCTAAGAAGAAAGTTGTCATTTTCAAGACTGATGACTATAATACCATACTATTTCAGTCCATAATTTTATTCTGAAAATCTTTTTTAAAAAGTCACAAAAGAGGACTTCCCTGGTGGCACAGTGGTTAAGAATCCGCCTGCCAATGCAGGGGACACGGGTTCGAGCCCTGGTCTGGGAAGATCCCATATGCTGTGGAGCAACTAAGCCCGTGCACCACAACTACTGAGCCTGCGCTCTAGAGCCCGCGAGCCACAATTACTGAAGCCTGCACGCCTAGAGCCCGTGCTCCGCAACAAGAGAAGCCACCGCAATGAGAAGTCCGTGCACCGCAACAAAGAGTAGCCCCCGCTCGCCGCAACTAGAGAAAAGCCCGCGCTCAGCAACAAAGACCCAACGCAGCCAAAAATAAATAAATTAATTAATTAAATTAAAAAAAGAAAAAGATTCTTTAAAAGAAAAGTCACAAAAGATGGGCAACTACTCAACTTTTAAAGCAAGCATCATTTCTTAAAATAAAACACTTAAGCTTTCAATTTCACTAAAATAATCTGTATTTGTAATAACACTTCAGAACATCAGTTCTCTGCTGTGGTCGGGGAACATCCCTGGGGATCCCTAAAACCCATGAGGTCAAAACTGTCTCCCTAATATCGCTAAGAGATTGCCTTTTTCACTGTATTGACATTTGCATGATGGTGCAAAAATAATAAGTAAAAGTGCTGATGTCTTAGCAGGAATCCAGGCACCAAACTGTACTAGTTAGTATTCCTTATAATCTTTACCCCCATGCGCTCACAGTTTAAAAAAATGCCATTTCACCTAAGAAAATCCTGATGAAGCAGTAAACATTATTAATTCTGTCACAGCTCAATCCTTGAGTCCCATCTTTATAGTATTCTGTGTGATGAATGGACAATACACATCAAGCACTTCTGCTGCATACTGAATGCATACACCATGGTTGTTTCAGAGAAAAGCACCTGATACTTTGAGTTCAGAGCTGAAATGCCCCTTTTTTCATAGAATATAAGAAAGAACGAGTGACAGACTATGGTTATTCAGATTTAGATTATTTGGCAAACAGCTTTTCAGCCAAGTCTGTGTTTTCAAGGGGAAAAAAAATAGCATCTATTTCCAAAGATAAAATTTATGTTTTCAAGCAAAAATGAGAATCTTGATAAACCTGTATCTGCTACTCTGATCTTGACAGCTTCCACATACTTGAAGAATTTGCTGATGAGATGAGTGATGAAATTAACCAATATAATGTTTAATATTGTATAATGAAATGTGTCAAAATTTGGAAGATCTACATAACTCAATGAACTAATATGTTCCAAATGACCAACACATGATGTTTCAAAATCATGCAAGGGTAAAAGATAGACCAATGTTTTAATATAACTGAGCACAAAAAGGTCATCGCTATGGTTTCAGATTCCACACTGCAACTAACCTTTGGGAAACTATTTGTTAAGTGGTAACAGAGAAGAAATGGTCTGAAAAGGCTATTAAGATATTTCGGTTTCCAGCTACATATTTATGTGATTTTCTTCATATAATTCAACCAAAACAACATATTGCAACAGACTAATGCAGAAGTAGATGTGAGAATACAGCCGTCTTAAGCCAGATTCTAAAGACATTTGCAAAACTATCAATCAATGCCCTCCTTCTCAGTAAATTTTTGTTTTGGAAAACAGCTACTTTTCAGGAAGAAAATGTGTTATTTATGTTAACATGTATGAGTTCATTATCATTGTTATTTTTAAATGAATTAAATGTTTTAAATTTTTCATTTTCAATTTCTAATGTGATACATATCAAGAGATAAAACTCACATAAATAAAAGTTCTTTAAGATTTTCAATATGTTTAAGAGTTTAGAAAGACCTGAAACCAAAAAGTTTGAGAACTGCTATTTTATAGTTTAAAAAGCATCTTCACATATATTCTCTCAATCTATCCTTGTAACAAGTACTTAGTTATCTGCTCCCCATGCCCATCAACTAGAAAGTTTCCCTGTGTGTTACCTGGCTGGCTTACCTTGCACTCACAATGTTTCCAGCATTCAACTCTACCATTTCCTCAAAACCAATGGCAAATATATCAGTTGGTTTACTTCTTTTATCTACAATGAAGCATCCAGGAGAGACTTTTAAGAGACGGCCTTAGTTAAATGGTAACCCCCCTACCCCCCAACCCAACTAAGATCAACATCAGATCTCATGAAAGTCCACTTTTGCGTTTCAAGTTTAACCAAATTCAAATTAAAGGCAAAACCCCCGGAGGGGGCCAAAATTACTTCCCATTTAGCTTCTATTTAGGTGACCTAAGTTTGCCTGTCTAAGACTGTTATTCTTGAAGACCCTTAAGTCCTTTCAGAAATCATTTTGAAAGAATTCTTGCTAAAGTGTGTACCATGGACAGCAGAGAAACAAGCCACTGCTCAAAGGCTAAAGTGACTCAAAATGGAGAGGGAAAGAAATTTTTCAGAAAGGGTACAAATAATAAAGTGGTTGAGTAACAGTCTCAAATTAGAGGAAACAGTTGAGAGGGATTTTTTACACTTAAATTTGAAGATTCCTAAGTGGAAGCAATCTAGGAAAATGAGAAGAGTCAGGGGCTCAGACTAACCCCTCTGTTCTAGCCATTAGCTCTCTCATAGCTGACAAGACCAAAAGAGAACAGAGCTGCTTTAGATAAGCAACCCCAGGGTACTCTGGGTGGCCCAAGCATTCAGAAATGAGAATAAATAGCTAGAGAAAGAACTTATAAATACTATGAACAAATACTGAGAAAAAAAAAATTTATTGACTGCTATTATGTGCAAGGCTTATATACAAATCTTCTCATTTACTACACAAACACCTTAGGAGACAGATTATATTTGCCTTTTATTTACAGACAGGAATCTGAGGCTTTGGAGAACCTAAGCAACTTGCCCGAGTTCACAAATAAAATGCAGTGGCCCAACTCTGGAAGGAAACTGTCTGAGTTCAAACCCTGGCTGTGTCACTACTAGCTGAATGACCTTGGGCAGGTCACTTCTCTTACTGTGTCTCAGTTTCTCATCTGTGAAATTGGAATAATAATAGTGATGGTATATTAGGTCTGTTATAAGGATTAAATGAATAGATGTAAAGTAGTTAGAATTGTAGTATTAGCTGTTATTTTATTATTGTTATTATTACTACTACAACAACAGTTTCAAGTTAGGTTCAGTGTAAATGAAAAAGGGCATTTTAATAAAAGTTTAGGGAAATTCCCAGGGTTTAAGGTGTGACTGATTAAAGACAACTAAAAAAGGAAAATCTGCATCTCACAGTATTTCCTATGTACATCACCTTCATAAATAACACTTGGTAAATGTGTACCATTTGAAAAAGGAATTAAAGTTGACTTAAACGACGAAGGCCTCAAATCCTTGACTCTAGTTAGAATCTGAATACAAGCATCCTGAGCTCAGTGTTCGGTTCTGGCTATTAAGAGCTTGGTGGCAGAGCACCCAAACTGAATGACAAGTCTTTACAAGGGTGAGTCAGCACCGTTTGCTATAAAGGGTCAACAAACGTCAAAACAAGTTTTGTAAAACTGCTCATGATCACCCTATTTCTTATCTTAGCAAATAAAGGACTGTATTTGAAAAATAGAACATATTAAATTTGAAAAATTATCAATCATAAAATAAGCTTGCTTTGTATCAGTCTAAAGAATAAAAACAGAACTAGTTTTTCTTATACGTGTAGTTACCTTAAAGATATCAATTTATGTACGGATCCAATTTCCTGAGAATCAAATAACAAAGAAAAGGATTTTTTATTTTACCATGTTTTCTTATGAAGTAGTAGATAAAGGTCTAGGAATACAAAAGACCTAAGATTTGAACAGATTTACCTATAAGAATGTTGGTCTTCAAATGTATAAATCCCAGTTTCTTTTATAAGGTAATGTATACTGTGAAGTGCCACATTTCTTTTCTAGATTAATAAATCACAGTCAGGGTTAATTAATTAAATCCGTATTATAAAAAGCCAACCTTGAAACTCCTGGATGCCAGCTAACTTGGGTGCATCAAGAAGCCAGTCAGTGAGGGTCTGATTCTTAAAAGCTATGCTGCGAAACTGCTTCCCGCCATTCACATTCCAGGTGCCCACACATACTCGAATTTTCTTGGGCTTTGAATACTTGTAGAAATTCTCACACAGGCTCTTTAGAACTTTAGAAGATGCTAATCGAGAACAAAACACAACAGAATTTTGGCTGCATTTAACCATTTACAAAAATTGATTTTCATGACTGAGAAATGATGGCTGGAAAGTACAATTACCATCATCAGCACAAAGAAGCATCAGATACATGCATAAGCACAAAAAAGACAGCCTTGAACACAGAGCCCAGCACAATGCAATTAACCAACACAACTTTTAAAAAATCATACATTAAGTACAATAGCCCAAGTAAAAAAACTATTACAAAATTAATGCAGCAACAAAAAAACATGCAGAACAAACAGTTCTGTTTCACTGAAATGGTACACTATTTTATGAAATACAAAAGCACAGACTGCACATTTTTAGGAATATAGCAACTGACTTTCATACAGCTTTCATTCGGAGGCTAGTAAAAATATGTTACTTCTCCCCAAACAAAAACATTCAAGAACCATTACATTTAGGATTCTAGCTACCGACAGGTGGTTTGATGAATAATGGCTCCCTGACAAAAACACAAATTATGGACAATAATGAGAGGATGGAGATGAAGCCATGACTAAATGCCTCCCAGCTCAGAGGAGACACCAAGTCCTTACAAACGTTCTGCAAGGCCCCAAACAACCTGCCCCACCTTTCTGCCCTCACCTGCCACCCCATCCCTGTTCTCTCACTGCTCAGCCACTGGACCCTCACAAGAATGGAAGCTCCATGAGGGCAGAAATGGTCTAATATCCCTAGTGACTAGAAGAGCGCCTGGTACATAGTAAGTGCTCAGCAAGTAATGGTTAAATGAATAAATGTTCAATACATTTTGAATCCTCAATCCTTTCCCCACCTATTTTTTTGACTTCCACCTATCCTCCTTCTTCCTAAACCATGCTTCATTTAGGTTAAGTCAAATCCTTGGCACTTAAATTAACAGAGTCTTAACAGGACTTCAATCTAAAGACAGAGAATATGCCCTTAACGGGCGGTTAACTGGCAAGAGGAAAGGGAAATCACAATGGTGCTCACCTTTCACCACAGGATCTTATTTTATTACGATATTAATTATTATTGTTGGATACCAAGGTACATACAGCAAGCAGTCTTGTGAGAGAACGAGTGAAAGAGGCAAATAACTTTTTCGGATTAGAGTGAAAATAGTTTGACCTGTGAATCCCATGAAAGGACTGCTGATTTACATGACAAGCACGTCCCCACTGTTCCCAGGGGCAAACGTGCACATTTCTAGCCCTCTTGCTATTTGATTTGATTACTCATATAGAGGTGTCCAGTGGTAATGAAAGCAGATTATTTGTTCTGGCCTGTTGGTATGGTTAACTGAAAGCCTGCTGAACCTGGATAAAGAATAATTCTCTATTACTACAGATTATCAGTGGTCTTTCTAATTGAAGTCATTGCCATTGTTACTGCTAGAAAACAGCTTCTACAATCTTTTCTACATCAAAACACAAGTTCCATAATGATTTAACAGCTTAAAATATCCAGCAAGACAAATAATGAATTGTGTGAACAAAAACATGTTGCCACGTTGGGTGAGCTACTAAAGTCTGTTTACAAATGGAATAAAAAGTTTACAAAAAATTCCCAGTTTATTCTTAACTGGTTGGCACCTTAATGTGCAGAAAGACATGAGTCTATGTTCAAACAGATGTCCATCCCTAAATACCATACCATTTCAGAAAATGGATTCCATGACGTAACTCAAAAATATATCCAAGGGCTCTCTTCCTCCATCCTTCTCAAAAAAATTGCCAATAGTTTCTCAAAACACTCAGAACAATAACTAAGTGAAACAAATCTTAAGGGATACCAAATCTTTAAGTGAAAGTCTTTTTCAGCTAAATTTCTGGCAAGAGTTTAGCTTTTGCTCATTTCACCACAGATTCAAGTTTAAAGACAAGATCATAAACCTTGTCCAGAGAATGAAGGCATGAGATTCCTAAGAACAGGAAAGGCAAGAAAAATAATGACCTTTAGGTCTTACACACTTAACTCTTCTAAGTTTGTTAGCAATCTTAATGCTTTTTAAAAGATTTCAGATCATATTTTAGTACACTAAATGCCTTTTAAAATATTACGTGTGAGAAGCACCATTGAGTAGTCATAAATATCACAGTACTCGGGCATTAATCCGAAAGAGTCACACCTGGGTTTCTTCCAGTAGCCTATAAAGAGTAAGATATAACACTAATAATGTTTGTTCAATGAGATATGAAAGTAAAATTAAAACTAGATGACCTATACTTAATTGGAATTAAGCATTTGCTACAGGAATACAAAGAGCATTGCAGATTTCCTTCTAAATGAAATACTTAGTTTTCTCAAACTCAAAATTTTTTTCTCAGATTAAAACAAGGTTATCAATTTATCATGTTAGATTCGGAGGGCAAAATAAAGTTTCCATTTATTTGCGGCTTTATTTATATACAACATCAACTTTTTAAAAAAATAGAGAAAAAGTTGCTTTTATTTACAGATTGATTTTCTATACTGTACCTGACTGTAATGTCTGTTCAGAAACTATGGATGCATCAAGAAGAAAACAAAGAATCATTAGTAAGACAGCAAGTTACAGCTGAAGTCTAGAATGTTATGACAAAACATTCTCAGACGGCCTCATTTTTTTCTTTTGATTTACTTTGATGAGTTAATTTTTTTCTGATGGCTGTAGGACACCAAAGATAAAAATAAATGATGATGACTGATGCAAACCTTCTGCATCTAAGGAAAATCCTATGGGGACTCAGTGATGTCCAGAGTTTCACAATCAGAAGGGTCTAGGCCTGCTTTCCAGGCTACTCCCGTATGTAAGTCTGTGTGTGTGCACGTGCATATACTTGTGAGGGGAATATGAACCTGAAAACCTAAGAGGCTGGAGGACTTTGAAATGCTGAAGTTACTGCCCTTACACCTTGTAGTATTCTTTCTGGGACTCACCAGTTGATAAGTATTATCAGTTCAGTTATAACAAAACATACATTCCAGCAAAATCACCATGCTAGGCAAAATGGTGCCAATTCCCACAGGCACAGGGCTTATGGCAAAAATGGGGTTCGGGCACAACGTTCAAACACTTCGGCAATGACGTGCCAAGAAAGATAGGAACCTAATATAAAAACAGTAGCAGAATTTTACGCATGTTAGATGGTTAAGGAATGTACGAATACGTCTAAAATACGGCACTTCATTTTGACAAAGACCTAAGGTTTGCTCATAGAAATGGGCAGCAGGAGGCCTGTGCTTGTAAGTAACTGTGAATCCTGGGAGAAGAGGTCTCTGCAATTGGACGGTAAGTTGTAACACCAGTTATGGATGGATCTGGTGAACGGAGGGAGAGATGTCTCAGGTGCACGCACATGTGTATGTGTGTTGTGTATATTTCCACCCAACGCAGTTCTGCTGGGTGCAGCTTTCTGCATTTCCCCAGCATTATTACCAGTGAAATCATGCATAAACTACTGCAGAACTGGCATTATACTCAAAATGTTCCCTGATATAGCATCCATGTTGGAACAAAATTCCCATTCTCAGAATAAGCATTAGAGCAGAACTGACTGTACTTTTTTTAAGGGTATATTTTTCATATAGTAAAATGTGCAGGAAACCAAAAAAACTGATGATCAAGTCTGGGAATTACTCAGGTCCCTCACTTCTTCTCTTTCCTTCAATGGCTTACTTTCAGTTGTTGCTGGTAAATGCCTCCATATCAAAGTAGGCACAGGTGGAAAGAGGTGATAAGATGCAAATCAGTCAGCGTCTACTGCTGGAAGCCAGGAAGAAAGCTTGATGTTAAAAGGAGTAGCTAAGATCAGATTCTGGTTTTCAGAGCTTTAGTAGACTTCAGTCCCCAGCCTACTCACAGACTCCTGAGGAGCTGACTGTAATTAACTACCTTCAGCACCATGCAGAATTCTGAAAGAATCCACGATAACGTATTTGACTAAGTAATGACCCAAGAGTACATAATTTGATGAAGAACAATTTCTCCTACTTGAACAGGGAAAATTGAAAGGTTTGGTTTGGGGGGGTAACAGAACAAATGAAAATGTTCAGAGTGCTACAGTGTTAAAATAGAAAAAAATATGAAATTAAGGAAGTCTATTAAGTTTTACAATGTATATTGAGTTTTCCCACGATACTGCTTAATATACGCTCACTGATATGAGCTCAAATTCTTTTGATTTTAATGAAAGACACAGTGAAAGATAAACAGCCATTCTGAAAGCCATATATTTATGTCAAATATTAAAATTGGGAATGATGGTGTCCAATAATAAGCATTTTTAAATTATTAATATGATTTAATGCTTATTCAAACAATAGCATTTAAAAGGTAGGACCAAGTTATAGAAACTTTTGGGGTGGTGATTAGCAAAATAACCAACAAAGGTATTGTTTTTTTCAATAAAGCGATGTTTTCTACATAATTATTAAATACTCTACTGAAAGTACTAGCTGAATATTTTATGAATTCCTGCCTTATATAAAGTTAGCAATACTTAAACCATTTCCCTCCTCAATCATAATCTATAAAAGAAAACATGCATGGGCCTCGGTTTTAGCTTAATAATTCCACTAATGATATAGACGTTTTAGGAGAGATAAACTTCCTTTGGAGAATGCAATTTTAGAAAATTACATGGACAGAAATTCCTTCCAAAACTATTTTAATCAACTCAATCTAAAAAGTATTTACGTAAGTAAGTTTACATTTACCTCTTGGACTTTTAGAAGGAATATAAACAATATAAAGTAAAATATAAAGTAAGGACGCATACCACGCAAACTTCCAGTAGTTAAAAGGGCTCGAGCTTTGTCAGCTAAATCACTATTTAAAGTATTTCCCAGTAGCAAAACATCAATGGCCTCTTGCTTGGAGCTGTCAAAGAAGTTATTCTGAATTGTTCTACTAACAGAACGAGCACCATCTTTTAACTTTCCAGCCTGTTGGGGAAAAAAGCATGGACTTTCATTCTAAATTGTTTTTATTCAATAGGTATTCTGAAACTTTAAATAAGTTTTATATGACTTTACTGTAATAAAAAGGACCTAATTATTCTATTTTGAATATCAAACCATCACATTAAAATGCCTCAAGATGTCACTGTTTCTTTTCCTCTTTTGGATAACAGCTCTGCACAGAGACAGAAGAAGCTCAGTGCCACAACTGCATCCACTAATGATATCTAGAGCCTTAAAAGTTTAAAATTGTTTACTATAAAGGAAATAAACTGAAATATACTTATTCAAGACAAGGAAATTACTTCTTACATAGTAACTTTTAGACTTGGGGATGGATGGGATAGATGGGGAGAAGCAGGGGAGATAAAGGAGGATACACTGAACTTGCATGTTCTCAGGAAAACTTCAAAGTACTCTAATAGTAGAAAAATAAAATTGAAATTGCTCCCAATAACTTACATTAGTTAAAACTAAAATTGAATATGAGAACGAAGGTCTAGTCTGTAACATGTAAACTACAGTTTGTATATTTTAGGTCACTTTGCCTATGTAAATATAAGTAATAAAAATAAATATATGCCAATTCCTACAGTGAGAGAGCCGATTACAACTTCTAATGAACATATATTTTACTCAGGTGTGTTAGCTATCATAAAGATATTTTAATCTTACAGATCTTGATGATTGTTTTAAAAAAACAACAACAAACTCTTGCCTTTTGGAAAAAGAACTTCAGTTTGCAATATGTAATTTTTATTCCTTAAAGAAATAACAGGAATTTGAGGCTTAAACTGTTATTTCCTTCCATAAAACATATGCAAATGACATTATTTGAAAAGAGACTCACCATTCACATTATCAGGCAATTAATCAAAAGGAACCCAGAGAAAGGAAAAGAAAGAGCAGTTCAGATGTTAGATTTTAGTTCAATTCAGACTAGAATATTTAATACATAAAAGTTCATATCTATTTTGTTAGAGATAAAAGACCACTGGAAATATATGTAACCTCTGTACATAGATAGTCAACTGCAGAAACAAAAAGGCAGAACATAAAAGAATATTTTAAGCAATACTTGTAGAGAATCAGGTTTAAAAGCAAGAATTATGTTCTTTATTCAAAAGGAATACATGAAAGTTTAACAATCTCGGGTTTTCAAAAATAGGGACCATTTAAGGGGGCTTTCCTGGTGGCGCAGTGGTTGAGAGTCCGCCTGCCAATGCAGGGGACACAGGTTCGTGTCCCGGACAGGGAAGATCCCATATGCCACGGAGCGGCTGGGCCCGTGAGCGATGGCCGCTGAGCCTGCGCTCCGCAATGGGAGAGGCCCCAACAGTGAGAGGCCCGCGTACCGCAAAAAAAAAAAAAAAAAAAAAAAGGGACCATTTGAGATGTAAATATTTGTAAATGTCAATACAAATTATTTCTGTGAGTTGAACAAAAGGAACTTTTGCAGGTAAGGCCAATGCCTCTGAACAGAGGCATGACACTTTATGAGACACAGAAGAGGAGGAAGATTTGGAAATTAAAAGAAGACTTTGTGATGATGAACTTCAGCTGCTATATTGAAGCAGCTAAATAAGAAACTATAAAAGTGGTAAATGTCCCTGTTTCTATTTCTGGGGATAGGGATTTAGAATATTAATAAATTCAATGGAGGCCAGGAGACATAAAAGGTCAATATTTAAGTATATAAAATAATGAAAAATACCTCAAGTATGCACCCAAAGTCCCTCAGTAAGGGCCAAACACTAAAGGAGGAAAGTAGTCTGTAGATAAAAGTAATGACGAGGCACAGACTTATAATTATGTCCATATTTCACACTTCCTTTGCACATTTTGATAGCCTCCTTTTCAAGGTAAGAAAAGAAAAAGAATAAAAACCTAAGCCCTGGGCTTCCCTGGTGGCGCAGTGGTTGAGAGTCCGCCTGCCGATGCAGGGGACACGGGTTCGTGCCCTGGTCCGGGAAGATCCCACAGGCCGCGGAGCGGCTGGGCCCGTGAGCCATGGCCGCTGAGCCTGCGCGTCCGGAGCCTGTGCTCCGCAACGGGAGAGGCCAAAACAGTGAGAGGCCCGCGTACCGCAAAAAAAAACAAAAGCAAAAACAAAAACAAAAAACAAACTTAAGCCCTAATAGCATTCGGTTCACAGTGGGTGTGGCATAAATTGCCCATTTGTTTATTGGTCCATCCAGCATTTATCACACATCTATCCAACAGAATGCACTGCGTCAAGTGCTGGGGAAACAAAGTCAAATAAGACAAGAATCTTTATTGGGAAGACTATGATTTGGGGGGGAGGAGAGGTTTTGTTTTGTTGTTTTACTTTTTTAATTAAAAAAAAAATTTTTTTTGGCCGTGCCACACAGCAAGCACGTGGAATCTTAGTTCCCCAACCAGGGATCAAACCCATGCCCCCTGCACTGGAAGTGTGGAATCTTAACCACTGGACCACCAGGGAAGTCTCTGATTTTTTTTTTTTAAAGAAAAACATATTTGGGGGAATTCCCTAGCAGTCCAGTGGTTAGGACTCTGTGCTTCTACTGCAGGGGGCCTGGGTTCGATCCCTAGACCAGGAAACCAAGATCCTGCATGTCGTGCTATGCGGCCACATACACACACACACACACACACACACACACACACAAAACCAAAGGTTTAAAAGAAACATATTTTCAATCAAAATAATATGAAAAGTAAAACAGATATTATGCAGGTGAAAAATCATTTTAAAAAATGTGAGGAACACATATCTAAGCCTAGTGGATTATCACTAAACAACTGAATATGTCATATATACATGTCCCTCAACCCTAGGGAAATAACTATCTGTTCAATCGTTAGTATCCACTATAGAAGGAAGTGTTAAAGAGGACATAAAAGCATGATAAAGCAGAATTCTAAAACAGATACCTTATAAAACCCAAACTATTAATTTAAAAGAGTCCATTTAAAGCTTTACTAAAGAAGGAAAAAGGATCTTTTATAATGTTATGATAGATCTAGATCTACCTTAGCCTTTCCTTCAAGAGCTCCAGTTCCTGCATAAATCTTACTGATTGAATCACCATTCACAGACCACATTGACCGAAAAACTTCTTGGAAGCGAGTCACCAGCTGAGGCTTTTCAGCTAAGCCGAGAGCTTCCAATTGTTTAGTTAGCATCTAAAATAGCAAAAGAGAAACTTTTGTAAGTATATGAATACATTCATTATGATGTGACTTTTTAAGAACTACCAGAATCAAACCAAGAATTTACAGTTACAGGACTTCGTGGGTCTGGATTCTGAAAACACAAGTTTACTATTTCCCACGATGTCAATTTCTAAAGTAAATATCACATCAATGAAACCTACAAGTAACTCAGTATTCCCTTGCAGTAATAAGAACTTCTTTCTGGTTAAATGATATTAAGCTTATCAAAATGGCCCTATGGGGAATTCCCTGGCGGTCCAGTGGTTAGGACTCCCCTCTTTCACTGCCGAGGGCCCAGGTTCAATCCCTGGTTGGGGAACTAAGTTCCCACAAGCCGCGCAGCCAAAAAGAAGGAAAAAAATGTCCCTATAAATCAGACTAGTTTATCTTGTTCACCTAAAAGAACAATACACAACAGCACGCATTGGAGCAGAGAAATATATCAATATTTACCTCGTTTATTTAAATATATGTAGAAATAACTAAGTTTCTTTAATTTCTGGATTTGGTTCTACACATTTGGGTAATTAAGGTCAGGAGATTGTGAGAAAAGTAGAGCTGCTCTTGAATTGTTATCAAAATTTTAAAAGTAAGTCATATCTCTGAATAAAGTCACGACAGCTTCTAATGTATAAAATTCGTATCAGTAAAGCATATAAGGGAGAACTAGGGGGGACACAGCATGCAAGGAATGCAAGGATCTTTGGGGTCCCACAGTTCCTTCATCACAGCAGAAGTGTTCAGAAAAGTTATTGGTCTTTACTATGAATGACTCTTAGCCTTGAAGTCTGGCAAAGGCAAAGCAACGTATAATCCTTATCCAGTCTCTTTCTCTTATTTGGAATCTAGTCGATGCCTTGCATTTTTACTTAACTCCCTCCCATTTGTGTTTCCTTTTATCTTGTCTATAAGTGGACATTATCCATAATTATAGAGGGATCAAACATTAAAATAATATTAAAAACCCTATACTGGGTTTATCTGATTGCCTAGAGACCTACACCAGGGCTACTCTTTGCTGGCTGGAGTATTAAAATCAGCCTCCGGCATCTCCTTTATCATTTATACCTCCTTCTTCAAGGAACTGGGCAAAAGTGGCCTTCACTACAAGTAGTTTGGTTTTGCCTACACTAGCAGTATATTTTGTAACCAGTCAACCAACTGCTATACTAGGGAGTATTCTCACACCTAACAACAGACAGTGGGTAGTCAGCTAAGTCAGATTCTAACACTTGTTCTACTTTTAATGAAGATGTTCAAGTACTTCACTAAGCTTACTCTCAGAATCTAACTAAATGTTTTTAGCCACTTCAGAACAGAACTCAAAACAAACCTGAGCCGTGTGATAAACTCCATCCCTATGACCAAATTCCTGCTTTTACTTTTATTTCTGTTGTATTTTCTAAGTAAACCTCAAGGACAGATTTCAAAAAAGGCAAAGCAGTAAAATTTACTTAGTTACATGAAAACTACATTTTTGTAGCAGACAATTCTATACATTGTACTTTCATTTTGAGAAAGAAAGACCCTCAGTTGCAGAGTAACTAATTAACCAATATTCTGGCCAAATTTAAGATCATCTGTTAGAGGAGATAAGAACCTGTTACTTCCTATTCCTGTTTTTCATAGTATTTGAGAACTATGCTAAGTTCCTATGGAACTAAATGAAGACCCACAATAGCCTTATGAACCTAACTGCTGCGTAATAGGCAAGACTTAGAAATCTCAGCATTGCTACACAGTTTGTCAAATAGTTGAGATTATGCCTAAATTAGACTGAATTTGATATATAAATAGTAAAGGAAAAAACTTTTAAACAGAGACTTTGTTACAGAAGTTGGCTCTCATTCACTCTCCTTCTAACAATGACATTTTCATCTGATCCTGTTTTTTGTAGCTACTGATTTGAAAATGCCATGTAAATGGCACTGGATCAGACTCTGTCAAAAATATAATCCTATAGGGTTGTACATGTGAAAACGGATCCTCCCCCATTCCAAAAAGACTTTTAAAAGACAACACAGAGAATGAAGGCCAAATATATACACGTTTGTTTGTTTTTTCTTCACACACACTATACATGTATTTCTTTTCTTTATCCAAAAGACAGGCAGAAAGAGGCAATTACTGGAATAGTATAAATAGCAGGGTTTTTTTTTTAAGGGAAAGTTAAGGAACAATAGAGGGAAACAGATGCTATCTAAAGAAAGTATTTAGAACAGATAAAGGAAACATTTAAACGAAAAGGGATGTTGCCCCCTCCCCCAAAGAAAAAGACTAGAAGTAAAGAATGCCTTTAGCATAACTTCATTTTGTGAAAAGTAATTAATGAGAAACATAAATATTACAAAAGCACTGAAAGAGGCATTTGATACAAGTTGCCCAGACGTATTTTATTCTTTTTACCTCTAAGCCAAGGAATGCCTGCACACTATTTGTTCTATCAAGACAATCCAAGCAGTTTGTTCGAACTGTACCACTCTGGCATCTGTAACAAATTCAGTGAAATTAAACAGACAGTTTAAAACAAAAATAACAAACATAAAACAAACTGAGAAAAATTAAGCTGATTAAAGTGTAGCATCTACTTTCTCCCCCGCCCCAACTTTCTGGTCTAACAGTTCTCAAACACACAAAAAAGGTGAAAGAGTTTTACAGTGAATACCCATATACCCACCATCCAGATTCTACAACTGTTAACATTCTGCCACCCATTTTTAGATTTGCAAGATAAGATTTTATTATCTCCATTCAATTTGTTGAAAATGCAAAAGACTTTAGAAAGTCACAAGGAATTACATTGAATTGTTTTCTTGTTACCTGACTTTTGGGAACATAGAGAAAGGGAAAAGTTGAGTACTCTATTCAGATGCCCCTAATTATTTGTAAAATCATTATCTTCAAGAGCTGTAGCATCAGCTTACATTTATTGAGTATTTTAGGCTTTCAAGTCCCTTCATACACATCATTGAACACCCTCAATAACCTATGAGGGAGAAAATGTCTATTATAGACTGTATCTTCTTCACTAATCCATGAGCTCCTTTAAGGCAGGAAATGCATCTTGTCTTCCTTGGACCTCTCCCTCCTAGCACAGCCTCTAGCTCCTAGCAGGCATTCATTAACTATTAACGGAATCTGGGTCATTTGTAGCATAAGAAATAGACTCATAATAGCTAAGTGACTTATCCAGGCTCACAAAATCAGAAGGGGAACAAACTAGAATTTGAACTCAAGTCACCTAATTGTAAGTCCTCTATACTCCCTCCCTCCATGGCATTGTTCAGGGGGGATTTGTGACCACATCCTAACTGAAATGTGCCATATATTCTTTATTACATATCTCTCTATTCAACCACATCCACTTATTTTTTTTGTTTCCAAATAAATGATTTATGTAGATTATAATTAAACCATGGGTAATTATTAGTCAAATCCATTTTACCTGCCTTCACTAATCAAGGTCATTTTAAGACTTGCACATCCTCCAAGCAGCAGGCAGGCTAAGCAATAAGATGTTTGTCCAAGTTATTTTCCAGGGACTTGGAGTCAGCTGTGTATAGCTGGAGATGAGCTGGTTAAGACTGGATAGGACCAAGCTGAACTGGTTAACACTGGTTAGGACCACCAACCCTCCAACTGGGCATGTGTGAATGTTGAGTCAGTGACCTTTTGATGTCAGAGGGCCAAAAACTCCACCCTCAAGACCATGCTAAGCACCTCCATTTTTGAATGTGCAGAGGCCTTCATAGAACGATGACGATTACCACTTATTTTTAATTAGGCCAATAGTTAGGAGCTAAACACACATTCAGATTTATAACCCCATAGTTCTGTATCAGAGCAGACAATAACCAATGTCTTCTTTTTTTTTTTTGCATTTAATAATCCTTACTGGGGTCTTCCCTGGTGGCGCAGTGGCTAAGAATTCACCTGCCAATGCAGGGGACACGGGTTCAAGCCCTGGTCCAGGAGGCTCCCACATGCCACGGAGCAACTAAGCCCATGCGCCACAACTACTGAGCCTGTGCTCTAGAGCCCGTGAGCCACAACTACTAAGCCTGCTTGCATAACCACTGAAGCTCATGTACCTACAGCCCGTGCTCTGCAACAAGAGAAACCACCGCAGTGAGAAGCCCACGCACCACAACGAACAGTAGCCACCGCTCACTGCAACTAGAGACAGCCCGCATGCAGCAACGAAGACCCAACACAGCCAAATAATAATAATAATAATAATAATAATAATAATCCTTACTGAAGCCAAGAAATATTATTAATTTTTTTTCTTTTTTTTGCAGTACGTGGGCCTCTCACTGTTGTGGCCTCTCCCGTTGCGGAGCACAGGCTCCGGAAGCGCAGGCTCAGTGGCCATGGCTCACGGGCCCAGCCGCTCCGCGGCATGTGGGATCCTCCCGGACCAGGGCACAAACCCGTGTCCCCTGCATCGGCAGGCGGACTCCCAACCACTGTGCCACCAGGGAAGCCCCTAAGACATTAATTTTAAGAGAGAAATGTAATAGCCTCAGAGATAGCAGCATGAGATCTAGAGCCAGATAAATCAAGCTCTACCGTTTCCTAGTTATATGACCTGGGGCAGATGATAGCTTTATGCCTCCGCTTCCTCAAATGTGAATGGAGATAATAAAAGAACTGATCTCTACGATTGTTATTATACTTGTAAAGACTAAGTGTACTGCTTGACCCATGGTATGTACCCAGTAATGTAACTAGAAAGAAAGGAAAACAAGCTTAAAATCAAGTATAATAAAGGAAGGTATTTTATTTAATTAAATAAAATTATAGCAAAGTCCCAATTTAAAGAAAAGAGGAACAGAGCAGTCAAACCTTTGAACTTCACTTCCATTGAAATAAAAAAATCCATAATCCAGAAACTTCTGGACTTGAGGTTTAAGAACACTATGTAATTTTTCTGCCTTTCCTCCTTTAACCATTTGATGATAGTCAAAATTCACCATCTGGATGTCAGTTGCATGTTCAGAAGCTTTCAAATGACTCTGAAAATAAAAGGTAAATATTCATTTAAATGTTAACTAAATATGATCTTATCAATATACTGTTATAAATGGAACTTTACATTTTAAATGAAAATCTCAGCAGGTCCTTGAAATCTTACTAATCTCACAAAGCTTTCATCGCCACTGGCAGTAAAATGGAAAATTACTTGCTGATATCTTATGGCATCTTTTCCCTAAAACCTCATATACTATCCCGGAGAGATTGGGTATGGCATGATTAATATCAGGAAACTTAAATAACATTCCCATCTGGTTTAGAAAATGAAAAATGATTTCCAGCCACCAGCGTTTCATTTTTCACCATAAAAATATAATGACTGTTTATATCTATTACAGAATCTCAAAATAGCTTATTTTTTAAGACAAAGCCCATCAAAAATTGAAAAATTCATTTTTCTATACCTTCAATATATACAAATGTTTCAAAAGTTTACCATAAAAAGTTTACCACATTCTCTAAAGTATAAGTTGTTTATTAACAATATTAAAACAAAATAGCCAAATAATTAATTTTGGACTTCATTAGCTTAAACTTTAGAAAATGTTTTCTAACCATTTTGTTTACGTTTATAATCTTATGTAACACTATAATTTATATCAATTCAGACTCAATAAACATTTATGAAAAATATTTTTCCTTAGAAGTCAGACATTTCTTTAGGTTCTTATTTAATGAAAATTCTCAAATTTTCTCTCATCAGTACAAGAAGTCTTGTGTGTATACAAATGCATTATTCAACATTTCATAGGTTTAAAACAGTGACTATGGTTTCTAGGAAATAGGCAAGACGATGAACAGATGAAGGAGGAAACTGCCTGGTATCTTTTTTTTTTTTTTTTTTTTTTTTTTTTTTTGCGGTACGCAGGCCTCTCACTGTTGTGGCCTCTCCCATTGCGGAGCACAGGCTCCAGACACACAGGCTCAGCGGCCATGGCTCACGGGCCCAGCCGCTCCGCGGCATGTGGGATCTTCCCGGACCGGAGCACGAACCCGTGTCCCCTGCATCGGCAGGCGGACTCTCAACCACTGCGCCACCAGGGAAGCCCTGCCTGGTATCTTTATGCCAGTGACAGACGAGCATTTTTTAGGGGGAGGGTATCCTTCTGCTTCTCTACAACATAAAGAAGCAGATTAGAAAACAGGGTCAGTTGCCTTGAAAGATTTCCATAATCCCAATTTCAGCAAGATTATCCTATACTGTTACCTAATTGCCCCAAAGAATGAATGGTTCCAACAAGTACCCAAACTTTTTCTAGGAAGTAATTTACTTCCTGGAAGAATCTGATTATTGTATTATTTAAAAATACCATTCTAGGTGTCCATGGGCCAGAACAGAAGAAAAAAATGATCACACTTACCTGGAAAGCCTTACTTAGCATATGTTCCCCTTCCTTAGATCCAAGCAAATTTACTATTATTTGTTTACCATATAAATTCTTAAGTGTTCTAAAATGCCTATTAAAGAAAGAAAGGAAATAAACATATGTCAAAGGACAAGCCAAAAACCTTTTTCAATAAACAGGAAACCATTATTAAACAGGACCCACGTGGCAGTATTTTATTCTTTCTTTTTTTTTGGCTGTGCCTTGTGGCATGTGGGATCTTAGTTCCCCTACCAGGGATCGAATCCAAGCCCCCTGCAGTGGAAGTGCGGAGTCTTAACCACTGGACCACCAGGGAAGCCCCTCAACTCATACAATTGGCAAAACTGGATACAAATCCATTCCACACAGTCTCAAAACTCTGAATTTATAAAAACTCAATGCAATTTCCTCTCTGACAAACTCCCACCTATGCTAGAGCTGTTGGAATCATCTAGATCCCTCTCCACCCTGAGGCTGAAGCTAGACAGCCACGGAAAACACGAGCCACCCAGCTTTGGTGGGAAGGCAGCAAGGGCAGAGGGCGTAGGGCTGCACCTCACACGTGAGGACATCACACACTCCGTGAGTACTCAGAGAGACCTCCTTAATAGCTCTAGCCTTAAGGAAAAGAGACCCCAAATATAAGCCTTTATTTTCTCCAGCTTCTAACCATTCCAGAAGCTAGAGAGCAATGCTGTCCAAAGGACATGTAATATGAGCCACAGACAAAATTTAAAATTTTCTAGAAGGCATATTAAAAAAATAAACATCAAAGGAGGAAATTAATTTACATATATTTTATTTAACCCAATACAGCTAAAATATCATTTCTACATGTAATTGATACATAAAACAAATATCAATAAAGCATTTTGCATTTTTTTTGCACTAAGTCTCAAATCCAGTATATATTATATACCTACAGCACATCTCAATCTGGACTAGTCAATTTCAAATGCTCAAGAGTTACAGGCGGCTAGTAACTACCGTACTGGACAGCGCACCGGTGAGAGGTAATTTTAAGGCCCAGACGACAAGACCCACACACCTAGTGCTACCACCCCTAGAATTCATAACAGTAAGTGTCACTGTCCTCCAGTTAAATTAGGAGTCAAGAAGAAATTTTCCTTAGAGCCAGAAAAGCTGAAATGAATCAGTAAATACAATTAGAACTAGTCTCACTGCTTAGCAATATCAAAACCTACAGCACTATGTAAAAATAATCAGTCTTACCTGTCAAAAGCAGGTGCATTGGCTTCAAACCCCCTTGACATACGAACACGATGAGATCCCACCTAAGATAAGAAAAATATGTGTAACCATACCAAAAGCCAACATGTAGACAAAAGAAATATTGTTTACAGTATGTAACAATGCATTTGCTAAACACCCAGTAGCGAGCTGAGTGATTGCCATTCATGATATTCTTTAAAAAACAAGTTCTAGGAGGTTCTCATCCCTTTTATTTTTTAAAAGACAACCTCACAAAAAAAGAACTAAAAGTTAGACCATTATGAAACACTTGTAAACTAACAAGGATTTTTATTTATGTAAGATATTTTTAAGAGTGCTTTCACATACATTACCTTGTTTTAAGCTCAAACTACGTGCCCTTTATATGTCAACCGATATTGCCATTTGGGCAATAAAAAACCAAATACAGCCAAGTGAATAAACTTGTCCTCTCAGGGCAACAGCATTCATTTCAAAAAAGATTCGCATGACAATTCAGGCCTCCTGACAAAAATTCCTACTCTTCCGGGCTGCCGACAAGTGCAGTGTCTACATATTCTTTTTTTCTCTGTTATGCTGAATACTCTGTTCACTCCTCCCTCACCCAAAGATCCTACAAATTAAAAATATTGTTCCTGGAAAAACAGACTTTCCAAGTCAATCTCTCAGGCACACAACTACAGTTACAGCACATTTTGCAGAATCAGAAAATCTGGGTTAAGAGAATTAAACAAGATGGAAAATAACTAGCGATTGTGTTTTGTTACAGTTTTTCTTTTCTCCTATAGGAAAGCAACAGAGAGATGAGGCAGAATTGAGAAAGGTATAACAGATGCCAAGAAGATGTACAGCAGTGAGACCAGATTCTTTCCCTGAATTTCACTTTTAAACATTTCCCTGAGACTTTGGGATCAAAGTTCCCCAGAATTCGTTCTCGCTAATCTGTGAACAAAGTGACTTTAAAGGCAGCGTGGGAGGAGGGCTGCCACATCAGTCATGCAGTTGGACAAATAAAACTAGAAAATAAGCACTAATATGCCCATCCAAGTTCAAAACTGAATTAACAGTATTATCATCCACTCAGCATTACCCCTCCTGATCTGATGAGACAACTGAACGACTGTCCTGAGAAATCAGTGGATTCTCTCTTTAGTGCTTTTTATTCTTAGTAAGAAATTGATTAGCCAAATGTCACATCTATATTCCATTTCATTTTCTAGTGCTTAACAGACTGCATAAAATCTTAAATTTTGAAAGATGTGTGCTCCAGGACTTTAAGCATTTTAGGCGGCAGAAAACTTTCTCTTTGGAGTCCTCTCAGGTAATTGCCTATACTATAAAAGTTCAAGACTTAGCATTTTGTTTATTCATTAACATTTATCTTGCACAGTACTCTCAACTGTTAAGAAGGTGAAAAAAATACAAGTTTTCTCATGTTTTTTAGGTAACGGCTGTGGTGGTTCCCTACTGTCTGCTCCCCAACGCATATACACAATTAGCTACACATCATAACACTTACAGCAATCTGTTGGTTAGACTAGACTAGGTTTTATTACCCAATGTTAAAAAAAAATTCTATAATAAAAAAGTTATGTCAATGGTGATAAAAGTTTTAAGGCTTTAAATAACCATAAATTTACCCCATTAAAAAAAAAAGTTACATCAAAGATATTTTTAGAAAACCATTTCATTGGGTGGCATGGAACATCATCTTCTGACAATAGTATTGTTTCGTGTTCACATACTTCTGAAACTTCAATTCAACCAAAAATTCAATGTGCCACACCACGCCAGGCATAAATCTCATGATGCTTACCATTTTTAAGACTAATATAGGCTATAATATAATGTAATGATATAGTATCAGAGGCACACTACAAATTATAAATGCTAAATACCTTCAAAAAAAGGAAATCATAAGTAAAATGAGTGAGTTGCCAGCACTTGAAATATCACTCTTACCTGGGCAGCACCTTATGACAACTCTTATGATGCCTCGAACTAATTGATACTGATGTTTATCTTTTCCATAAAAGGCCTGTCTCCCCAAACAGACTGCAAGCTCCCTCTGAAGCATCACTACAGTCTTTGAATTTCTCATAGGATACAAGACTATATACACCTAATGTGTACAGAATAATACACGTTTAGAAGAACTTAAGGATTTCATGAAGAGATCAGTGTGGAGGAGTGACCGGAATCCATTCCACGAGATCTGAGTCGGCTACTGAAGGACAACAAACCTTCGTCTGGGGAGCAGAGGATTCTTGCTAGAAACAGCCAGGCATGAAGCCAGATAAGTAGAGGAAGCCAGAACACGAAGAAACGGGTGCACAGATCTGATGAGTGAAATAGATCAAAAGTGGGAAGAATGGCCAGAAAGCAGGGAGGAGACCAGTTAGAAAACTGTGAGAATCTTCCAGGCAAGAAGGAATTATGAAGACCTTAACTGAGATGACAGGAGTGGGGATGAAAAGAAAGAGGAAGTCCCAAGACCTAGGAGAAAGCTGGGGCTAAGCGTCACAGGGCCGCCTTGCTGGCTCAGGACTGGCCGCTGGAGCAGGCAGGGCTGGATACGCCGCAAGGGCAGCAGGAAAGGATCCAGTACAGCACAAGTTCTCTAATTTGAGTGGTTAACTTAACCACTCAAATTAAAATGCAGATTCCTGGCCCCATTCCAAAAGATTCTTTTTTTGAATCTTTTCAAAAAGATTCAAGTTGAATCTTTCAAAAAGATTCAAGTGAAGTTGAGGCCATGAATCTGCATTTTAAAATCACTTCCAAAGATTCCTTTAAAATATTTTAAGAACCTGAGAGGAATTATTCATGGAGGAAAAGAGGTAGAACAAGGGACAACTGCCTGAGGATTATTCTCTGTCTGTGACTTGTGAAGTGTGACATCTCACTAGGCAACACTAACTTCAAGGATTCCCAATAATAAATTCCAGTCCCGAGAACACACAGGACACCTAACGACCATTTACAGCCACCCTCAGTCAAAAGTCCTTATTTGTCTTCTATGAGAAAATGAACTTGGGGTCTTGATATTTTTATTTTTTTAAAAATCAATATCTATTATTTTCATTCCTCTATTACCTACTCTTTTAGAATGGTGGGGAAATGATAAAAGATACTCATGAAACGAATCCATCCCTGTTCAAAGAAAGGCTGGCTTTAAAAACTACTAAGCTAAATAACTGGGAACTACTGACCCAATCCTCAACCCAACCTGAGACAACAGGCCAGCTCAGTGATGATTTGGCAGAATTGCGGGACTGCCTTGATGTCTCAAAAATTACTATCTCTATCTAGAAAGGCACGATTTAAAAATCTGTAGTTTTCAGCCCATAATCAAATGACATTATCCAGCCAGACTACTTGTATGGACAGGCCACAGAACACAGAAGGAAGTCGGAAGGAAGTCCCACCCAAGGAGGATCCCTCAGTGTAACTACTCAGGATCCAACCTTACTGAATAACCAAACACTGTAATTCTGGACTTCTTAATAACACAGAAAGCAGGTAAAACAGAGGGTTTATAAATAGGCTATTTCAATCTCTTATATTAGCCTGTCTCTAGAGCAAAAGCATTTACCTTGCATCAAAACGGGGTTTTAGAAATTTCTTAAAGCAAATATTCCAAACACCCTCCTCTGGTCACAAAAAGTTTGGAGAAGTGGGGTAGGGTGGGTATTCTTTCCCAAGAGAGACTTGGGGAGCAGTGTATCTATTTAAGTTACGCCTATATGCCAAAGATAAAACCCATCATGAGTTAAACTGGTCTTAACGAGAACTCAGGAATTTTAGCAAAGCAGCACAAGTATTAATCCTTGTTAATTCTTAGCCTGTCTTGAATAAACTGCCTTACTGAAAAGGTTCAAGTGGTCTGCAATTTTCCTCCACAATAACCATCCTAGAATAAGAGAGATCCAACTGTGAACTAAATGGAGGCAAGATTTTTTTTTTTTTCTGTCTGTTTTCTCAATACTGTAGACTGAGGCACAAAATTTACTACACATTATATACCAGAAGCCTAAAATGAATAGAATTTAACACTTTCAGAACTAAACGTGTTTGAGTAAAAATAAAATGCAAAATCACACTACTATGGGCAATCCAGTATTATGATCTTAGGTGAAAAAAATCTTACATTTAATCAACAAAGGAAAGTTTAGGGAAAAAAGATCAGAAAGCAAAACAGAGAACATATTCAAGATGACAAGTCACTACAAATTACAAAGTAAAATTTCAGTAGCAGATATATTCTTATTAACAACAATAGCTAACCCTTACCTAGTGCTGACTGTGTGTGCCAGTTACTATTCTAAGCACTTTCCATTTCATCCTCATAAGAACCCTAAGACCTAAGAAGTAGGAACTACTAATATTATTCCCATGTTACAGATAAGAAACCTGAGACACAAAGGGGTTAAATCACTTGCCCAAGATCACAAAACTAGTAGTGGTGAGTAAGGGCTCAAACTGAGAAGTCTGGTTTCAGAAGCTTTGTTTTAACTACTACATTTTTCTACCTACGGAGACTAAATTGTTATACACTAAGATACTGAGATAGTAAGCACAGAAACACTTTGAAAATCAGTGTGCCATGAAAACATCAAAATTTTAATACTAAATATGGGAGCTGAATTTCTATGGATATTTAAAAGAACATTAAAGGAAAAAATAACTAGAACAATTCCAGGACCTCTGTACTTGGATCCTCATTTATGGATCTAGCTAATATTATTAGACTGAGTAGTAGAACTATCAAATGAACTGATAAACTATCCTGAAACTTTAGAAAATATGGAAAGTTCTCAAGAGAAAAAAAACCTGAATGTCAAAAAGCATACCTGCAACCCTGGTTGCTCCCAGAACAATGGGACAGACCCCCGGATTTGTATGAAGGAAGAAACACAGTCATCTAAGTACACAACCTACAGAGAAAAATAATGGGTAAAATGTTTCCACAGACGAAGCTGTTACCTCTACAGCAAACGACAAGTTTCCTAACTTCTAGTGCACGCCCGTTATATCTCATGACCAATCTCTCATATACAAACGATCCTAACAAAATATCCAATAGGCCACTAAATAAGTTGGATTCTTTTTTCAACTAGTGATAGTTCTTCTATACACATTAACCAAGAAAATAGTGACTATAGAAGCATAAGAATTACAACTTTTAAAAAGGAATTCCTTTTGAATTTCAATATTTTATACATACACCTTCAGAGTTCATTTTTTTTCTTTAGCTTTTTCTATCTTTCAAAAACTAATCTGAAGATCTGAAATGGACCGGGGGCATGGCCTGAATTTACAATTACATAGTTTCATAGTCAAAAATATTATAACTTTTCATTTTAATGGTACTATATACCTAGCTTTAAGAGTTGGGTTTGACGTAATTTCATCAAAACACACTTTTCTTAAGCTGTCTAGCTCTATAATTGAGGATTTTAAATTCAATACTAAAATGTATGACACTGGCAATGCCATGCTGATTAGCAAAAAGTTTTGTTACTTACTTGAAGAGCCATGGCTGAGTAAGTTTGTTTTGGGAATCCTCTCTTAAGGCTAATAAGTAGCCAAGAACAACCATAAACTGACATTACAGATGTCGAAATGAGTTCTGAATCAATAAAAATCTGTTATCGTACTATTCTCTGTGCCCCTCCCCTAATACATGAATTAAGCAATATAAACATATACCTGTTCTGTTTCTACAAAATTGGCGACGTGACCATCATCATTTGTTCCCCGGACATTGAACCTGGTCCCAGCTCGTTCACAGCTTAGCCTGGAAACGAGGCAAGCCTTTGCCTGTTTATGAGCAGCATAAATTGTTCTGACTTCTACTCCGCCACACATGAGGCGTAATAACCAGTCATCGCAATTCACACCATAGTGCTTGAGATGCAAGTGCAAAGACTGATTCCTAACAGAAAAAGAAGTAACTGCATTAGCGTAATGAGCACTGGACGACTCACAGTGTACGTTTCAAAATGTTGCTCCTGGAACATGCACATTAAAAGGCACCAAAAATAAATCAATCATTTACATTTACTATGGCAGGGATTGGAAGATAGGGCTATAAAATGAGATCCTTGGACATGTGATCTATGGTCCATAGAAAAGCAGCATACATTCTGTTTTTAGAATCTGGGCCCCATTTCTGTTATGTCTTTATTCATAATGTATTTATCACTTGTTCCAAAAAAGGGTTTCATACACACATCCCCACCCTACTTTAGAAGGCTCTACTTAAGGCTTGACTTTTATAAGGCTCCATTTTAATTAATTTAAGTTTAAACAGCCAGAAGGGCTAGTGGTTACCGTATTAATGCATGTCTAGAGTTTTCCACTGCTCCAAATACTTTTACATTCTAGATAACGGATGGGGCCTGGTTGCCAAACTTTTTTGGGGCAAAGAGTTTTGTTCAAACGAACACGTAGAAGCCTGGTGATCAGGAAACATAAAAGCAGAGTTGCTACGGCTAAAGCAGGGCTGAGGGGCTGGGGTCCTGCCACGCCGGCCATCTTCTCATCCTGCTGACCGCCTCAGGGGCTCTGTCCGAACCTTATTCCTCCAACAGCAAACACATGAAGCTCCTCACCAACCTACCACCAAAGCAAATATACTGTTGTGAAGAAAAACTTTCTATCTGGTACTTTCAGATAAAAAGGTGCCTTACAAAAGTGAAGCTTCTAGAATACTGAAGCTTAGTTCTCTGAGTTTTAAAACTACCAATCTAAGCGGAAATCTTTCTTAAGTGCTTTGCACTATTTGTTGTCTTAACAGGTATAAAAACAATGTCACAGCATTTTCTTGACGCCTTAGGGCCACTAATACCAAGAATACACAGCAACGCGGCTGGAGCAGTTGTCCCCCAACCCCCTCCTCCTCAAGTGACAGCTGTAGGAGAGAGAAAACAGGTGGTGGCCACGTGCAGTCCTGGAAAACCAGCTACAACCCTGGCCCTTCTCACCCGCTCAGGAAAGCATACTGGAATGGCGATGAGTAGTAGGATTACTCGGAGGATAACATTAAATCCAATGACCACCATTAATTTCAAAAGAGGATGTAAGCTTCCACGCTTGTTATTATCTACATTGATCTGAGGCAAAGCTCAAACTGTGACCCAGTCTGTCCAGACACCACAGCTGAGGCCCCTGTCCTAACAGAGGTCCCCCATTTAAATAGGAGCGGGATCCGTACATTTGTTCAGGTAGAGTTTCTCCCTCTGCTGTCAGTTTTCATTTTTCTTTGCAGTCAATGCCTTGCTGTTTTGATTGTTTAAATTTACACCTGACTCTCGACTGGCAGCAGCCTCAAATCTCCAATGGAGGAAGTTGCTACTCTCTGGCTACAAAACTTACTTGGCTGTATCCTGGGAAATACTCCTACTAATAAGCTGCAAGGGTAGCACAATGAGTTCTAAGAGCTTTCGTTTTTCTATACTAAGTGAAGCTCCAGTATCCAATCCTTAGCAAAACTGTAGAAACTGTAAAACGAGCAAAACTCACCTTTGGCATTTCAGTGTCCCCTTCGCTCAGCCTGTCTCCTGCTGGATAAACCCTTCAATCTGTTATCTAAATTTGCCCCAACTCTAGCCATAATTGAATGAAAGGATACATGAATTATTCCCACTGATTAAACTTAGTGATGTTCTGGACTGCTGACCATTCAGCCAATGCATCTGCACCTGCCTGGACTTCTAATTATGGCAGGAAAACTTTTCTCTCTCAATAAAGGAAATTTTGGGTAAGAATGAGCAGGGGGGAAAAAGGTAAGGATAGCTGCCCTAAGTCCAGCTGCAACACCGTTACCTTTTGCAGAATCTTCAATGTCTCTTCCATCAGAAAAGTGTAGGGCTGACACAAGCAGACAGGACTCCGTCCACTCATCTGTCCCACTGACCTCCCCACCGCACCCCACCCCCTGACTACAGTGCTCTAAAGCCCTTTTCACTCTGCCCTCTCTGCTCCCCCATGCCACTCCTCTGGGCCAAGATACTTCCATGTGATCTACAAGGTGACCAAGTTATTGCTCTGAAGTTAGCTTCCTGTCCTAAGGTTGTTGACTTTAAGCCCTCTAACACCCAGGGCCTTCTCCAGGACCATAATGGCAGATAGCGAAAGTGGGAGGGAAAGTATACAGGAGGAAACACCTTGAATCTGAACTACTGAGGGAGACCGAGAGCAGAGAGGCCCGGACTTTGGCCTTATAACATAAGTAAACAAATGAAATAAAATTTGTCCGTTGTGTTAAGGAAAAAAGTCAACATCGATGCTGACTGTGGACAAGAGAACAGCTATACTAGAAATCTGGTCTGCTCCAGTAAAGTGATACTAATTACAGTCATGTGGGCCCTGCCCCCATTAGTGCTTACTTACGCATAATCGTGAAACATGGCACAGTTACATATTTTATTATGGTAAGTTTTATTAAGTCTTATTTTATTACAGTACTAAACTTTATCCCAGCGTACTACTTCCTCGTAGTCGGTTGCTCTTGAATCAAGATCATCTACTTACAACCTTAAAATTAAAAATAATAAGGGAATGTGGGCTTAGAAAGGCAATGCTGCCAGAGACAAGACCTCAAAACTAAGAACAGTGGATGTGAGTAACACAATTGTATTACAATTAATTCGTTCCTAATTTTAAAATAAATATTTTAAATATATGTCTGAAATGGAAGGTCAGTCTAGATCAGGGAGAGTAAATGGGTTTCACATCACATGACAACTTTAAAAAAATGACAGTGGATGCCTGCTATGCTCTGCTGAGGATACTGCAGCAGGAAAGAGCGGTGTGCTCAATGGGCAATGCCCACTGCTGCTATCTCTGGAAATAACTGTTCAACCTTCTATGTTGCACAGCACGTGATTACAAAGGGAAAAATGTAATATGAACTCACCAGAAAAATCTATTATCGGTTGTATGTTCTTGCATGCTACGATGGGCATTAAGACTCAGATCCAAACTGACTCCAGATGCAGACCATGCGAAATAGAAGTTTCCTGAATTCAACACTTTTCGCACTTCTGAAACGCGATCCTCATCTGAAGAATCGATTCGTAGTGATATAAATTCAGTGGAAGTAACTCGGAAAACTTCAGATTCTTGAATTTTTCCAACAGACATACATCCAGTGACGAGGACCAGATAATGTAACATAATATCACCTGCAAAAACCAAAGACTTTAATTGGATGAAAAGTCCCAATGTTTTTTAAGCTATTCAAAGTTTCTTCCACCTTCCTTCTTGTGTCTCCATGTTTGAAAATCTGGCCTTGTGGTTATTTTAAGTTTATCATAGACATGTTTAAGTTCACAACTAGATTTTGGCAAAAGTTAGGGGGAAAAATCCTTGTTTAAATACATTCAGTATAATGAAGCATTTAAACATTAACAGAATAATCTCACATTTATGAAACTGTTCCTCTACTTAATTGAAGGGTATGCAAGATTTATCAAATTAAAAAAATATATATGCGTTATCTTCCCTACCTTTCCTTTAAGACTGTTAGGAAGTTCAGACAGGACAATGAATGTTAGAGTTCTGTGTAAATAGTAAGGTTGAAAAAATGGCACATAAATGTGAGCTGCTGCTGCTGCTATGTGGACAAAAAGTCCTTGGAAACAATTTATAAAGCAATTTGGCTTATAAAAAACTCAGGGATTTTTTCATCTAGTTTTGACAAAAACTCTGTGCAATGGGTATGAAGGTGGAAATCAGCAGTGGTGTACTTCGTTTTTTTTGTTTGTTTGTTTTAATTCATTAATTAATCTTATTTTTGGCTGCGTTGGGTCTTTGTTGCTCTGCACGGGCTTTCTCTAGTTGCGGTGAGCAGGGGCTACTCTTCATTGCGGTGTGCGGGCTTCTCACTGCAGTGCCTTCTCTTGTTGCGGAGCACGGGCTCTAGGCACGTGGGCTTCAGTAGTTGTGGCTTGCAGGCTCCAGAGTGCAGGCTCAGTAGTTGTGGCGCCTGGGCTTAGCTGCTCCGCAGCATGTGGGATATTCCCGGACCAGGGCTCAAACCCGTGTCCCCTGCATTGGCAGGCGGATTCTTAACCACCAGCAGTGGTGTACTTTGAACGTGGGCTTTAACGTAGGTAGAAGCACCCTGCGCCTTGGCTCCTCCACTACTTATTATCCAGACCAACTTCACTGTGTTAACATAACCAACCTGAGATATCCACCCTTAGAAAATAAGATTAAAACAAATCTCATTGGACTGCAAGGATGACCCAAGACAGTATTAGCTAAGAGCTAGGCACAGTACTTTACACGTGATAGATTCATAACATATGGCAAATCTCCATTTGATAGACCAGAGCTCCTCAAAGTATGCCCCATGAACCAGTTCATGGTGAGTACCTACCAGTTCATGGTGAGAAAAGGTGCTTCTCCTAGAACAGAAAATGATTATCACTAAGTTTACCATTTGGTTTCGCTGACTTCTTTTTTTCTCCATAGTAAGACTTTATCAATGAAGGAAGCCATGTGTTGATTTGCACGATGGTGCTGGCTTCTCTTCTCATCCAGACCAATAACAAAACAGTTTATGGAACGTAACCAGTCCTTGGGCCACGCTCCGAGTCACACCGTTATAGAATCATAAAGGTTACTTTGCAGCCTATGGTGACACTAGGTAGCAGACACAGGCTCGACTGAGACCTTCTGAATACAAAGCAGATGTCTTTTCCACTATAAACCAGGGAAATCAGCGTGTGGTTCCCACTAAGACATCTTTTCCTAAATGCACTGAAACAAAGAAAAAGGGCAATGCCCTGATTTTCTCTTTTGACAACTGATACCAGTCTCTTAAAGTGTTCAAATAGGACGCTGTCTCTGGAACTTAAAATCACAAGAGCACGAGCATGTAGCATGCCTTTTCGGGCAAGAAGCATTATCTCAAGATTAGCTTAATTAAGGTTTAAAAGCTGTTACCACACTTATAGCTCAGATATAGAGTCTGAAATAGATAGTCTCTCTCAAATCCTTAGAATTACAAAAACAGAAATGAAAAAAATAGATCAATTATATCGACTACTTACCAAGATTTAATCGTAAAACACCTAGAAGTCCATAGGCATCGAGAACTTTGGAGTATGTACTCTTGATTGCTTCTTTTTCTGCTGATGCTATAAAAATCAATCAATCAATAAATAAAAGTTTTAGGGTAAGAAAAAGGACCTGAAACATCAGATTCTATTTAGCTATAAAGCCAGAGTTTCAAGCAAAAATGTCCAAATCTAAACCTGATATTCTTAACATAAATGCATCGCATAAAATATTTTTTCAAACCAGTAAATTAACAGTTTTTCCCAAAGAATTAACAAGTTACTCCAGCCCCATCTATTCCCTAATCCATCCTCTCCTAAAGATCTGAAGTACTACCTTTAACAATATTCATATGTTTTGGAGGTTGCTTTTGAATTTTCTTCTCTGTTCCACTGATCTGTTCACCTACTCTAATACCAGGAACACTCTCTGTTATGATATCCTCTATAGGACAACACCCAACTCCTTAACAAAGAGTCTTCCAGAATCTGGCCTCAACGTACCCTTTCTGCTTCATTTTTCATAACTCTCCTCTCCTTCCCACCCCCTGCATCTTAGGCTCCAATCATATTAAAATATCACTATGGCCCAAGCATGGTCTTTTACATTTCTGTACCTTTGCACAGCGATCTGGCTTTCTGCCTGAAAGACTCTATACCCAACCTTTGCCTCTTGGCAAAATTCTATTCACCCTATAAAAACACAGGCACAAAATCACTTTCTGGAAACCTTTCTTTACTCCTCCAGGCACAGGTCTTTCACAGAGCTCCCTCTTCACGTTGCCCAAACATTTAAAATATACTCATCGCTTGTCCTTCTCATTAGCCAGCCTGCTCCTTGAAGGCAGGAATTCTGTCCTATTCATCCTCTCATCCCTGACACTTGGAACAGTGCTTGGCGCACAGAAGGCTACTAACGTTTAAATAATGAAAGCTAATGGCAATACCTGACCACAGAGTCTAGCGGGGGGAAGTCGTCATTCTGGCCTTTGTCTGGATTTATTTCTCCTGCTATGAAGTTAATGTTATCTGCTAATGAATATAACGCACAGAATAATCTCCCTAGGACAGGCTGTTGTGGTTATTCCATTCAGAAAAAAACCAAACAAAACAAACAAAAAAACAAATCCTGAAGCTTTAAAGGAAAATGCCTAGTTCCTAGCAAATACACTTATTAAAAATTGAACACAGAACCAAAGAAACATAAACCACAGCTAGTAACTCAATGGACGAGTACAAATACTACATTCTAAGGTCTACAAATCTGGAAAGGTATGAGCCTCTTTCTCATTCTATACTTTCCCTTCCAGTTCTTTTCTTCTTTACTGCCTTCCTTTATCCACTCCCTACCCACAACCCACCAACTCACCTCTTAGCTGACTGGTTTACTCCTCATTTACCTCTTATCTCTTGCACTTACCCCTTTTCCCTTTCCCCATTCCTCTATGATCTGTACATGAACGATAGTAGGTTATAAATTCTAATAAATTACATTCTGATACAGAATTATAGTACATTTTTAAAATTTATTTATTTATTTATGGCTGCGTTGGGTCTTCATTGCTGCGCACGGGCTTTTCTCTAGTTGAGGCAAGCGGGGTCTACTCTTTTTTTTTTTCGTGGTACGCGGGCCTCTCACTGCTGTGGCCTCTCCCGTTGCAGAGCACAGGCTCCGGACACGCAGGCTCAGCTGCCATGGCTCACAGGCCCAGCCGCTCTGTGGCATGTGGGATCTTCCTGGACCGGGGCACGAACCCGTGTCCCCTGCATCAGCAGGCGGACTCTCAACCACTGCACCACCAGGGAAGCCCGCGGGGTCTACTCTTCATTGCAGTGCATGGGCTTCCCATTGCAGTGGCTTCTCTTGTTGCGAAGCATGGGCTCTAGGCACACGGGCTTCAGCAGTTGTGGTCTGCAGCCTCAGCAGTTGTGGCTCGTGGGCTCTAGAGTACAGGCTCAGTAGTTGTGGCACACGGGCTTAGTTGCTCTGCGGCATGTGGGATCTTCCCAGACCAGGACTTGAACCCGTGTGTCCTGCATTGGCAGGCAGATTCTTAACCACCGCACCACCAGGGAAGTCCCTCTCTGTCGACCTTTATTGCCAACAAAATGGCTATCTTCTCAGTCTACTGCTTTCCTAATATCCCATAGTACTCTGCATTAGAGCTCTTTTCCTTTGTTTTTAAGCTCTTCTCCAGGGTTCTACAGACCAGCTCACTTTCTCTGCCTGCCTCACCTCTTTTCAGATCATCTACTCTTATGCTTCTTCCTAGTTATCCCATTTCTGCCTTCGAATGAGCTGTGCTCTGCTAGCTGGCAGCACAGGCCTTATAAGACTGAAGGACTCAGTCACTCAATTAGCTGATACTGTCACAATTTTCTAGTATGTTCATTATTAGGGGTAGGTCTTTATCTTTATCAAACCACCCAGTATGAAGTTAAGGAGTGAGGAAGATTTCACCAAGCCACTAAAGTTATGGGGATTTGAATTTCATTCTGCATTCCTAGAGTTCCTATGATTATTACTGCACTATATATTTAGGAACAGTTACTCCTAACATTCAGTGACAAGGAACACAGCTAGAAAACATCACAACATAAATTTTAATATTTTATAAAGTAAAACAGGAACTTCTTCCCCTAAATACTGCCTTGTTAAGAGTACCACATGTACAAAAGCAAACCTTCGAGAGGCTTGCTATCTCTGATGACAGAAGGCATGGTTTCCAGGGCAAATACTATTCCAGAGTTTTACAGGTTACATGTTACATGCATTTCAAATACTATCACTGGTAGAATAATATAGACATTACTAGATGTATCTATCAGTTTAGCAGCAACCAGTTGGGTTCCAATACCAGCAGCTAGTAAGGGTTAAAAAGAAAATATATTTTTAATATTAAGTCATCACCTTCCCTTAGAAAAGAGAAAGTCATTTTATAACAAATTATCCTGCAACAAAATGTTCTCTCTCTAATAATGCATAATAATTACCTTTTCATTAACTGTGCTCCAAACATATGAATCTACCATGTCTTTCAGGCCCAAAGAAGACCCATCTATTAGACTGTCACCTGATACAAACATGCAGACAAATGTCATGTTGCCTGGTTATTTGTGCTTTTGTATTATATTCTGAGGCTCAAGAAACAGGACACATTTAAACACACAATTTAAACTAAAGTGCATATTCTTAGATAAAAGTATGCTAAAAGAAAAAAAAAAAGATTCAAAGAATAGATGAGATTTCATCTTCCCTGCCAGGAATTTTTTTGGTTTCCCCTCAAAATATTAAATGAAAAATTTAAATGATTTTTTTAGAGTGACGAATATTATTTTAGCTGAGGTACTTGTATATTTCTGTGATGATCACGACAGTAGCTAACTAGTTACTGGGCTAGGTATTTTTCATGTGTTATTCAATTTCCACAAGCACCCCATGAGCAGAATTGCGACTACTTCCACTTGACATGAGGAAACAGGCTTAGAGAGATTACTAAGTTGCTACTAACCTGTTTAAGCTTAAACAGAGTCAGAGAATGCAGCTTCACGAGGGAAGGGGCTTTGTCTAGCTCGCCGTCCTATCCCCGGTGACCTAGCTCAGTGCCTGGCACCCAGGAGGGGTTCAGTAATTTACGTTCAATGAACTGGTGAATGCAATTTCAGAGCCATACGAACGTTTAACTCTAGACACTTCCAATTTCATAAAAGAAAACCAAGTGTTTTCTTCTTAAATATTTTTAATCTAAAGGACTGCAGATGATTACCTATTTTTCCATTTACGCTTCAAAGGTTTGGGGTGGATGGAAGGAGGTCCTTTGCAGGCTGTGAGAGTCTAGGTAGAGTAAGAAGGGTGGCCCTGTTCATGGAGTTGAAGCCAGAGGTGGGGAAAGAAAGCATCCACTTGGGGGGAGGAGCAGCCGGGCAGGAGATGCTGAAGTCTGAGTGAGGAGGGTGGTGTCCATCCAGAGACAGTAGGAGTGGCCTGGCACGGGATGAGAAGGCAGGGTGCACTGGAGGGAGCCCCAGGCAGGGTGCTGGAGCCCCACAGGGGTGAAGAAGGCAGCCACACGGTGGAGGAGGCTGCAGGGGCAACAGGAGAGTGGTTATGCACAGGGGAATGATCAAAGACCACAGGAGTAGGCTTCTCACTGTCAGAGAAGGGAATTGCAAACATGGAAAGAGAGAAAACTAGAGAGGACACTGCAGTGCTGATCAGAATTGGAGTTACCAGTATGAACTCACGGTTTTCTAGTGAGACAGACTGACAGGGATATAAATGGGTGGGTATAGCTATGTATGCATATCATATACACTTACATGTTCTCCTTAGCTCTAGCCATTGACAGGACCACGACCAGCAATACTCCAATAACAAACAGCACACCTAGCACCCAGACCTTGCCTTCTAATACCATTCTCCACTAAAAGGAACTAGGACTCCTCGGACAGCTAATTCCAGGGGAAGGGCAGGGACAAGATGAGCCTATAACATGTTTCTGCACCAGAAAGTAAGGGAGTGTTCAAAGAATGATGGTGGCATGTTACAAAAATGCGGAAGCTGGCTTAAAGGGGCTTCTTTTACTGGTGAAATCTGGGACAATTTGAGCATCAAAATAAATTATAAGAGTAACAGATTACAACCCACTGAATAAACCCATAAACTGAAAGTTTGAAGAGCAATGGGACCATACATAATCTCAAAGTACCTCACCTCCAAACACTTATTAATTATAAAGGAAAAAAGAGCCAGCCAGAGACACCTGGCAGACACCACCTTAAACCAAGTAATCCAAGTGAACATCAACAGTAATGGGACAAGTGAAGATTGTGTCAACTGACAGGATACAATGAAAAGAATGCAGCAGCACTTCTGTAATATTCCTGCCAAGATAACCTCAATCTGAGCACGAGGAACCATAAGACAAACCCAGAGTGAGGGACATTCTACAAAACAATGAAGATGGCCTTCATCTTCAAAAGTTTTATGGTCATAAAGGTCAAAGACTGAGAAACTTTTCCGCATTTAAGGAGACTAAAGAGACATGATAACTAAATAAAATGCACAAAATTCAACTGGATCTTTTTTGCTACGAAAGACATTGTTGGGACAATTGATGAACTTAAATGGAGTCTGAGGATTAGACAGCAGTAAGGTACCAATGTTAATTTTTTGATGATTATATTGTAGTTATGTAGGTGAATACCTTTCTAGGAAATATGTAATAAAGTATTTGGGGGTGACAGGGTAACTTGTTGGCAACTTAGTAGTCTTAAATAGTTCAGAAAAAAAAGTTCTTTTGTACTGAACTTCAACTTTTCCATATATTTGAAATTATTTAAAAATTAAAAAAATTTTTCTTAATGTAGCCAGCAAAAATAACTTTGAAAATACATGTGCATATGCCTAAGTTATGAAGCTTTTTTCTCTAAATGGCATGAAGATAAACTCTTATAATACCATTTTATTCCCTCCCCATATGTATTTTTTTAATTGGGGGAAAAAGATTCCCTTCTTTTATGAAACTCCATGAAATCCAGAGAAATATATGATTAGGAGGGATCTAATTAAATTATTATCCCATTTCTCTGGTAACTTAATTCTAGAAAATAATTTGAGATTCCTCCACTGTAAAAAGATTACTTAAAATAAGAAAGCCATGGGGGGGAAAAAAAAAAAAAAAAGAAAGCCATGGGACTTCCCTGGTGGCGCAGTGGTTGGGAGTCCGCCTGCCGATGCAGGGGACGCGGGTGCGTGCCCCGGTCCGGGAGGATCCCACGTGCCGCGGAGCGGCTGGGCCCGTGAGCCATGGCCGCTGACCCTGCGCGTCCGGAGCCTGCGCTCCGCAACGGAAGAGGCCACAGCAGGGAGAGGCCCGCGTACCGAAAAAAAAATAAATAAAAAATTTTTTAAAAAATTAAAAATTTAAAAAAACCTTAAAAATAAATAAATAATGCATAAAAAGATAAACATTTTATCTTACCATTGACAGCATTTGAATGCCTTCATTATTGACGTTTAACAGCTCCTCACAGTGACGTCATGTCTGTCCTGGGGTGTGAAGGTGAGGATGGGAAAATGGGCACTGTTAAATGACTGCTAACGAGGGTGTAAGCTGTGGAGTGTATAAAATGGCAGGGGGTGTGGAGAGCTCAGAGGAAACAACGAGCAGAAATGAAAGTTCAGGAAACGTGGTGATACGGAAGTTCAGGCTACTCACTCTCTTGTTAGTGCTGTCTTTCAATGTTATCTACTACGCTTTCCATGAGGGCAACAGACTGCTTTTTTAAAGAGAAGTGGGTTTTTTTCCTCCTTTTCATGTTGTTATTAAACAAACGAAACGCTAGGAAAAACAAACCTTTCTTTTTACAAGTGACTGATTTCTAACCACGGGTAGGCAGGAATAGCCAAGAAGCCCATTGTTTTAGGAGTCATTCTGAGCCGATCAAGATCTTGTGCAGTTCAGCTGAGGTAAGCAGGGCCACATGTCTTCAGCTCATTTGTTAAGCCCGGAAGGTAAGACAGAGCCTGGCTTCTGAAGTTACTGCTGTGACACCTCAGGCAACAACAGTAACTAACCTCCTCCTTATTTTCCTTATTTTAACTGGAAAAACTTTTCTTCTCATGTCACATTCAACACTATCTTTCATTCGTGCTTTAAATCTTAGTCATCAATCTAGTGCAAATGTGCATTTCCTGAGAACACAGAGCTATCTTAAGCATAAATTTATAATTATAGCTGTATTTTAACATATTCTCACATCATTAGAACTGATCATCTGAAGGGCTTCTGAATCTACTCCTAGTGAATATATGAATATGAATCAGGTCACAGAAAAGAATTTAAAGCAAAATAAAATATGTGCCATAAACATTTATTCTCAAAAAATATTTATGGATGAAATTAAATGATGTCCAGGGTTTACTTCAAAATAAACAGTGGTGGCGGGGGTGGGGGGGAATAGCAGATAAGGGATATAGATAAACACAAGCGTCTGTGATTGGACTTCCCTGGTGGCGCAGTGGTTAAGAATCCGCCTGTCAATGCAGGGGACACGGGTTTGAGCCCTGGTCCGGGAAGATCCCACATGCCGAGGAGCAACTAAGCCCGTGTGCCACAACTACTGAGTCTGCGCTCTAGAGCCTGCAAGCCACAACTACTGAGCCCGCACACCACAACTACTGAAGCCTGCGCACCTAGAGCCCATGCTCTTCAGCAAGAGAAGCCACCGCAATGAGAAGCCCACGCACCGCAACGAAGGGTAGCCCCTGCTCACCGCAACTAGAGAAAGCCTGCGCGCAGCAATGAAGACCCAACACAGCCATAAATAAATAAATAAATATATTTTAAAAAGTGTCTGTGATAATCGCTGAGGTTGGCTGGCAGATACATGGGAATCAATGACACTATTCTCTCTTTTTTGATGTCTGTTTGATACTTCCCCAGATAAAATTTATTCTCACAACATCCTTTGGTATCCTGGATAAATTCAGAGAGGAGAGAAGACAAGATAACCTGGCCAGTCAGTGGAAGAGGACAGGCTACTGGGATTCTAAGTGATCCGAGAGGTATTTTCCTCCAAGTAGGCAAAAGTTCAATGGGCACTAGGACTTTTATAAACTTGAAAGGGAACAATAAGTTCTACAGCCTTGAGAATGGCCCCATGGCCTGCTCTTCCCGAGTCTATCATATATTCATCAAATAACAGATATATAACAAATTGGGAAAGAAGCAGACTTGGCAATTATAGAATGGGGAGCCCAGGAAGGGTAAATATTGCTAATACTCTGTCACAAATGTTTTCCTTACATTCATCCTAAATAAATTAGCTTTCATATCCTCCTGTCAAACTTGTAGCTGGAAAATCATAAGCTTACCTTTACCTGTCATCACAGAAGTAGTTAAGAAGTCTTTAAAACTACGTAAAGCCACAAGCTAGTGATATCCCACAACTTAATACAGATAACTTATTCATTATTTTAGCTCTGTGCCTGTTTCAGAGTTGTTTAACTGAACAAATTCATGACTGAAGGCAGGCCTAATCTACGTCTCCTATTTAAACTACAGGAAAGTAATGAAAATAGAAGGTATAGAGATTATCTGTTTATAGACTACAGAAAACACTCAGAGTATAAATATATCAATTGTTCTCTATCAAAATTTAACATACCTATTGTTCTCTATCACATTACTCAACACCTTTTTTTGCTGGACTGGCTTATTTTATAGCACTCTGTCATATGACACAGCTGGCATTACTCAGCATTGTTGGTGTTACACCCGCCCTTCTCAAATGAGAAGTTAAGGCAATTAAGAAACTTAAGATCAGGCTACAGAAATTCAGATGAAAACATAATCATATACCTATGTCTTGATTTTCATGAGTTGTGTCTCTAAAATACAGGCTTATTAAACATAGGATAATTGCAACACGATGGTCACATCTGCCTTGCTAACTCTACCATCTGAATGGAAGAAATAAAATTAACTTATTATCTAAGACATTCAGATAAATAAAAAGTCATTTCTCTAAAAACCTAAATGGTATTTTGAAGATTAAATTTAAATGTAGATTTCTCTAACTTCTGATGAATTAACAATATTTCAAACTAAATAATTACGCTACCCACTGAAGGTCCTGCCATCCAAGGTCAACATTCTGCTGTGGCTCAAACCTTCCAGGTGGGAACAGACTGTCTTTCCTTAGCTGATGATACAGAAGACCAAGCTGAAGAAAGCCAGTAAGAATATGAAAACAAGTTAGCTGAAGAAAGCCAGTAATAATATGATTACAAGTTAGCACGACCTTCCTAGAAACACAATTTGCCTGTGGTTGCATGCACCGCAGTTTGTGGCTGACTTATTTGCATGCAGGTACCGCTCTGGTGTAGAAGCAGAGAGCCTCTAGTCAGAGGATCCTTGAGATCGTGCAGTCCAAGCTACTCATTTTCAGAAGAAAAAGACTAGAGGTTAGGTGATTCGTCCAAGATCATATAACCAGCTGGTGGTAAAGACTCTTTCCATTTCATCACACATAAAGAGAAAATTATTTTAAAGGAAAAAGGTTTTCTTTGTATCAGTAAATAACTAAAATTCCAGCTGAAAGATACTCAGCTATCCAAATTAGTGTTCTATATAAACTGCACATCCCAATCTTGGCAACATTTCAAAATAAAAATAACCTTTCACTCATTCGTGCAACAAGTATTTACTGAATGCCTACCATATACCAGGATCCTGGCAAAGTTCTAGGAATAAAAAAAAGTCGGTGCCCCAATACCTTCCACTGGGAAGACAGGCATTATATAATCATACACCTGCAAAATTATGAATTATACTAAGTACAGTGATGGAGTTCCAACAGACTGCAACAGGAGGACCTAATCTAAAATTGTTTGTGGGGGACTGTGGTGGTTAGAATAGGCCTGCCTGCCTGCAGAAGTGACCTTTAAGTTGAAACCTGAAGAATAAACAGGAAGTTAGCCAAATTAAGAGTGCAGGTAAAAGTGTTCCAGACAACATCCACATGCCCTACGACCAGAAATTCCATTCCTAAGAAAATATCCAACAGAAATATGTATGTGTGTGCACCAAAAGACATGTAAAAGGATATTCATACTAGTGTCATTTATAATAGGAAAAATTGTAAAGAAAGCAAATGTCAACAGAATAGTGGAATATTCATACAGTGGAATACTACATAGCAATGAAAATGAATAAACTACTGCTATACGCTACAACATGCATGATCTCCCATATTTAACACTGAATGAAAGAAGCTGGGCACAACAGGATACATATTGAATGATGCCATTTATGTTAAGCTGAAAACCAGATAAAACTAATCTATGAGGTAAGAAGAAGTCAGGACAGTGATTATCTTTGCAGATCATGATGGAGATAATTGGAAAGGAACATGAGAGAATCTTCTGGAGAACCAGCAATAATGTTCTATTCTCGACCTGGTAGTGGTAACATGAATATGTTCACTCTGTAATAAGTCATCAAGTCGAACATTTATCGTTTATATACTTTTCCACGTGTGCAAACAAGTTTATCTTTAAAAATAAAATCCTGAGCAGAAGGAACAGCTTTTGTGAAGACCCTGAGACCAGAAAGAATTTGATACATTCAGAACTAAAAAAAAAGGGCCAATGTGGCTGGAACACAGAAACCAACAGACAGTACAGTGTAAGACTGAAGAGGGAGATGGACTCGATTTTACTGCAGGTCATTTTAAAGAGTCTGGATTTTAAGTTCAGTGACCAACCCCTGAAGGGTATTAAGCAGGGGAATAATAAGATCTAAACTGTGTATTTAAGAACACTGGAGAGTGGGTAGGGGGAGTGGAAGCAGCGAGACCATTTAAGGAGGCTATTATAATGGTCCATGAAAGAGACTGCAGTGGCTTGACTGGTGCAGAACCAGCTGAAATGGTGAACTGCGTGGATTCTCAATGAAATTAGGAGGTTGAGTTGACTGTACTTGGTAATGGAGTGAATGTGTGAAATGAGAGAGAAGGTGGTGTAGAGGGTGATTCTTAAGTTCTGGTTTAAGCAGCTAGGTGGATGGAAAGCAATCCCCTGAGATAAGGAAGACTGAAGGAGAGCAGATTTGAAGGAATGCAGTGGTCAAGGTGACCATCGACCCAGTACCTGTGCCCAGCCTCCCTTACTATGTAGCCATGGTACAGGTGGGGTTTTATGGGAACTCAAACAATCATAGAAATTTCTACCTTCTTTTGCCAAACATCTGCCCAACCCAAGTAGCACCTGATATCCCTGTAGCCACAGTAGTTGGTTCAGGAATGGACACAAAACTCTAACAAGGGGGAGGGCATTTTCATTTTGTAGGTTCTAATCCATTTTCTCAGTTTGAAAAAAAATTGGATCTCAGCTGTGCCATCCAAAATAAATAATTATTCTACCCAGCTCTGTATCAGTCCCACACAGCTTTGCAACATCTACAAATCTGATAACGACCTTTCTACCCCATTCTCCAAGAAAATAATCAAATTGTGAAACAAGATAGGCCAAAGTCACATCCCCAACGTTGACCAAGACAGACCACTAACGAGCACTAATGTACAACCAGCTAGGAATTTACTTAATAATAAGATTCAGGACTTCCCTGATGGTCCAGTGGTTAAGACTCCGTGCTCCCAATGCAGGGGTCCTGGGTTCAATCCCTGGTCAGGGAACTAGATCCCACATGCATGCCACAACTGAAAGAGCCGCATGCCGCAACGAAGAGCCCGTGTGCCGCAACTAAGACCCAGCACAGCCAAATAAATGAATAAAATATATTTTTTTAATTTAAAAAATAAAATAAATAACAAATAATAAGATTCATCCTGCCTATACTTCGAACATGGTCCACAGGATATTAAAAGGCTGTTTATCTACCTTTCAGTAAGGTATTCAACAGACAACAGCAATCCTACGGTCGACTAGTGAACAAAATGAAACATAACCCATAATAAATATTTATTGCGAAGACCTAGTTTATATAAGCAAAAAAACTTTATAAAGTTATGTAAGAAGACTATAATAAAAGGGAAGAAGAGAGTATTTTAATAACATTCAATATGTTTTAGTTAATAATTTAATAAGAAGTATTTTGTTTTTTATTTTTTCTTTTAACTGACTAAGTTATCTTAAAATCATCCAGGAGTATAAAGAGCGCATAAATTCTTTCAGCCTGAACTGAGGGAGTAATTAAATAGGTGTCCAGTTGACCACGAAGAGTTAATGCATATCTCCAAATGCCAAATGTACTCACAGTAATTTGATTAGTTCATTAGCTATGAAATGCACTCCAATGTGAATGCATTGCTTATATTGTGTAACATTACAGAGGAATAACAATGGCTTTCACTTGCAAAATCTATTTTAGTGGAAAAAGATAAACACAAATTCTTATTAACAACCATTAAAAAACTCAAGCAAATTTAAACTGTCACCAGTAAAAACATGATATGCAATTTTTAAATATATACCTCCTTTTGGCACTCTGCTTACAAGACTAACCCCAACTGCACTAATCTATTCCACTCTTTCTACCTCTTTCAAGCTTAGAGTTAAAACATAACTAAGTAACAAAATGTCACTGATTCAGACTTTACAACCTCAAAATTTCTGAATGTACTGGTGCTAGATGCAAAGAAAAGCAATACTATTTAAATTGCTACTCATATAACTGGCTCATTTTTTTTAGCTTCTGAACATCTGAAAGTCTTTACATCATCTTTGTTTGTGACTGGGTACAGAATTCTAGGTGGACAGTTTCAGGGCTGTTTTTTTGTTTGTTTGTTTGTTTGTTTTTCCATTTCAGTACATTAATGATCTAGCTCTATGTAAAATAAAAATAAAAAAATAAAGATCTAGCTCTTTCTCATCTGGCTTGGACTGTTTCTGAAGAAGTCCATCATGATTTGTATCTTCCTTCTTCTACATGTATATCTTTTTTTTTTTTTTTTCTTTCCTGGGCTGTTTTTAGGATTTTTATCTGCGTCACCGTTTTAAGCAATTTGATCACATATTTGGGTGTAGTTCTTTCTCTTCATGGTTCTTCTGCTTGGGGTTCATTTAGCTTCTTGGAACCATGGATTTATAGTTTTCATCAATTCTGGAAACTTGTCAGCCATTATTTCTTCAAATATTTTCCTGCTCCACCCCCTTCCTTCTAGGATTCCAACTGCACATACATATGGGGCCACTTGAAGTTGTCCCACAGCCCTCTGATGCTCTGTTTATCTATTTTAGTCTGCTTTTCTGTGCTTCATTTTGGGTTGTTTCTATTATTTTGTCTTCAAATTTGCCACTCATTTATCCTGCAGAGTCTAATCTATTAATCCCCATCAGTGTATTTTTTTCATTTCAGACATTGTTTTTTTTCAATTCTGGAAGTTTGATTTGGGCCTTTACATTTTTCATGTCTCTCCTTAACATGCTCATTCTTTCCTGTGTTCCTGAACATATGGACTGTATTTATAATAGCTGTTTTAATGTTCTTATTAATTTGAGCATCTGTTTCTACAGATTGACTTTTCTCCTCATTACAGGGTATATCTTCCTGCTTCTTTTCATGTACGGTAATTTTTAATTGAATGCCAGACATTGTGAAATTGACAGGGTTGAATGCTGGATACATGTATATACATTCTGTATTCCTATAAACAGTCTTAATCGTTATTCTGGGATACAGTTGAGTTATTTGGAAATTATCTGGAAACAGTTTGACCCCTTTGGGTCTTGCTTTGAAGCTCTGTCAGGCAGGACCAGAGCAGCATGTGGTCTAGAGCTACTTGGCTCCACTACTGAAGTAATATACCCTTCTCTGAGTGTTCAACCCAATCCCCCAAGTATTACCAGTTTTCTCCATTCTGGCTGTTTGGAGCATGAACTATTCCCAGCCCTGGGCTCCAGGAATTTTTCTGCCTGCTCCTCTTCGGTGGTTCTTTTCTGCCTTGATAGCTTCCTCATACACTGGCACCAATCAGAACTCAGCTGATGTCTCAAGTGGAATCCGCTACACATCTCAGGAGCTCTGTGCAGTTATACCTTTTCTGGTACTTAGTCCTGAGAATTCTAGATGCTCGCGTTTCGCCGAAGCCCCTACTCTATCTCCTCAACTCAGGGAGACTGCCAGGCTTTGTCTGGGTTCACCCTGCTGCTGCTGTAGCCTGGAAGCTCTCAAGGCAGCGACTGCAAGGCTCCCCTCATTTGTTTCCCTTCTCTTAGGGATCAGTGTCTTGTGCTGCCTATTGTTCAAGAGCTGAAAATTGTTTCACATTTTTTTGTTCTTTTTTTGTTGTTGTTATTTAAGGTGGGAGGGCAAATACAGATCCTGTTACACCATCATGCTCAGAAGCAAGTATCCTGCTACATTCCTGGCCTAGTTATATTTTAAGGACATTTTAGAACATCTGAGAGACCTGAAATCATATAATAAGAAGTCACATAACAAGGCTTTACTGTTCAGTGAGAGAGAAATTTTTTGCCTTCACTTTTATTTCCTCATAGCACACTTAAGTGGTAAAGAAATGAAGGCACTTAGGAACGACTACTGGCCCTACGTTAGCAGGCTAATCCTGCTGCCCAGGATAGAGAAGTAAGGTTGATTTTTTTTAAGTGTTAATATTTAAGTTGCTATTTATTTTCTTTTCTATTAAATATGAACATTCCAAAAATTATTTACAAAAAGAAAATGAAGTTTTGCAACCCTAACATAAAGTGATATATAACAAGTCTAAATTTCATTTTCTGCACAGAAAAAGTCAACTATAAAAAAGGCACTTCTGGGCTTCCCTGGTGGCGCAGTGGTTGAGAGTCCGCCTGCCGATGCAGGGGACACGGGTTCGTGCCCCGGTCCGGGAAGATCCCACGTGCCGCAGAGCGGCTGGGCCCGTGAGCCATGGCCGCTGAGTCTGCGCGTCCGGAGCCTGTGCTCCGCAACAGGAGAGGCCACAACAGTGAGAGGCCCACGTACTGCAAAAAAAAAAAAAAAAAAAATTCTTAAAAAAATAAAAGGCACTTCCTTCCTCAACTTGAAATTTTTTCTTAAAAAGACATAAGATACTGCAACTTATGTAAAGGGCAATCGTGCTGACTAGTAGCATTTGGCAATTAAAAAAAACAAACAAAAAACTATGCACACTGCTTGTCATCACCACCTACTACCCTCATCCAAAATTCTAAAACCTGACATTTAACTTGGCCTGGCAAAGTTAAAACATAAAGTTTCTAATTACCTAACGCTAAATCAAACCATGTTTCCCTCTTAGATATTAACAGTTTGTAGGTAAAAACACAGCAAGTTTAACACTTCCCTCATTAGAAAACGCTTACCATTTCACTCTAAAGTCTACTGGCATTCTTTTCTTTTTGTTCTTCATTCCTCAACCCCCCCAATAATAACCACCACCCTAACAAAAGTATAAATAATAATTAGAGCGAAAAAGCAAATGGTAAGACTATGTCATTAGAGAAGTTATTTAATCTCTCCAAGCCTCAGTTTCCACATCTGCGAAGTGTGGATAAAAGTACAACCCACAGAATTACATGAAATAAAGCATGTCTAATGCCAGTCTAAACTGTATGCTGAGATGCTCTGGGACACTTCAGCAAACTCTCAGGAGAGACGAGGGATATTTTAAATGGAAAGAAACACGGAGATATTCAACACATGCTGGACACTGCCCAAACTATTAGCTTGGGGTAGTTCAGAGTTTTAACATTTGATAGCAGTATGTTCCTTTATGACATCAGACATCAGATCTTAGTGAAGCTGGGTTTTCAGTCGTTGCTGCGATTAAAAAAAAACAAGTACTGCTCCAAAATCAACGCGGAACAGGCAATGAGGGTGGTGCTTTTCAGTCTGGTGCCAAGGTCTGAAAAGCTGTTCAGTGCTCAACAGGCATTCCCATACCGTAAATAAGGAACTGTGGCTATTTATGAAGGAAGGAAATTATTTTCAATTTCTTTGCAATATTTTTTCCAAACAGCTACTAAAGGTTGTTAGGACATAAATATTTATTGTTTGGACCTAACTATTTAATGAACAGAACGGCGGCTTACGGGTGCTGTTAAAAACTTAATAAGACCCCAAGGATGCCATAAAACGAGAAAGCTTAGGCCCCTCTGGCTTAATGCTGTGACTAGCAGAGCAACTTCCAGTGAATAGCAAGTATGACTCCTTTACCGTGTGCAGTTTCATAGAAAAGGCAAGACACTTCACATTCTGTGACAAAGAGCTCCAGAATTTTATCCCTCTGTTTTACAGCTCAGGTTTCCATGATAAAAGAAAACAAATTAGGCAGACAAAGACACTTAGACGGACAATGTGGGGTAAAACCAGGTCCAGAGTTAAAGCCTGAAGATAATCTTACCACTAGACAGATAAACGCAATTAATCCTTCCTACCGTACCAGTATGTGACACCCAAAAGAACGAAAGCTCTTATTTTAAGAGTTAGGAATTTACATCAACACCGTACATCCCCGTCTTTTAAACAGGTGATCCATAACTTCACAATATTTAATTTACACACTACTGTAACTCTATGCAACTTCTGAAGACAGGTTAAGGGGTACAAGAAACTGTTTAGAGCAAGTAAGTCATTTGGTCCAATATTATTTTAATGTAATGGTTATTTGCTCCCTCCCTTTTATGTGACGACATACTATGACATACAACACATGCGCAATCATTCACTTATGAACAAATGAGTAAGATGCCACTCAGACTAACATTTGTATACCCAGAGGGTCAACCAACCACACACAACTAGTAAGGCTATGACACAGCTATGCAGCATAAATGGGCAACACTGCGGATCCTAAAAGTGAGCACCATATATACATTTGAATATTAAAAAACCATTGAAAATCAAACACATATGGGTTAGTTAAAAGGCGCCATTCCAAGGCTATACATAATCACAGGAAAAAGTATTTACATTACTTGGAAAACAGCTGCAACAAAGAGTTTATTGCCAATGCCCTTTATAAACTTCTCTCTTACGTTTAATACAGATGTTACGCTCACTATCTATGTGACCCGCACATCATCCTCCATTTCCGATGTGCTGACCTTCCCTTTACTCCATCTTCTATTTAGGATACAATTATAAAGCAAATTATTTACCTTTACTAAAGCATGAGATGGGTTGTAAAATAATGAGATAGCCTGTGAATTTAAAGCATGTATCTGTCTGACTGGCTACTTGTCCGTCCCTTGTGATGGTCTTTTCATGTGTCTAACTGTACAAAGTGGAGGAAAACTAAACTCAACACAAAACTGACAGATGTCTTCCTTTATTTCTTAAAAAATTAGTTTCGGGCTTCCCTGGTGGCGCAGTCATTGAGAATCCGCCTGCCAATGCAGGGGACACGGGTTCGAGCCCTGGTCTGGGAAGATCCCACATGCTGCGGAGCAACTAGGCCCGTGAGCCACAACTACCGAGCCTGCGCGTCTGGAGCCTGTGCTCCGCAACAAGAGAGGCCACGATAGTGAGAGGCCCATGCACTGCGATGAAGAGTGGCCCCTGCTTGCCACAACTGGAGAAAGCCCTCACGCAGAAACGAAGACCCAACGCAGCCAAAAATAAATAAATTTTAAAAAAAAATTAGTTTCCAAGAAGAAGCGTGTAGTGTTACAACTTGCTGACCATCACTCTTGTGCTTATGCTGGTTCAGACGCAGTATACCAGTCACAGAGAGTCCACTTGCTACACTGAGTCACTGCTCCACAGACATCAAATTTTTGGTTCAACTGAACATTTTTCTGGACTAGTAATTTTCAAAAATGAGTAACACTGAAAATGGGCATGTGACTAAAAAACATATTAACTATTATCTAAGAACGTTTCAGAAGGTTTTTTTAATTTTTATTTTGTTATTATTATTTTTTTCACTTTTGGCCGTGCCTCGAGGCATGTGGGATCTTAGTTCCCCAACCAAGGATCAAACCCATGCCCCATGCAGTGGAAGTGTGGAGTCTTAACCACTGGACTGCCAGGGAAGTCCAAAGGTTTCTTTAAATAAATAAATGCAATGAAAGAAATCGATAAAATTATTTTCCATCTCAAGAAAAGTAATTTTAAAACAAACTGTTAACAGTACTTATGGCAGTTATGAAGAATATTCATCACACACATTTTAATTGGCATTTCAGAAAAACCTTAATGATGTGGTTAACAGTTATTTCCAAGAGAATTTTTCAGTAACAAATCCAAACAATGTGTAACGTATGTGTTTCACATCAGCAGTTCGGTCAAACAGCAATTCTTTAAAAGACAGAAAATAAATTTTATATGAAAAGGTACCACACTTTCAAACACAGAATACTGCACTACAAACATAGAATACTATAATCTACATTAGGTTAGTCTTCCCCCCATGCCATTTACTTAATAATCATTTATTCTGCAATATGAGTAAGACACTGAACTAAGCACTAGGGATACAAATATTACTGAGACCTGGGCCTTTTCCTCAAGGAGTGAAGCATCCAGATGCAGAGACCTGAACACAGTTCCACGTTCTGTGAAAAGCACTAGACTAAAAGCGCTATGGGAACATCAGCACTTGGTTCAGGCTGAGGGTTTCAAGGAAACTCATTACGGACCCCACAGGAGACAGTAACAGCACTGAAATTCTGGAAACATGGTTATTTTAGATAGCGTCTGCGAGCCAAAAAAGTTATGCCATAATCTATCATAGAAAGGCCTATATAAACCATGCTCAGAAATGGTCATCCCAATCTAATTATATCAGAATCTCTGGGGGGCTGGAGCCCAGGCATCAGTATTTGTAAAAACCTTCCCAGGTAATTATAATGTGCACACAGGGCTGAAAATCACTGATTCATTGATTGATTAAGTCATAGCATCATGACTGATTTAACATCTTTATCAACATTAAGACAGAATTCTAAGGCTTGATTAATTAGTGGATACTTGGGTCCTAAGAGGACCCGTGAGCCGAGTTCATTTTCACTCACACCCTATCTTTTAATATGTGCTAATAACAGGAAAAATGACATTTCATATTGGTTATCTCATGACACTTCTGGCCTAAGCCAAGAAAATTAAGTGACTGTCAGTCCTTAACGATATGTATTGCCTAAGCTGTCTAATTGTTTAAACTTTAAACCCAGCAACTGAAGCCTGTAGAAGTCACAAACTTTGGGTACGTGAAACTGAGTCCTGCTAGGGTCACTCTCACCACGTACGTTCAAGAAAAACACCTGCATACAAGCATGTAGAGAACAACAAAAGCAGCATATAAAAAGCATTCATCTTGTGATACAGACTAAGTTCCACAAAATGAAGGGAAGGAAGAGACAAGAGGGAGCTGGAGGGGCAGATTCTCATTAAGGAAGAAGACTCAAGCTGGAACTGACAGGCTTCAACTGGAAAGGCAGAAAAAAGCATTCTAGCAGTCTTGGAGGAAGAGGGACAGCATGATGACGGTTGGAAAAAGCACGCTACTTTGGGAGAGCACTGAGGAAACACCAGTCTCCCTGAAAGGAGATCAACACTGAACCAACAGGTGGCACCAAATGATGGCAGGCCTTGATTGACAGGCTGACGAGTCTGAACTTAATCTTATTGAAAAATAGGGTTACATTTGGATTTAATATCAAAAATGATTTTAGGAGATTCTTCTGGTAGATTAATATGCAAGATGCATCGAAATTCAAAGGTCTGAGATTGGTGAAGATAAACAGAACACCTCAGTATTTTACAAGCACAGCCCCCTGAATACAACAGGCACTGACAAAATGTGAAGGTTTTAAAAATGAACATTCTACAGCACAATACACACCTTGGTATCATTCTGACCTGAATGTCAAATTAATTTTACACATCAAATAAGTTATAAAAAGGTCTGTTAGCTCTTAAATATTAATGTTTTAAATATGAAAGTTTACAGTAGAAAAGCTACTGACATAGAAAAGCTAATTAGTAGAAAAGCTAATGACATACCCAAGAGATTATATATCCATTTATGCTAGCTTTACGGAGAGAGACAACATTCACAGTTTTTTTCTCCTGAAAAGAATTACTTATATAGTCTAAATCTAATGAAAATAAAAAGAGTTAATAAATAGTTAAGACAATGTTTTTAAGATTCTTTTCCTTAAAATGAATGTTAATGCCAAAATGGATGGTTTGGGAAGTTGTTTTGTTTTGTTTTGTTTTTTTAAACCATTATTTGGCATAAAAGAGAGGACTGCTGGAGGTTTGGAAGTAGGATTATCCTTAAGCTTCCTGACCTTGGAGTAAAGTATAGCAATAACCCTAATAACTATAGGTAATACAAACTTTGTAGCTGAAAATTTGACTTCCCATTATTACCAGTAATCACAATTAGAGAAACATTTAGAATTTAGACAAACTAGGAAATCACCAAAACACACAAGCAGCTGAAAAGGGTTTCACATGCTAAAACAAACCTTTTTCCCCCACAGATAGTTTTATCTAGATAGAATTCATCAGTATAAGAATAATATTTGTAGTACGAAGAAACATGCTTTGCAAAATTAATATTGTAGCAAGTAATATTTTAGTTGATTTAAGCATAAATAACAATGTATCAGTAAATGAATTAAGTCTGACTGAATATAACCCATATTACTAACACTTGTTTCACTTGTTTCTTAGAACACATATAGCCTCTTCCTGTTCACCACATGTACCAAAAAATACATATTTCTTATACATTGTTCTCTGCTTAAGACTTTTCATTATGTCACTATCCTTTTCCCCAATCAGCATAAAATTTTGCTATTTCAGAGAATTAAGATCAATCAGGTTTAACTGATATTAATATTCTGTACGTTAGTATTCTGTATGCAGAGATTAGGGTCTCCTGCCCTTCACTACTGAATATGGAGAAAGTTTAACAGTTCAAAATATTTAGGGGCTTACAGTTGTAAGTATGCCTTTCAAATGGTATTTTTAATTTTTAAAAATATGACCAATAACTAAACTGATCCTACATAGCAAAAGCATAATATAGAACAAGTCGTTACCACTAGAGAGCCTCTGACAACACAGTCACATTTGAAATAATCCTAAATTGAGGTTACCAGATGAAATCTTATATTATCAAGTGTAATGTTCAAATTAATCTTTTTCGTTTTAATTTCATCCATCTGCCCACAAAGTAACCCAAGCCTTACTAATCTACTCTTTTTCTTGTGGTGTAGTAGTCCTTTTCTTTAAAATAAACTATCAAAGTAGTTTCTTAAACAATATGAAATCAATCACCTACCTTACATGAAATTTTGAAGGTTGTTTACAATCCTCTTAATGAAAATGTAAGCACCTCACCATAAAATCCTCCAACAATATTAAATAAATACTCTTATAGTCCATTATTACAACTGACCTATACGAAATGCTGTTCATTACAGCCAAAATGTCAAGCAAGCCATCTTACAGGCTTATGTGATATGCTATACACTGCAACGATAATTTTTTGGAAAGACAGATTTACTTTGAGAAGCAGCAGAAGAAACCAAAAAAGCAAAAATCTGTACCAAAACCTGCATCTTCCCCAACCCCAACAAAAACCTGCAGTGGGGGAAGAAAAGAAAATAAAAGTTTTAAAGAAAATAAGGTCTGGTTAAAAGGAAATAAAAGCATATCAGAGTCTTCTTTAAAAAATGGTTGAAGCTGAATTATTTCAAGCAAAACAGACCCTGATCAGCTGGGCTGTGAGAGATGACTTACAGAGCACAGCTACAGCCCCAGACTCGAACATGAGACATTCTTCCTTATGCCTAGTTTCCACTATGAGGCTGAAAGGTGGAGGATCCAATTTGTGATAGATCCGAAATCCTTTGCTGAACGCCATTCTCCTTTCTTCCGAGGCAGCCCTGTGAAAACCAAGCAAAGCAAAGCAAATGAAGCTAATGTTTCCTTCTGCAGCAAAGGACTGCAAGGCATCCAGAAGTCCCTCCCTGCCAGGTTCTGATGGGGGGGGGGTGGGGTGGTAAAAAAAAAAGGGGGGGGAGCTTGGGGAGAGAATGGTTGATTCCAAAAGATAAGTCGTCACGTAATTTTACCGAAAAGCAAGAGGAAAAGCTGCCAATTCTCACAGCAAGGCAAGGCAGGGTTTTATCACTCCAAGTCCATGAACGGTTTGGTGAAGATGAGTTTCCCCTTTAGTTAATGTTTACCAAAAGGAAACATTTTGAGCGTATTTCGCTCGGAGTTGTTTATCAGATTCCTGCTTCAGAATTTGTCAACTACGTTGAAAGGGAAACGATTCGGAAACTTCAAGCCGATCCTCTGCGGGGCAAGAAGAGGTAGGTGCGAAGGAAGGTTAACAAGGCTGATTCAAAGCGCCTTAGGGGGCGAGAGAAGGGGAAAGGATTATCCGACACAACGGGCTCTCCCGGGGGCGGCGGTGAAGGGCAAGAGCAGCGGTACAGGCTACCGCCGCCTCCAGCCCAGCGCCAGGGCACCGCCGGCTGAGGGGTCCGCAGGCAGCAGCCAGTGGATATGAATGGCCACCCGGGAAGAGTCACGAGTCGGGACACGGACCGGACCGAGGCTCCTCGGGGTTTCCCGGCAGTCGACCGCCCGGAGAGCGGCTCCTTCCCAGGGGGACAGAAGTGCGGAGCAGCCCGATCCCTCCATTATACGCCAGAAGAGATGACCAGGCGCCCAAACTGACTCGGTGCCTTCCCCGCGGGCAGGCTGACAGCCGCTGTCACCTCTGCTCCCCGCCCGACGCGGCGCCCCGCACAACCGGTGGTCTCCCAACCACCCCGCCTGCCCTCCAGTACCTGGCTGCCCGCGGTCGCCGCTCACCGCTCCCGCCCAGGCTGCGGAGGTGGAGACTGCTTCAGGAAGCGCCGGCCCGCGCGCCCCGCAGCCGGTGCGCCTGGCCGCTGCCGCTCCCCGCCCCCCCCCCACCAGCCGGCCGGCTCACCTCTTCCTCCGGCTCCTCCTCCTCCTTCTTCCGCAGCCGCCGCCGCCGCCGCCGCCGCCGCCGCCGCCGCCACAGCCGCCCGAAGCGTCACTTCCGCTCCAGCAGGCCCATCTCTTCCGTATGGCGCAGCGGCCGGGGGAGGAAGACCCGCCCCTCGCGGGGAAGGGCGGGGCGTCGGGGGGAGGTCCCGCCCCCTCTGGGCTGCCCTGCTGGCCAGGTAACCGCGAGCTGCCCGCAGCCTCCACGCGCAGCGACCTTCTCCTCGGGCGGCGTGTTCCCCAAGCTGCAGCTGCAGGTCCCACCGCTGAGGATGCTGGGAGAGGGAGGATGCGGCCTCCCCGGGTCCCTCGCGTGGGCTTTTCAAAGCTTACCAACCACGGGGAGGGACTCAGGGGAAAAGCTTTGGGGGCTGGGTATTGATAGGTGCCCAAGAAGGGTATCAGGACCACCCCCTGCCTCCCCCGCCTAACTGGCTGGGGGGAGGCTTCGGGACAGTCAGCACGCTGGGCAACAGGGCAGCGCCTGAAGAGCTGTCCATGGTGTCTCACTGCGAACAGCGCAGAGTTCTTATTCTGAGCGTCTGGGTAGGTAGCAGGAAGAAAAACTAATGGCTGCTTTGGAACAACTCTGTTCGCTGCCTTTTCTTCTGGTGTGCTCTGGAGCCCTCAGGAGCACTATTAAAAAAGAGTGCTCGTAAAATGTATATCTCAGAAATAACTAAATTTCCTTGTCAATTGCATTATTATGAACTTTCATCAAATCTTTAACCGTGGTCATTTTTAAGTCTTTTGTCATTTACAGACAGTTCTGGGTGTACTCTGATGCTTTTGCAAATATGTTCCTATAAAAGGGTTTCATCTTCAAGGAATTCATGGAAAAGACTCTGACAAGTACAGGTTTCTGGTAACTGACTATACTGCTGAACTGAATGAATAAGCATTTTCAGAACTCTAATGGAAAACTGATGAATTCATAAAAGTTTTAACAAAAGATCAAGATGAAAAAAATAATTACATGGGACTGAGTGAACTGATGAGGATGATTATAATTCTCGTGACTTTCTGTTTGAATTAAAAAAAAAAAATCCCACAAGGACTCAGAGGCAAAAAATATACAAATCAATTTTCACTGCAAAGTAAAGGAGCTGTTACAGTGGAGGATTCCTGGACTGAATGTCAATATTATGACATAGTATGAGTGTGTTTCGTGTTTGGTAATTGCAACATTGGTGCTTTTGTTGTGGTCATCCATTTACAATGCTTGGTGTCAGTTTATTTATCTCTCGTAAAAATAAAATACAGTGTGTGTGTGTGTGTGTGTGTGTGTGGAAAAAAAAAAAAAGAGTGCTCAGCTGTATGTACAGTGGAGTGGAAAGTTCCAAGTCAGGATCTCCAGACTCCAACACGGCTGTACGCAGGCCGAGGCAGCTATGGTCGGCACTGAATGGCGAGTAGCTCCTGCCATCCGTGTTATCTCATAACTAAAGACATCTTATCCTTTCATCCTATCCTCATTTTTCAACAAATCATTTTTCCTGGTTAGTATCAGTGTGTCCCACGGACTTCTCATTCCGTTTCCACTTAATAGACCTAAATGTGGGAATGAAGTCAAAACCCGGAGGGTCAAAAGGAATTGAAAACCTGAAGAACTCAGTACCCCGGGAAACTGTTTCCTCTTGCCTTTGCTCTTTCTTTGCTTCTTCCCCTTCTTGCTTTTATTAACAGCAAAAGCAGAATTTAAATCTAGCGTGTTGCACAAGATCATTTCCCCCTCCAGGCCCTGTCATGTGTCTTGATTTAACATTTCTTCATCCATTTTAGAGAAGCTGGACCCACCCTGGTTTCAGGATACTAAAGTAGCTATAGTTCATTAGAAAAGAAACCACTTCCTTTATAGAAGGAGATATGCAGAAACACAGGTTTAGTTCTGAGAACTGGAGGGGACTTCTCTCATTTAGTATGTACAATCTCCTTAGAAAAACTGTTTTGCTTTTGGTAGTGGTTACTAACAGCAGCCTCAGAATTAAACTCATTAAGATACCCTACTGGTCCTTGCTTGCCCCCCCCCCCGCCCCCCGCCAGAAGAACCCACTTCAATTGGAGGTTGCACTGGACAGAGAAAAATGAAATGGGAGTGGGTGAGAATGGATTTTTTCTTATTTGCCTTTTCAGGTATAATACTTGTATAGCCCCGAAGGAATACCAGACAGATATGCACCAGAAAAACACATGTAAGGTTATGGCTCCAGAAGATGTGTTGATGTTATTGAGGATGTTGCTTGGAAGTTGCTTTTTATGACAACTGAGACACAGAAAAGTTAACTTGTTAAAAATTACTCAGTTTGAAGTGAAGTTGGGACCACAAACCAAACTTGCCCACAGCAAAACTTCCAGTGCAACTGTGTCTGCGTGCGGCTGCTCTAGGAACCTCTCCTTTCTCAGAGTGGGAAATATCTGTGCTAGGCCCTTCTAGAAGTAGATGTTCTGCCTACTCCTGGTTTCTTTCGATTTTGAACTAAGGCAATTTAGGTCAATGTTTCTTGGTTCTTGGTCTGAATTGCTGCTTTTCTTTAAGTTAAACTGGACTCATTAGTAGAGCTATCAGTAGAAGGCCACAGCTTTACCAAACCCTTTCTTTGGTAATGGTTGGATTTTATTTAATTTTATACAGCAGGTTCTTATTAGCTATCTATTTTATACATATTAGTGTGTATGTATCAATCCTAATCTCCCAATTCATACCACCACCATCACCCACCCCCGCTTTCCCTCCTTGGTGTCCATACGTTTGTTCTCTACATCTGTGTCTCTATTTCTGCCTTGCAGACCGGTTCATCTGTACCATTTTTCAAGATTACACATATATGCGTTAATATACGATATTTGTTTTCCTCTTTCTGACTTACTTCTGTATGACAGTCTCTAGGTCCATCCACATTTCTGCAAATGATCCAATTTCATTCCTTTTTATGGCTGGGTAATATTCCATTGTATATATGTACATCTTCTTTATCCATTCATCTGTCGATGGACACTTAGGCTGCTTCCATGACCTGGCTATTGTAAATAGTGCTGCAATGAACACTGGGGTGCATGTCTTTTTGAATCATGGTTTTCTCTGGCCAAACCCTTTCAAAATAGATCACTGTAGTCATGAAATAAGCACATGATCAGGGTTTAAAAACATAAGGGCCATTTTATTAGTGACTTTTAAAAACTTTATTTCTTCTTTTTCTTGTCTCTCTTTCTTATTTATACTTCTTTATTACAGCACATGAAAATAGCTGGAAAAATTGTCACCAAATTTGAAGAGTGTCTTTGGGCTTGGCTGACTTAAAATACAAGTTAGGTGGTATACACAAACTTCTTAGTGAGGTCCTAAGGGCCTATAGAGATGGGCTGACACCATCTTGAACCTTGAAAATGAGCAATGAGGGGCTTCCCTGGTGGCACAGTGGTTGGGAGTCCGCCTGCCGATGCAGGGGACGCGGGTTCGTGCCCCGGTCCAGAAAGATCCCACGTGCCGCGGAGCAGCTGGGCCCGTGAGCCGTGGCCGCTGGGCCTGCGCGTCCGGAGCCTGTGCTCCGCAACGGGAGAGGCCACCGCAGTGAGAGGCCCGCGTACCGCAAAAAAAAAAAAAAAAAAAAAAAAAGCAATGAGGCCTGTGGTGGGATGAAAAATACCACCTCCAAAAGATATCCACATCCTAATGCCTAGAACATGTGAATATTAATTTACAGGGCAAACAAGTCTGTAGATACGATTAAGAATTTTGAAATCATTTTGGATTATCTGGGTAGGCCCTAAATGCGATCACAAATGTACTTATGAGACAGCAGAGGGAGATTACACACACACACACACACACACACACACACACACACACACAGAGGCAGTGTGAAGACAGAGGTAGAGACTGCAGCAATGTGGCCACTAGCCAAGTGATGTCAGCAGCTACCAAAAGCTGGAAGAGGGCAGGAAGGATTCTTCCCTAGAGCCTTAGAAGGGAGCATAGCGCTGCCAATACCTTCATTTCGAATCTCTGGACTCCAGAACTGTGAGGAATGAATTTCTGCTGTTTTAAACTACCCAGTTTGTGGTAATTTGTTACAGCATCCACAGACAATCAGTAAAACAGCCCAATAGGTGTTTCAGATAACAGCTCCAATAGCTTCGATGAACTGAAGGCAAACATGATTTTTAGGGACTTCCCTGGTGGCCCAGTGGTTAAGACCCTGTGCTTCCACTGCACGGGGCATGGGTTTGATCACTAGTGGGGAAACTGAGAACCCGCATGCCGCAAAAAAACAAAGAAACAAAAACATGATCTTTAAATGTTGGGTTCTGACCAAATTATTTCTCCTACGGACGATTCCCTGTATCAGGTTGAAACATGTATTTGCCGTTTCTTTAGGTCAAAAACACCTATGTCACCGGTAAATGATGGGATTTATTAATTTAGAAATGAATATCCCAATGACAAAAAATATACCATAGGTTACAAGGCTATGAATTTTGACAGATTCACCATGTACATTAGTAATAGGGCCTACTTTTCCTGGATTTCCTTATCAAAAATACTAGACAGCATTTGGCAAATTTGGGGAATGTTTACAGCCTGATTCAGTTATCTTTAATAGCTTTTTTTCAGGTTACACAGACTAGAGCTAATCTTCATATCAGGATCTGCAGAGACCTATTATACAGGCAGGGATGACTCCTTGTTAAAGAGAAAATGGTGGTCTTGAGAGGAAACACAACAGTAGGTTACAAATAGCGTTAGCTGTTTGCTTTGAATAAGTTCATAGTAAAGGACAAGATTTTAAACTGGAAAAATAGAAATTTTGTCAGTCAAAAATATAGTACGTTTGAGAGCAGAATCGTTGTGAGAATAAAACAAACAAAAACTTCAAAGACTGAAAAATTGCTCACACGTACCAGAGTGAAGAAAATTGCAGCTGGAGCAAACGAGGAACTTGTACGACAAAAATGGTTTTCATTTGGAAAAAGAAACCAAGTCAAGAGAGCTAGGATGGTTTTAGTGACACACAAGGATTCTTGTGGAAATCAGAGGACCAGAGCCATAACAGGGCTTGGCCTTCCTGAGATCAGGGCTGCAGGATGTTCACTCTTCAACATGGCTCTTGGTCCCTAAGCAGCAGGCACCTCTGGAATTTCAACATCTAAAGGTACATGTAAAAGGTAAGCTTTCATGGTCAAAGTGCTTTTGTAAAGTAGCTTAAAATGGTTTCTACAGGATTTGTCAAACTTTTTATCATTTACCATGTATTTTGAATCATCAAGCATGGGGTATAATGTACATTTTCCTAAAGATCTTTCTTTTTAAAATTTATTTTATTGAAGTATAGTTTATTTACAATGTTGTGTTAATTTCTGCTGTACAGCAAAGTGATTCAGTTATACACATATATACATTCTTTTTCATATTTTTTCCATTATGGTTTATCACAGGATATTGGGTATAGTTCCCTGTGCTATATAGTAGGACCTTGTTGTTTATCCTTTCTATATAAATAATGGTTTACATCTGCTAAACCCTAACTTCCAATCCACCCCATCCCCCCGAACTTGGCAACTACAAGTCTATGTTCTCCATGTCTGTGAGTCTGTTTCTGTTTCATAGATAAGTTCATTTGTGTTGTATTTTAGACTCCACCTATGTGATATCATATGGCATTTGTCTTTCTCTTTCTGACTTACTTCACTGCTATGAACATTGGGGTGCATGTATCTTTTTCAGTTAGAGTTTTGTCCAGATCTATGCCCAGGAGTGGGATTGCTGGATCACATGGCAACTCTATTTTTAGTTTTTTGAGGAACCTCCATACGGTTTTCCATAATGGCTGCACCAATTTACATTCCCACCAACAGTGTAGATGGGTTCCCTTCCCTCTACACTTTCTCCAGCACTTGTTATGTGTCGATTTTTTTTAATGATGGCCATTCTGACCAGTTTAAGGTAGTACCTCATTGTAGTTTTGATTTGCATTTCTCTAATAATTAGCGATGTTAAGCATCTATTCATGTGCCCGTTGGCCATTTGTATGTCTTCTTTGGAGAAATGTCTATTTAGGCCTTCTGCCCATTTTTCAATTGGGTTGTTATTTTTGTTGAGTTGTATGAGCTGTTTGTATATTTTGGAAATTAAGCCCTTGTCAGTCGCATCATTTGCAAATATTTTCTCCCAGTTCGTAGGTTGTCTTTTCATTTTATGGCTTCCTTTGCTGTACAAAAACTTGTAAGTTTGATTAGGTTTCATTTGTTTATTTTTGCTTTTATTTCCATTGCCTTGGGAGATTAACCTAAGGAAACATTGGTATGATTTATGTCAGAGAATGTTTTGTCTGTGTTCTCTTTTAGGAGTTTGATGGTGTCATGTCTTATATCTAAGTCTCATTTTCCTAAAGACCTTTTAAAGTAAGAGCCCGTGAACTGGTGGACCACAATATACATTCTGAGACTCTGTGCTTGGCATTCTCATTGTACAGGATGACTCTAACCTCTGAGCCTCTGCTAGAGTTAGCACCGACAGGGCTGGGAGGAAGCCAGTACAAATTACCGGGGCCCGGAGGTCCAGAAGCAGACCATGGGCCAGTCAACACTGCCTATCAATACCAATTCCATGTAACAATTTTTAGCCTGTCTGCCTTTGCTGGGAAATCTGTAGTCACACTCAGCAGCTGTGAACCTAACACCCATAGATAAGTTTAATTGTTCTCATTTTCATTTACTTGACACCACAGACCAAAGTGTTCTTTGCCACAATCAGGGAATGGCAACACTCCCTTTACTATATGGATATTACAACGTTAGAAATCAGAAGAGTTACCGTAACCGTAAAGAACCACTACAATGTAGCAACTGACGTTTTCATATTGTATTTTGCAGCTCTAAAACATTTGACCATTTTTAGGAGGATTTCATGATTTCAAGGGAAATTAGCATTTAAAACAGAATTAGGCATTCGTCCACACTCACTGAACTATACATGTTTACAGAGGGTAAACTTAACAGTTTATAACTCATACCTCAATAAACCTGTCTTTAAAACAATTAGGGAACTCTACATTTTAGTATATTCTCATGAGGAAGGTACTTGCTTGAAGACTTGTGAAATTCTTGGCCAGTTCTGGGTGATGAGGTTATCACTGCAGACAATCATGGTTCAAATCAAATGAAGCCCTCTGGGAGATGATGTGAAACCTAACTGTTTTCCTATGAGATTAGGAAGCTGGTGTGGTAGACGTGAAATTGTGCCTTAGATTTTCTACAAGAATCTGGTTGTACAGGCCATGCTCCCCAAGAACTGCTCTCCACCAATTACTGAGCATGGTGGGGTCCAAAGGCAGGCCAGATCCTGGAGACATGAAACTCCTTAGAATCGTAACTTTGTACGATTCTGCAAGGCCCTGTCAGCCTTGCTGGAACTTTCTTCGAACTGCACTGATGTCTGACACCTTCTTTAATTCCTTCCCTGCCTCACGACCTCTCAGCACTAAGGCTCTCCCAGCCTCCTCCCGCCTCCTCTCCTTTGCCCCTCATTGCTATTCCCTGCCCCAAATCTCTTGTATCAATATACCTAACGCCATCTCAGAGACTGCTCCCCAGATGACCTGAACTAACGCACTGGGGGACTTATCGTCCCCCCTCCTTACTTTGGCTGAGGGTTGCTCCCAGGGACATTAGGCAGTGGACACTCCAGCCTGTAGCACAGGCCAAGAGAAAGCCCTCAGGCAGAGCTGCAGGTCTATGCAGGACACCATGGCATCAATAAGGATATGGGTCACCATCCTCACCTGGTAGAAGAGCAGTTACAGTTCCTTATGCCTATGGTTTACGTTGTCTCAATAAAGTAACTTTCCTTTTCAAAAATCTTCCTCATCTATTTTGGAAGTATTTTGGAAGACTGCGCCAAAAGAAAAAACTGCAAAGACAAAACCTCAGCTTTATTAAAATGTCACTCTCTGAATTTATCTTTTGACAATTTCCTTCCTAAGAAAGAATGTCCTTTAGCTATTTCAGGAATAAAAAACTTTGGGTTGTGCAACGAAAACCACTTGTTTTATGCACAGTTCTATGCTAAATTCACCTGACATCAAGGTCCTAGCGTGGTGTTCAAACTCATTCCTAAAACAGCCTGATGGATGTCACATGATGAAAAATCTGAGTTTACTTCAAGAGTCCTTAAATGCAGATACAGGAAAAGTAATCGGTTCAATGCATTTGGAAACACAAATTTAAGGAACAAATGATGTGCATGTCATATATATATGCGAGTTTATATGTTTTAGTCCATTCAAGTTGAGAGTAAGTGTTCTATTTTAATTCTATTTAGTAGGCCACTTTCTCCAGAATGAATTCATCCAGAATGAATCTGTAGGGATAAGCAATGATCCTACAATAAAGATAAAATTGACAGAGCAATTAGAGTGCATGACACTGTTCTAAATATTATTTGACTTGACCAAGGGTACACATGCTAATAGTCTCACTATATTAGTCATTTGAAATGCTCCAACTAAAATTAGTCGCCAGCCAAATATAACAAAGGTTCTATTTAAAAATTAATTTAATGCTTGGCTAAAGCTTAATTACATATATAATTATCAAACAATAGTCCTTAATTTCCAAAAAGTTCCTTTTTTGAAAAATCACAGAATCAGAAAGCATAAACTTTAAAACAAGTTCTCTGAGTATTTACAACATGGTATAAACATTACAGAAGACCATGGATATTAAACTGCTTGGGTGTAGCTCATCAGCAAGGCGTGTTCTTTATTGCATATCGTAACTCACATATGTGAGATTTAAAATGTAATGCTAGATTACTAAAATCCAAATGCATGTATTTTTTTAAGCTGGTCAGGGAGTAAAATCACGAATGAGACAGGAGAGTCAGCCCCAAACCATGCATTAGGTTGTGGATCTATTATTTCCAAAAATGAAACTTCTATGTTCTTTTCAAAAACCTATGTTGCATATATTTATTTAGAGCTCACATTAAACGTACAGTTGACTGTAATGCTAATTCAAGGAAGAAAAGTTCACCATTCACCAATGACTAAGTCCACACTCAACTCTCAATTTTAAGGCAGCACAGCTACGGTGATAGCAACTGCTAACCAAAAGGTGACGAATACTTAGTCACTTGCCAGCCCTTTTGTTGCAACAGTGTAGTAATTTCCCTAAGACAATTTGCTACTGAATAATTTTCTGCTGTTAAAAGGCTTACTCTGTAGAAAAACACCACAAATTTCCAGTGTGAAAGTAACTCCATGGTGGTATAAATATATATATATATATATATGCATAATTATACAATATACACTGCACACATTGTTTACAGAGAACAGTTAGCTGAGAGAGTTAATTTAAATGACCATATAAAATACTTCTGTAAACAAAGTATGACAGGCAGTAAGGAAACCATTCACAGACTTCCTAGAAATAATCTGAATTCATTTCATTCTGAAGAAATCGCATTTAAAGACACAGTATTGAATATTAATAATGTTCTTTGTATTAAAACAAGAGTCAATATTTTACAGTTTAAGAAACTTTACATATATACAAAATTTTTACATTGGGAATGGTATTAGAACGAATAGTTCTTTTCAGTCTCATAGATCTATTTTCCTTCGATCAAAGACTTAAATTCTTTCACATTGTGGTCACTTGCAACAGACATAGCGTGATCCAGAGCTCGAACACTTGCAAGGAGTTTTACTATCTGTTTTATGTTTTCCCTAAAGGAGAAAAAAGGAAACACGGATCAGCAGGTTACAGCATGTGGAAAAAAAAATTGTCCATATTAAAAAAAAAAAACCTGCCTATGTTTAAATACCCAGAAACAGAGGACCCATTTTCAAAACTAAAAACACCCCAAAATCTCATTCAGATCCATGATTTTCATGAATACCGAGAAAGGAGAGAAAGCACTCTATTGCCTAACTTAACTACTTCAGAGCTCTGCCTTCCATTCCTTCCCCAACCAGAGTCCTAGCTCTCCTAGAGTACACCCGGAACACAAATTATATTCGTGGGTATTCATGACCAACCCATCAAGAGCCAGAGTAATTTCCACTCCTCCAAAATTCACTAATAAAGTATAACCTGGCTTCTTTTTTTTTTTTGCGGTACGCGGGCCTCTCACTGTTGTGGCCTCTCCCGCTGCGGAGCACAGGCTCCGGACGCTCAGGCTCAGCGGCCATGGCTCACGGGCCCGGCCGCTCCGTGGCATGTGGGATCTTCCCGGACCGGGGCACGAACCCGCGTTCCCTGCATCAGCAGGCGGACTCTCAACCACTGCGCCACCAGGGAAGACCAACCTGGCTTCTTTTATCACCCAGCTAGAAGTCATTCTCAGTAATCCTCAAATTTTAGCATACATCAGGATTACCTAGAAGAGTGCTAAAACACAGATCACCAGGCCCCACCTTCAGAATTCTGTTCAGTAGGTCTGGAGCGGGGCCTGAGAATTTGCATTTCTAACAAAGCTCCCAGGTGATGCTTCCAGGAACTACTTTTAATATTTACAATAGTTTGAACCACTTGTGAGAAACAACACACAATGTGACATTATTAGCTGTCTCTTCTCTACAAAATTGTAGTAAGCACCTTTTAGGGAAGGATTATAATTTTTAAGATTTTGTGACTCACACTCATAAAGTGGAACCTACTTTATGTGCACTGCACACAGCAGGTGCTTAAACAGCTGCTGAAATTCTTTTCCATAGAAAAGTAAATAGTGTTTGTTGATACGTACTCCCAAACAAAAACACTGTTACATATATAAATCAAAGTTTAAGAAAAAGTGAAGTGAATAGGATTTATCTAGTAAAAAACAACACACTGAGAAGAAATATTAGTGCCAATAAATAACAACCAACAGCAAAATGGCATGGTAAGGATGAAATAAAAATATAAACCAGGGAATTCCCTGGTGGTCCAGAGGTTAGCACTCCAAGCTCTCACTGCCAAGGGCCTGGGTTCGATCACTGGTCGGGGAACTAAAACCCCACAAGCCACACAGTGTGGCCAAAAAAAAAAAACCCCAAAATCACCTGGCAAAGATTTTTTTTTAACCACTGAAGTATTTACTATCTACTTTGCCTTTAATTTTATCATAAAAGATAGCAAATTTTCTCTCAAGAAAATAAGGTTCTTTTTCCTGGAAGGAGAACAGGGGAAAAGAAAAAGATTTTGTTAGGGGGTATGACTAATGGTGTGATCAAAATGAAAATGAAACTCTGACATTAGGAAGAATATATGAATTGAAACTTTAAAAAATAAAATTCGTCTTTGGGAATTCCTTGGTGGTCCAGTGGTTAGGACTCGGCGCTTTCACTGTGGTGGGCCTGGGTTCAATCCCTGGTCTGGGAACTAAGATCCCACAAGCCATGCAGTGTGGCCAAAAAAAAAAAAAAACAAAAAAAAAAACGAAAAACAAAACAAAAATAAAAATTCTTCCAAATGGTGGTGGTACTAGTTGTTATTATTACTACTACTTACTTTTTTTTTTCTGTTTTTTTTGGTTTGTTTGTTTTGTTTTTGCTGTACGCAGGCCTCTCACTGTTGTGGCCTCTCCCGTTGCGGAGCACAGGCTCCGGACGCGCAGGCCCAGCGGCCATGGCCCACGGGCCCAGCCGCTCCGCGGCATGTGGGATCCTCCCGGACCGGGGCACGAACCCGCGTCCCCTGCATCGGCAGGCGGACTCTCAACCACTGCGCCACCAGGGAAGCCCACTACTACTTACTTTTTATGCTAGAGATCTACCCCCAAATTCCATGAACACCCAAGACAATGTACTGGAAAAGGGGTAATGGTTTGTTCATTCCTTCCTTGAAACCTTGATAAAAAATATGTATAAGCTGCTCCCCATAAATCATGAGTGATGACTTAGTCTATGATATGGATATAGAAAAACTCAACATAGAGCACAAACATCTCAAAATTGAGATATAACCTTCAATATACTTTGGGTTTCAGTGGCTATCTTTTCTAGGGTTTATATCTGTAAAATGAACCTCCAAAGACCAAGATCCATGACATTCTAAGAGCCTGAGATTTCCCCAATTATTCAAGGGAGGAGACAGAAAAAGCAATGATTCACTTACCAGAAATCTTCCCTTAATATCTTCATAAATAAAATATTGAGAAAAGATTAGGTAAAAGTTGCAAAAATGAAAAAAATAATGTGTATTTTTGGTAGGTTTATCAATACTAAGTCAATGTTTACAATTTAAAGTAAAATATAGGGCTTCCCTGGTGGCACAGTGATTAAGAGTCTGCCTGCCAACGCAGGGGACATGGGTTCAAGCCCTGGTCCGGGAAGATCCCACAGGCAGCAGAGCAACTAAGGCTGTGCATGCGCCGCAACTACTGAGCCTGCGCTCTAGAGCCTGCGAGCCACAACTACTGAAGCCCACGTGCCTCGAGCCTGTGCTCTGCAACAAGGGAAGCCACCACAATGAGAAGCCTGCGCACCGCAACGAAGAGTAGCTGCCGCTCTCTGCAACTAGAGAAAGGCCGCGCGCAGCAACAAAGACCCAGAGCAGCCAAAACTAAATAAATTAATTAATTTTTAAAAAAATAAAGAAAATAATCAAAATAAAATAAAAATTAAGTAGAAGATAACCATGTCTCTACTGAAAACATTTTAATAATACTAAACCTAACAACTAAAGACTCTAGATCACTGTTTCATTCTATAATTACAAATAATTACCTTGCATTTCTTTTTTCCACATCAGAGCACCCGATACTGTTTCTGTAAATTGTATCTGCTAAGTGTACAAGGTATCGACAGAAGTTTTCTAACTGAGAAATAGTTCTTTCTCCTTTCAGATTCATGAACCACTGCTTGGGGAAACAACTGATCACCTATGAAGAAGAAAGATGTAAACAGTTAAAACAAAAATACATTAAAGCATCTAAAAGCTGAGTCTAGATAATGCGTATAATGTATTTAACTAGAAGACTTGCTATTGAGCAACATATAACTAATTACTTAGAAGGGATATTCTTTTAAACCTGATTTTCTACATAAACTACACAAATACACTATACTACACTACACTATACAAATACACCTAGATATACCCTAATACTATACAAATACACCTAGATATACCCTAATTTTAAACTTCAATATATAGACACTCAAAGCAATATTTAAGTAATTTACCAATATTTAAGTAAATTAGGGACATAAAATTGATAACCAATTGCTTCATTTTCCAGTCTTCCAGAAAGCCCTAAATGAACTGAACTGTCCTTTGATCAGCAGCTTTTGATGTAAAAACATGTATAGCATAAGTACCAAACTGCAGCCTCTCCCCGTGCCAAACAGTTCAGTAAGTAGGCATCCTTGCTGGCAGTAGGAGCCGTGCTGGCCCAGAGAAGTGAAGAGAGCATCACACCGGAGGGGCAGCCTAGGGCAAGAGCCCAAGCAGGACGCGAACAGGGCATGGTGGCAACCTGGCATGGGGTACCAAAACCCGAGCAAGGGGAGGCTGTTTCCCACCCGGGAGAAAGCAGCCAGTGGGTAGAGACAGCTCCCCACCAAAGAACCCAGGGATGCTTGGAGAAACAACTGATTCCAGAGCTGGGCCAAGCAGGTACAAGATAAGCCTGGAACACCGTGTGCCAGAAAGCAAGAAAGTGCTCCCCCCAAATTAGAGGACATGCCACAAGGTCACAGAGGTCAACTTGAAGGGACTCACACTAATGAAGTCTAGGACAATTCCTGACAAAGATGCAAAATCTGAATCTATTCATGAGAGAATATCAGACAAACCCAAATTGAGGGACATTCTTCAAAATAACTGGCTTATCATCTTCAGAAGGTATGAAGGTCAAGGAATCAAGCACTCTTCCAGATTAAAGGAGACTAAAGAGACATGACAATTAAATGCAAAGGATGATCTGGGAATTTCTTTTGCCAGTTCCTTTGGATATTATTGAGATAGCTGATAAAACGTGAAAAGGGGCCTAAGGATTAGGTGACAGTAATATATAAATGTTAATTTCCTGATGTTGATGGTCATATTGTAATCGTGTACAAGAAAATCCATGTTTATAGGAAACAGACACAAAACTATTTGAGGGTGAGGGAGTATCATGTCAGAGAATTACTCTGATGTGGTTAGGTCGAAAAACTGTACTGTACTTGCACATTTTCTTTAATCATATGATTGTTTAAAAAATAGTTTACAAAATTATCAAAACTGTATAACTCACGTATATGAAGTAAAAAAAAAAATTAACTAAAATTATTTCTTAAATGAGAGAAGAGACCATTTCTTTAGTAACACTTAAAATAGCATTCATTCAACTGCTAAAAAATTATCCCCAAATTAAAACTTTTATTAATACCTATAAAAATATTGATATAGATAGATGGATAGAAGGACAAATATACACATATATAACAGTACAACTTTTTATGTAAAAAATGCTAAGGGGAGATTGTCAACATTATACCAACTTCGATAATCAAAGGGGTTTTCAGGAAATTCTCAAATCTCTTCAAACAAGGAAAACTTAATCCATCTTAACTCGTATGCTTTAAAAACTACAATATGTGTCATTTAACTCACATTTTGGGCTTTTTTGATGCTGTCATCGCCATATTCTGAATTCTGAAAAGCCATGAGAATGTATCTATTTAATAAACCGTCTATTGATAATTCCTGAAGAGTTTTGTTTGAGAAAATGCCATACCACTGAAGAAAATTCCCTAAGAGCTAGAAAGAAGAAGAAAATTATTTTCCCCCAGTTTTATTGAGATATAATTGACATGTAACATTGTGTAAGTTTAAGGCATACAACAAAATGATTTAAATATATATTGTGAAATAATCACCATAAGTTAACATCCTTCCCCTCACGCAGTTACAAATCTTTTTTCTATTCTCTTAGCAACTTTCAAATATACAATACACTATTGTTAATTACAGTCACCATGTTGTACATTACATCCCCAGAACTTATCTTATCTTACAACTGGAAGTCTGTACCTTTTGATCCCCCTTTATCCAATCTCCCCACAACTCCCCACCTGTGGCAACCACAAATCTGATTTCTATTACTAAAAGTTTGGTTTTTTGAGAAGGAAAAAAAAATTGAGAGGCAATGTAAAGCAGTTAAGTACAAAGTAAATTACTTACACAATAAAACACCTTATGAAATACCCTGGACCATGTCTTGCCAAAGCACTAATAAGCAGTTTTGAAGGGTCTGAAAATTTCTGATAATGACTGAGGTTAACTAAAATTTAAATAGCCGCATGGAGCTAGTGTTTACTATAGTGGACAATGCAGATACAGACCATTTCCCATCATAACAGAAAGTACTGGTGGGCAAATGATGATTCTTAGATAAATGTCCTCCCTTGAAAATCATGCCTAAACCAGTCCTGTGACCCTGCAAAAAGATGGAAATTCTTTTTTTGACTACCACATTGCATGCTTACCAGACTTCATGAACCTGGATATTGGAACTACTTAAGCTCAATACATATAAAATGGAAGCCCCCGCCCATTCCACCATAAAATTCTAAGTTCCCAGTATTTCTCATCTTAGGAAATGGCAACACTATCCAACAATTCAATCGAGCCAGAGCCTACATGAGCCTTATCGTTCTCGACCTCGCCCTCAAGCTGTCGAACCCCACCTCTCCCCATTCTGTGCCTCTCTCTCAGTCCTTGCCGCCATGCCCCTGATCGAAGCTGCCGTCATCTCTTTGTGGGCCCTGCAGTTATTCAACTGACCACGAGCAACAGCGCTGGTCTAGTTCTCCTCCAGCAGGGCTCTGTGAGAGAACTAAAACCTACAGAAAATGATCTGAGTGACTCCTTACATAATTTTCCCAAGGATGGTACAAGCTAGTACCCTTCTAGCTGCATACGCAATGGAGGCCTTAGGGCATCAGGTATTAATTCTTCCACAGAAACCCAGCTGAGAAGAGCTGCTCAAGAGTTTGACTGGCCTGAGTTAGACTCCCATCTCTGCCACTTAACAAAGGGATGAGCCTGGGCAGGTTATTCTGTGCCCCACTGTCCCATCAGCAGAGTCAAGCTCATAGGGCTGCTGTGAGGATTCAATGAGATAATGTGTGCTACAGTGCTTGGCACACAGTCAATATGTAATAAGTAATTTCCATTTTCATGATTACTATCCTCACCTACTTCATTTCATTATCCCCACACAGAAGCCAGAATATGTTAAAAAGGGCAATATTTTCATGTCACTTCCCTACAAAAACCCTTCCACAACCCATATAAGGGCAAATGATTCTCAGCAAAGGAACAAAAGCAATTTAATTTTAAAAAGGATAGTCTTTTCAACAAACTGTGCTGGGACAAAGGAACGTCAAGGCCTCATGCCCTATATAAAAATTAACTCAAAATGGATCACAGACTTAAATGTAAAACCTACAACTATGAAATGTCTAGGAGAAAGGATAGGAAAAAAACTCTGTGGCCTTGTATTAGGCAAAGATTTCTTAGATGCAACACCTAAAGCACAACTCATAACAGGAAAAGATAATAAGTTGGACTTCATCAAAATGAAGAACTTCTGCACCCTGAAACACTGTTAAGACACAGACTGGGGGGAAAAACTCTTTGCAGATCACGTATCTGATAAAGTACTTGTTTCAAGAATACAAAACTCAAAGCTCAATAATAAGAAAACCCAATTTTTAAAAATGGGCAAAAGATTTGAACAGATACTTCATCGAAGAACATATACAAATGGAAAGTAAGCACATGAAAACATGCATGGGCTTCCCTGGTGGCACAGTGGCTAAGAATCCGCCCGTCTATGCAGGGGACATGAGTTCAAGCCCTGGTCCGGGAAGATCTCACATGCCGCGGAGCAACTAAGCCCGTGCGCCACAACTACTGAAGCCCGCGTGCCTAGAGCCCACGCTCTGCAACAAGAGAAGCCACTGCAATGAGAAGCCCGCGCACTGCAACGAAGAGTAGCCCCTGCTAGCCGCAAGCAGCAACAAAGACCTAACACAGCCAAAAATAAATAAATAAAATAAATAAATTTATTTATAAAAAAGAGGAAAAAAAAGGAAACATGCTCGCTCAACATCATCAGTTGTTAGGAAAATGCAAATTAAAATAATAACAAGACACAACTATACATCTAGGAGAATGACTTAAAAAAAATAAAAACCCTGAAGATACCAAGTGTGGTGAGTGGTGAGAAAGAAGAATAACTAGAACGCTAATATATTGTTGGCTTAGAAAACAGCTTTGCCTAGGTATTTACCCAAGTGATGAAAACTTATATACCCAGAAAAACCTGTGTGCAAACAGGTTTATTCATAATTACTCCAAACTGGAAACAATCCAGTGTCCCTCAATTGGGGAATGGATAAAAAACAAAACAAAAAAAACCTGTGGGATATCCACCATACGATGGAATACTACTTGGCAATAAAAAGGAGTGAACACAAGACAACACTGGTAAATCACGAATGCATTCTGTTAAGTGAATGAAGCCAGACTCAAAAGGCTAGTTAGTAGGTAATTCTATTCCTAAGACATTCTTATAAAGAAAACTACAGGACAATAAAAAGGGGTGGCCAGGCTGTAGGGGTGGGCTTGACTACAAAGGGGCATGGGGAATCTGGGGGAGATGATGGAAGCATTATACATCTTGATTTAGGGAGTGATTACAGGTCTACATGTAAATTAGAGCTCCCCTATCATCCGAACTGCTCATCTCTTCCCTAACTCTAGCCATCCTGGCCTTTTCTCTGTTCTAGTATACCCTGCTCTCCCTTACCTCAGGGCCAACTAATAACCTAAATATCACTTCCTCAGGGTGGCAGGGAATCTTCTGTGACTCATCCATCAAGGTATTTGTGACCCTTGTCATATGCTCCCATACAACTTTGAATTTTTTTTCAAAACTCATCACACCTGAGATTACTTATTTGCTACTGCCAATTGAGCGTGGTTATAAACGCCATGAAGGCTCTACTTCTATCTTAATTCAGTGCTATATTTCCGCAACTTAGAAGAGTATCTGGTACTCTCCTTGCTGTGGTTTAGTAAGGCATCTTGTTGGCTAGTTTGGACCTTACTGGAACTCAGAATACATTTTCACCTCTGCAAACATCAAACCTGAATAAACGTTTGGAATAAAATTAGTTTGTATGAAGTCAAACAAAATCTGAAGTCTTTTAGATAGCCTACAGACACGTACCTTAACTGAAGACCAAAACTGTCGTTGAAAAAACAAGTAAGGCCCAGAATTTTTATTTTCCAAGACACTAAGAAAAAAAGAGAAACACATCATGATCAAAGTTGTGTGATAAATGCCATCTGATTCCTAGAAGATTTCTGTAAGTAAAAGGGGTGAACATAAGAAGTTAACTAATTCTTCAAATTTTCAAACAACTGTATTCCAGAAGGTAATTTTAAAAGGTAACGGCAATTTACTGTGAGACACTAAGGGTTATGCTGCGTAAGGGAGCAATCTCCCCACTGAGCCACTCTCTTTGGGCTACACGTTTATACTATGTAGGTAAAGCTTGTATTTCAAGCTACGCTTAGTTTTCTGGAGTTTAAGAAGTCTTCTCTGAAAAATAATGGAGAATATTATCATCTTTAATGTTCTTAGGAGTTACTTACTTTTTGGGATACAAGGGCATGAATACATCATCATCTAAAGTTCTTCTCATTCTCAATAGAAGTGCTTTTAGGTACACCTAAGGAGTTAGAAATAGATCATGCATTTTAATAAGGGTTATGATAAAAGTTAAATTTTAGTAAATAAAAATAAGCAATATTCCAAATCATACAGAGTATTCAATCTTGAGTGAACAGCATCTCAAATTTTTTAACTTTCCCCACTGAAGGTTCTAGGGTCTTTAATATTTACTACTTACTCTTCGTTCAGCCCTCATGAATTACCAAGCAATAAAGCCATTTAGAAATCTTCCAACCTCTTAATCTACTATATAAAGATTCAAGATCAGGCCTATAATCTGGTTCCTCTCAAAATGAGGTCAGTGAAAATAAAACAATGGTAAGGAGTACTTTCTCATATCTAAATAGCTCATAAGAATGTTCAGTGCAGGCAGTGGCAATCTGAAGTTCTGAAACTTCATAAAACAATACCTCATTATTTTACATGCTATTTAAATGTTTCAGCATTTAAATTATCAATTGTTACCCATTCCAGTAGTTTTTCTTTTCCCGAAAAAAATACAGGTCTTCAAGGGATGTGTGATTCGTGCGATTGAGAATGGGGGTGGCGTGGTGAGGAGGGTGAAAACAGTATAAACGAGAGGCTATCTAGACCAATTACATCATCTTTCCCAATCGATATTTTGAAACTAAAAACTACTATTTCAAATTTTGTATATTTCAGGCTATAAAGGCCAGATGCCTCGAGTGGGAGAATCAGATTTTCTCGCTGGCTCAGAATATAACCACTCATTCCCTCAACTCTTGCTCATTTCCAAGGTGAAAGGAGAAGACAAAACAATAAATTAAAAAAAATTTAAAAAACCTTTCATAGATAATAATTAAATTACCTGTGTACTTTTGTTTTCTGCATTCACTACTGAAGGATACCCATTTATTAATTTTAGAGTAATTCCAACCATTCTTGAAGTCTGTGTTGTAGAAAAGGGGTCCCACATATTTTCAGCTATCACTATTAAGGGAAAAAAAAAAAGGCAGAATGTACTGAGATACAGAAGTAAACTGCTGCTGACTTGAATCTGATGTCAAGCAGTCCCCAACTTAGAAACGCCAATCATGACTTTTTTCTTCCTCTAGAGTGTAAGCTTCAGTCTTCTTTGTCCTCTTAACCGCGGGAATGCTGAAGATTAGGCGCATGTGGCAAGGGGACAGATTCCTATGATTTTCTGCTTCTTGGTGAAAATAAAGATTCGGGAAAGCAGGATTTCTGTATCCTAGGAGATGCTGTGCCAGCAACAAGAATTTCCAACTGAACTTGAGCTTTATTTTTAATATCAATATTTTAAATAGGTCAACAATTCCTAATTTGTTTGTGAGAAATGGATGAAAGTAATGAAACTGCTCCCCAGAAAAAGGCATATCCCCCCTGAAACTATGTACTCAGTTTTGCTTCAGGCAGTCCTTAAGAGCCTGAAATTCGCCTGTGGATCAATTACTGCCCCCAATTCCAGGCCCTCCCCAAGGTGGTCTTTAAGTCCCAAGTTAAAAGATAGGTACCCTTTAGCCATCTCTGGGTCTGGTGGTAACTTTATTATTAATAATATAATTTCTATGAGAAAATATGTTCTGATTAAAAACTCCTAAAAATAGATTTGAAAAACCCAATGTGTTTGAATGTTCAATTCAGTAATCTCTACCTGTTAGTTTAGGGAGAATCACCTTTTCCACAATGGTAGGTAACAGTGCAACATCTACATCATCTTTTTCTTGCTCTCGCTCTTCACAACCGTAAAACAGCAAAGATTCAAACCACAGCATATTCTCAAAGTCACGACATTTTGCCTAGAAAATAGTTAAAAGGTTACCCAAACATTTAAAATAGTGGCTATCTCTGCTTCCAGTCATGAAAAGAGTAACAGGAACTGGATTTAGCCTTCAGTCATAAACTAAAAACTGGACAAATATATGAAACATCTATTTTCAGACAATGGACCACAGGCAGTATAGGACTATGACCCCTGAAAGAACGGAATCAAATGAGGTGAGCTCCTGGTCAGAAGAGGAGATCAGGGTAGGCAACTGCAAGCAGAGCAGTCCTGCTGAGTTAGGAGACAATCTAAGCTCAGGAAGGCTGGAACGCTAGAAGCTGTGGGGCAGAGGAAGGAGCTACACAGAAGGAGAGCTCCCAGATGCACACGAGTGTCCCCGAGTCTCTGCTGGACACTGAGAAACACATGCACAGGGTGGGACTCCACAAGGTCTGGCAAAGAGCAATCAGGAGCTGGGAGCTGAATGGTTCCCAGAGCTTAGATTTCTTTCCTCTTGTTTTCAGGGCTTCAACCTCAGTCTTCTTTTCGTTACAGTTCACATATTCAACCCAGCCCATCTCATTCATGCCCACGGCTCCATCCATATGTTGGTAACTTCCAAAACCGTATCATAAGCATGACCACTACATGTAAACAGACAATTTGAGTTTCCTCCCTTATGTAACAGGCAAAGAGGTCCTATTGATTCCACCTCTTAAATCTATCAGTTTATCTCATCCTCCTGATTTCCATCACCACTGACTTAGTTCAGGGTCCCATTTCACATCTTCCTCATTGAGCTTTCCCATGATGTTCTGTTTTTCTGGAATCAAAGAACCAAGTTCTTATTCATTCATGTTCATATCTCAGCATCACTACATGTAATTTTAGTTGACTGAGAAAGACACTGTATAAAAATCGAAAAGCAAGAGACAGTTCTCTTGAGAAGGGACAGAACATAAAAGGAAAGATCGTAAGATTATGCCCAGTGATAATGTGTCAATTATAGCCCTGTGGGTGACCTATCTCCCCTGAAAAACACTTTGCTGAGGCTTACATCTCTAGCTTTGAGGTTACAATTGCCCAAGGCATCATGGTATATTGCTTTTTTTTTTTTCTTTTAGAAGAAAGTGTTGTTTTTGTTTTTTAAAATTAATTAATTAAATTTATGGCTGCACTGGGTCTTGCTGTGTGCGGGCTTTCTCTAGTTGCAGCAAGTGCGGGCTACTCTTCATTGTGGTGCATGGGTTTCTCATTGTGGTGGCTTCTCTTGTAGCGAAGCATGAGCTCTAGGTGCGCGGGCTTCAGTAGTTGTGGCTTGCGGGCTCTAGAGCTCAGGCTCAGCAGTTGTGGCACATGGGCTTAGTAGCTCCGTGGCATGTGGGATCTTCCCGGACCAGGGCTCGAACCCATGTCCTCCGCATTGGCAGATGGATTCTTAACCACTGCGCCACCAGGGAAGTCCAGTATATTGCTTTTCAACAGTGATAGAAGCCACTAACCTCAAGAGGAGTCCAAGTGAGAAGCTGCAGCCTTATGAGGGGGTTGAACAACTTTGGCAAGCAAAGGCCGATGTAAGCATCCTTGTAGGATGTGTAGTATTTTGAACGCCATGCTTCAAACTGGGATTTAATACAATCGATTGAACAGAAACTTTCAAGGACATCTTCAAATACCTTGCTGGACTCTTTTGAAATGCGATCTAAAAACAACAACAACAAAACCCCACAGAGAATCAAAACTTAGTATGCGGTAGAAAAAACACAGTTCAAATATCTTCAGTGTTTTCTTTGTAGCTTGAGTATCAATAAGATAGGCTCATTAGCAAAGGAATAATTGTTAACTGCAACTTAAAAGAAAAGAACCAGAGGTAAGTTTAGGTTCCAAACGTCTATCATGCAAACCACAGTGCAGGTAGTCTCCGTTTTGCATAGTTCCAATATGTACTATTATCTGTCACCACAGTCTAAATAACACCTGTCCCCAAAAACTCAGTTCAAATCTCAAGCACCATGGAAGAGTAACTGTGAGTAACTGCAGAAAGTACAAACTCTGTCATCTAGCTCTTCAGCCCACAAATCAGCACGTAAATAACAGATGTGTAGTATCATTATCAGTGACCAATCACATCTCTTCTTTCAAAGTCTGTTGGTGATTGCAATAACTGACATAGACAGGAATCAGCAATGGATGCTAGGATCTTTAAGTAAAAGGTTATTTAACGCTCCATATGACCTGGAACAGCAGACTCTTTATAACGAGGAGACCAAGTCGTGACAACCTGCTTCTCAAGACCCATGTTAACACCACTAATAGTGGGCAACCTAACACTTGCCGTCTGGTATCATGCTGGTAACAGCATCTTGTGTGAAGTATTCTTGCCAAAAAAGCTTTAACCTGAATCTAATCAAGACTTAACTTCCAGTTTACAAGAAATATAGCGACTGGAAGAACAAGTTAAAACCATGAGGAAACAGACAAATTTAGAATGTAGGACGTTTTACAAGGTAAGTGGCCTGGTCTCTTCAGGAAGTTAATGCCTTAAACAAATAAAGAAAGGGGTGTGTGTATGTGCATGAGGTATCATGATATTCACTAATTCTACATAAAAAGATGTAACAACCAAGTGCGATGCAGGAACCTTGTGTGGATCCAGGTTTAGAAGATACAGAGTAACAGAAACGGTCCCAGGAATTCTGGGCAGGGTGGCGGGGGGCTGTTACGGAGGAAAACTGAATGCAGACATGATACTAAAACTTCTAGGTAATTTTCGCAGGTGTGACAACAGTGTGGCAGTTAGGTAGAAAAGCATCCTTTTTTTTTTTTTTTTTAAAGAAGACATTAAAGATGTTAAAGTTTTTAGAGGGAAGTGCCATGATGTCCGTAAGTTAATTTCAAATGTTTCAGCAAAACACACACAAATCCAAAGCAAACTTGGCTAAACGACGGTAAGAATTGCTGAATATGGGTGACAGGTGTATATGGGTGATCACTGTGCTATTCCTTCCAGTTTTCCGTATGTTTGGAAATGTTCAGTGTAAAAAGAGTGGCAGAAGAAAATAAGCTTATCCAACTAAGTTCCAAAGGGCTCGCAGTCACTATAATTCCAAATAATCACAGCCAGTGGTGGGAAATAAAGACTTTTACTTGGGGATCCTTCTGGAAAGGTCTTCATGTAACAGAACTAACTATTCCTCTTGATTGAATTATTCGGGGCTCCCAAAATCAGGAATTCCCTTCAGGGCTGAATGCCCTACTGCCAACCTTTACCTTTCTAGACCAGACAGGCTGCATTAGGGCTGCCCCTGGGATCTGAAACATTTTCTTGTCACTTTTAAAATTCTGTGATTCAAAGAGTGATATCATTTATAATGCAAGTACTAGATGAACCCCACAACAAAGTGTTACCCCTAATTTTGAGAACTCATCACTAAAAATGGGTGCGAGTTTTAATAATTAAACCAAAGTGCCTAGTTCTAAAGCAGAGGCCACAAAACTTCAAATTATTTCATGGTAGAAACCACAGCCAAGGAGAAAGCACATTGACAATGAATCTCATTTCCAAATAAATGTCTAACCTTTTTCCAGATTGAAATTTGTAATATCTGTAGACGTTTCTTCGTCATCACTGGACAGGCCTTCGAGGTGATCTGCCATCTTACCGGTTTGCTCTCTGGCTTGTCTACGACGAGTCCTAAATAACAAATATCAAGTTCCCAAACCAGATAAAAGAGACTCCTCCCTTCACAAACAAACCAACAGCAAGCGTCTGGAGAATTACCTTCTGGCCTCCCGTTCTGCAATCCGACGTTTTGCGTGCTCTTGATACAGTGCCCGATCTCGTCCAAAGGAATCAAGATTTGGCGCCATCAGAGCTTTATCTGTAAAACAACGATGGTTAAAATTAAAAGCCTTCCTTCAGCAATCTTGAGGAAAGAGTTTGCACAGAATAAGCCATAACGATAGACTGCTTTCTAATCTCGACAGCAGGATTCTGCAGTAACCGATAAACTGGGCAGTTTTCTAGTTTAGAGCAAATCTCAGTATTAATCTGTGTTCCCACGAAAAGGAAGAGAAAAATAAATGGAGAGTTCAACAACACTACACAAATGCAAATGGGCTTAATCCCTGTTCTTATGTCTAAGTAACAGAACTAGTTTATGCTATCATGATGACCAAATAAATTAAAAATCTAAATTACCATTCTAATTTTTCTTTGTAGAAATTTATTCTCTATTACTATTTTAAGAACAAGGGCAGAATCAACATATAGACTGAAAATCATATCTGATAGGACCAAGTTGTGCTTTCTCAAACCCTACTTTCAAAGCACAATTCCCTTATTTCTTTTTTCCCCTATTTTCCATCTCTCTTTTTTTTAATTTCTAGGGCAATTTTCTAGCTTTAGCTTTCAACCTTCCTATTTAAATTTATATTTCACTTACCACATGTTTAGTTTCTGAGATACAGCTATTCTTCTTAGAACATTCCTTTTCTATAGCACCCTCTACTTGTGCTACGCGTAGGATCCCTTCCAACATCTCCCTGAGGACAGCAATTATGTTTTACATTTTCTCCTGTCACCTGCATTGTCTTTGTTTCCTCAGTCCCTTTGGTTCTAACTGCTTGTGTTGATCACCATGATCATTAACTACCTCCTATGTAAGAATGAGACTGGAAGTTTCGTGGATGTAGGTGGGAGCTGTCTAGCAGGGGCATCTCCATCAGATCCCTGGGTACAAGTCAACTTTCTGTTGGGGCCCCCAGATGTTATAGTCTTTTCTCTGGACCCACTCTCTTTCTCCAGAGAAGAATCTTCGAATCTCTTGCCTAGGGTAGAAGGAAGAGTGGGGCAAACATCTGTCTGTGATGCTTCCTCATGTCTACACTTAAGTTCTACGCTATGGAGATATTCTGTATTACATGGGATAGTAACGAGAAGCACAAAACCCAAAGGGTGGTGGCGGGGGAGGGGGAGATCACGTGCAAAATGAAAGACGTCAATTTAAGGCTTTTCCATAGTTTTTTTCCTGATATCAAAGATGTGTCACTGATAGCAACAACAGGAAAAATAAAACCAAAAATGAGCTGGTATCCACTTCGGTGTATCCTAACTATCCTCGATCCTACTACTTTTAAAAGCTGACTCTTTTACTGAATTTTTCATTCATATTCCAAAATAGCTTGGATATTAGGAAGTATGTTCCAGAGTTCAAATTACAAAAAAAGATCAGTAAACAAAATGCCCCAGCTCTACCTCAACTGGAACTCCACTACACACCATAGATGAATTGGCTAAAAAGTCCCAAACTACAGAAATGATTCCTGCCTCTTTAAGAGCTACCCTTCATTAAAGAAATATTTTAAAGAAAATTCTCTACTATAATAAATACTTAAAATGCTATTATATTTACAGATTTTGTAAAATATATATTGAGGGAGATATAAGAGAGTAGATGACTCAACAGATAGCCTCCTTCACTTCGGTCAGAATTATATGCAGTAACTGTGATAAGTGTTTACAAATCTAAACAAATGAATTTCTGGCTGTATTTTTGTTTCTTTAAAAAACGATCAGAAAAAGAATCGATACTTCAGTACCCCATGCAATTTTTCTCAAATGTTTGGCAATTAATGAATACTCCCTCTAGGAAAATACTTTTCACTTTCTCATTACCTTTCACTTCTTTCCAGCTATCAATCTAATTAACACCCATCATTCAACCCTTACTTCAAATTCCATATAAGTAAATACCTCCAAATTATAAAGAACAGATTATAGGCAGGAAAAAGCATTTGATGAAATGCATGGCTCACCCAACCATTTAACTTAAAAGGAAATTACTTCCCGTCATAGGTACAATGATTACCTGTAATTTGCCCCAGAAATCTGGTTCTGTCTGGATCAAAAGTGATTTGGGCGGGATGCATTAGTTATTTAGGTGCCCCAAATGGCACTAATCCAATTTAAACGTGTACAGCAAAAACAGAAGGTCAAAGCCATTCATGTGGCTTACATCTGAGCCTGACTCATCTGACGGCCATGTTACCACCTCTTTACGATGCTCCAAAACCCATCCAGCACACAGGAGAATGCTTTCTCAGGGATTCAATGTCTCTCTAATTTAGAGGACACGCTATATGACAAAGCATTGTTTTCAGAAAGAATAACAGGGCCCTCTGCACTTGGAACACCTGGGGTGGCTGTTTAATATGCAGATTACTGGACACCATCCAAGACCTGGCAAGAATCTCTGGGGACAGGACCAAGAAATCCGCATTTTAAATTAACATCATGGGTAATTCTGATGTACACTTCCACTTAAGAACTGCTGACATAGGGACCGAAGAGATGACAAAAGAAGCCATGAGAAATCCAACGTAGGAAAATTCCTATTACAGCACCCAAGAATATAGAGGGCAATGAAAAAGCAGAATTAAAATGTTTAAAACGTCTGGTTAAAGAATTTCAGCTCAACTATTTAATAAGAGGTTTCCAATTAATTTTGGTTTTCCATAACACATATCATAATGAAAGGAATATAAATTAGATCTCCAAATTTTTACACTAAAATTTCAAAAAGTGTAGGCACCAACTGACTTACTAAAAAAAAACCCCCACTATATGAGACAAACTAGAAAGTACAAAAAAATTTTAAATACAGAAAATTTTGCTTTATCTAAGGGGTGAAGCTCAAAACTCCCCTGATCTTGGAGTTGTACCATTTGTTATGTAATAAAGCCCCCTCTCCCATACAGCATTTCCCAGCCCCTAACTCAAAACCTTTGTTGTGATCAACAACAGCATTTGTATTGGTGTTAAAATGGAGGGAAAATCAGTTAGGGCCAAATAGGTACTGGTTTTAAGATAAAATACTGATGATGTCTTTACTATAAAGAATGAAAGAATGCCCAAAGAAGAATAAGATCGATAGAATATTAGTACATGATTTGAGTTCCTTCGCAAAGCTATATTTTCTTAAACGCAATCCAAGCACATGCTAATTTTAGATCTACCTGACACAAGAGCAAGGAAATTTGTTTCTTTAAAAAGAAAAAATGCTCTGAGACGTCTAATTTTCAATTAGGATGCACTAAGTAAACAAGGTTGTTTAATGAATAATAAAAACCTTCAAGATGGACTGACTTGAATGGCTTGAAAACTCCGAAGATTCATCTTTAATATCATCTTGTCGTCTTTGGACAAGGCGGGAAGCTCGCTGTTTGTACAGCTGATGTATTGCTGATTCAAGTTCATTAATCAGTGGCACCTGTAAAAATACAACACACTCCGTAACACCAAACTCCTCAGCTGCTTATATATTTGAGGGTTCCATATTATTTCCGGATTTCTGAAAAAGTACCCTCTGGACAGAATAATCATGAACTCTCAATGAAACACAAATAGTAATTCAGTTTCATGATTTCTGGGAAACACCACTTCTTCTTTTATTCCGTATATGGAGCTATAATGTCCAGTGCCTAGTTATTGGAGCAAAAGTTTGGTTAGGTTAAACACTTTAACATTAGTAAAGAGAGCGAGTAAAGAATTGTCAGAAATTTTAGTGCTTCTTTTAGAATAAAGTACTTGAAAGTCCTTTTTAAAAGTCCATTTTTAACTTTCTAGCAGCATGATCTCCCTTGCCGATTTCTGTAGTCTAAAATAAACCATTATTGCCGTGTAATACCAGAAGATGCAACGGCACCTTTGTGGCTTCATTACACATTTCAAACGTGAACTGCATTCATTTACATTAATATGGTGAATAAAATTTCTAGCTATCACTAACCTGTCTAAAATCAATCTATCTAAAACTCAGAAAGTTCTTCTCTTCCTATCCAATGTTTAAATTTCTCCATATTTGTAAGTAAAATAATAAAATTCTTTCCATAAATTGTCAGTTTACAAAGTCAACAAATTTTTCCAGGTTAATAGCCACAGCTAAGCATTCACTTGGTTCATGTGGAATACAAAAAGCTTACGGAATGAGACCTAACTTAAAAGGAAAAACTAGAAAACGTTCTCTTTATAAATACCTATGCTATAACCAAATGCTACGAAACTTTCACAAACGCTGACAACCACTACACATACCTGAGGAAACCAGAAATTCTAGTTTCCTGATGGTTAGTGCAAATGAAAAAACACATTAGAGTTTGGGAACACTGGCACCAAGTGTTATAGCAGCGTCCTGAACTGAACAGACTGTGAATGGAAAATAAAAAAAGGCAGGTGGAATACAAAGATGTCTGTAATAAAAGCAATTTTATACACTTGCATGATCCCATTGCAAAAGCAGCCAATGTTCACAGAAAGGTCAAACTGATGGAGTTATTTTATTTTTTAATATGCCACACCATGGGCAACAATGTCCCCAAATCTGCACTGATTATCTTGGTGATATGAGCTGAGCCCACAGACTCTAAAATTAACTAGAATCGATTTTTGAAGCAATTACTGCCATATTATTGTGACTTACACTTACCTACCCCCTCATTTTTTCAAACTGTGCAGGACTAAAGACAAATGTACCTATGCATTCCTTTAGTCCTGGAGATTATTAACGCTCCTCTACTATAAGAGCTACACGCCTGAGGTTGCATCAGACAGAACCTTAATTACTCAATTTATAGTTAAAATTCCGATAACGTGATTTTCCTGTTTAGGTAATTAAAATGCCTTTTAATAAAGCCCAGAGAAAATTCTACTGAGAATAAAAGCCCTAAAACACATTTTCGGCTCTCATTCATGTTTCTTAACAATACTAATTTATCTCAAGAGTGCACCATGACAATTTCTTTACCCTCTCCAAACTGGAAATTGTTATTGACTATCATTATTTCAATTTATTTCCAAATTTAAGACAAAGAACACAGAAGGAAGATGACTGCAGGAAAACAAAACAATGTAAAGTTAAAATAATCTGCAAAATAATTAAAAATCTAAGTTCAAAACCACTTGAACTTTTATAACAAAAGAGAAAAAAACAAAAGAATGTTTCTATTTTGATGGTCTTATCCTGAAACAATATTTTTACAGTATAACGGAATGAATATTCAAATCTATCCAATTATTCCTCAGTATTTCCAAAATGACAACTTATGACATTATTAACTCAGCAGCAGACTCAATAAAATCAAATGCATATGAAACTGTCAAAATGAAATACTCATCTTTAAAAGGGAATTATCTACTTCTCTTTTAATTAAACTGTAGTCACTATATAATAGATACGGTTTAAGATCTGCTCCATAAACATTTATCTAAGTGACTCTGTAAAAACGTATCAGCACAGTCTGAGGGATACTTCCCTAGGAACAGGGTAATCAAGGAGAGATAAAGTACACTAAGTGTTTTTAAAATAGTAAGCAATTGAAAACTATATGAACTAGATATTCTACTAGTCTCTTTAACTCAAGAATGGTACAATCTAGTTGATATATTACTGTTGATATTTTTTAAGAGTCCAGTTTGCAATTACAAGCGTGTAAGTTTACTCAAGTAAGTTCCAAAGCAAAGACCCAGATACTTCAAGAAAAAGCTCCACGGGGACAAATCTCACTTACAAAGTATGGTTTAAGACAGAGATCCTTTCTCTAGTCACAAAAGGTTATTAGACCTGCTCTCGGCACCATGTCCCCCGGGCTCATACGGGCTTTATTAGTAGGAAGGACACAACTGCCAGGTCCGACATTTATGTCCACTTCTCCTCTTGACTCCAGCCCCTCTGCAGTCAAACCTATGTTTCTTTCTCACCCCTGTATTTGTCACCCTAAGCCACAGATCTGCCACAAGGGATATCATAGCTTAGAATGTAGCTGCTTCTCCAGAAATCAGGTGATAAGGACAAGAACATGAATCCTTCAGAGAAGACTTGGTGGATCTGACAGACTGGCTGGAACCATTAAGATCCATTTGGAAGACACAGTTTGGCACTGTTCTTTAGCCAGCCTTTGGCCTTAAGATACTGAAGTAATCAACGGAGATAATAAAAAGTTAAAATACTGTATGCTTACCGATTCTATGCTAATTCATATGGCCAAGAATAACAGAAAATGTGCCTTCTAATCCTGTATCACTTGCAAGTTTATAGAGACAGGATATTCAAAAGCACCATGATTTTACTTTTTTTTAAAGAACAGGCTGTGAAGTCCACAGATGCCTATAAACCAATGCATCAAACAATAACATTTATCTTAAAGAAAAATCAATTAAAAGGCTGTTTGAGAAAAGGATTCCGCGGGCAGCTAACAAAAAATGCAAACAAATGGTACAATAGGATGCAAAGAATTGTGCCAACTGACCGTCATACTAAAAAAAATGAACTTGGAAGAAATGAGACCTTAACAGAAATTATGGCCAATGAATGGTTTCTGAAATGGATAAAGCACAGGCTTATTTAGATGAAAGCTATTAGCAGCAATGGCAATCAACTTTATCTAGGGTAAAAAAAAGCTAATAAAATATTGCAGCTTTATGCATATTTGGAATTACTTGTAGAAACAGTTTAAAGGCAAGTTTAGATCTGAACCATAAAAAAGAAAATTTCATGAGTCCCTTATATTTTAATAATTCAGGACAGGCCAATAATCTACCATTAAATTAAGGCAGGATTTGCCAAAGTCTTATTTAAATATGCTTTGAATTATCTTTTTTTGTTTTCTACAAGGCACTAGATTACCCCAAGATAGAAGGTTGTTAATGAAGTGGAGAAAATGAAGCATGACTTTTCATCACTTCTAAAGTTGAATTCAGTGGATATTTTCTGAGAAATATAGAAATCTAGACCTCCTTAATTTTGCCTTATTCAAAGAGATTAATATTTTTGCATTCTTACCTTTTCACTGAAACACTCAAGCAAGTCTTGGACATACCCTCGCATTTCTTGCAAAAATTTATACCGTTCACCAATACCCCCAGAAGACCCTTCTAATCTTTCAATAGCCCTGGTGGAGTCCACTCGGCTTTGCAGATGTTTCTCATGCTGCTGTCGATTTGTTTTGTGCAGTTCTTTCATGGAGTCCAACCTTAAGAACAGAAAAGGATAAATATAACACATTTACATCTGAAAGTCTATATGCTGTCAGGACTCTTGCAATATTTATAATAATGCATTTAGTTCCACTATTAGAATATAAAAATGCTTGGAGTGGATCTTTTCATCTGTACTGCTCTTTTCCTCAAAAAAACGGCAGTTTACAGACTTCATATAAAGTTATTTGGTGGGCTAACCAAAATCTCACTGTTTTGTTTTTCCCCCCATATCTTGACTACACTTTTTCAGAGTCCAAGAGGTGCAAATTCAGAACTGTCTTCAACAAGATCACGGAGTGGTATTTTTAAAAACTTTTCGAGGCTTCCACAGAAGTAATCCAAGAAGGTAGCAGAACAAAGTATGAAGTCATCTTCTGTTTAGCTTTTGAAGACAGGCCAGTGAATCTTCTTTGCCGATATTCTGCATCTGCTACCCCAGACTACATGTTGCCTGAGGGAACGGAAAGCTAGAGGACAGGTCTTTAAGAAGTTGATCTGCCCTACCTGTCTTTAAGCTGTTTCTTTACCAAATCAATAGTAACGGGAGTCATCTCATTACTGGGAGTTTTGAAAGGGACTGTATTATCTGTTTTTTGAGATTTGGCATCGGATGATCCGTAGGCTGTGTAACTATAAGGAATGCCATAGGATGAACCGTAAGGCATTGTCTGGTAAGTGTTCTGGTAGTACATGTTCACTTCAGTGGGCTGACTTGCTTGAACCTAGAAAAGAAATCGGATGTATATTAAAACTAGTAGCTGAAACTATGAAAAGAAAAATCCCATGCCTTTAGTGTTAAACAAACAAACAAAAAAACCACTAACAATAAAAACTATACCCATTTTCCAAATAGTATGTAACTAAAATAAGTAATTGCAGAGCTCCTCAAAATCAGATAAAAGTAGGGCTGGATTCATTTCTAATTCCTATGCGATTACTGGATTCATTTCTAGTAACTTTCGGGAAAACAATAACAAAGAAGTTTAGAGTTAGGGACGTTAAATTGTGTCAAAACACGAGCAACAAAAAAAATTTTATGTGGTATTTCCACTGTACTACTTACTTCTATAAAATAAATTGTTACAACTATTGAGGAAGATATTTTTCATCTACAATAAGATTTTTGCATTCCTGAGAAATCCATCTTCTACAAAATAATTTTTAAAGTCAGAAACAAATGAGCTCTATAGGAAAGAAACACCTTATCTATACAGTGGTTTCCAAACTTTAGGAGCAACAGAATCACCCAGAGGACTTGTTAAACAGATGGCAGGGCCCCACCCCCAGGGTTTCTCATTCACTAGGTCTCACTCGGGAGGGTGAGAATTTGCATTTCTAACAAGCTTCCATATGATGCTGATGCTGCCGGCTGAAGGACCAGTTAGAGAAAGTTACCTAAGAAACCAGAAATTCTTCCATCATTTGGATGGTAAAAGGCAAAATATAATATAGTTTCTTCTAACAGCTTACTGGATACATAACTTTATATAATTTTCCTCATTATGTTACTTGAATGAATGACAAAGGATCAATTCAATGTGCAATATGTTTTTACTTTAACAAAATAAGCTAAAATTTTTTTAAATTTCTTTTTTTTAATTTTTGAAGCTTAATTCTTTGGTTCTTACCTGAGGGATATTAATTCCTTTTCTTATCTGCTCCTGTTCCCATCGGCTGAGCTCTTCATCTTGTTCTCCAGTTACTAAAGCATCATCATCACTCCCCTCAATACCTATAGCCATAAGCAGCAAAGTAAATAATTCCAAAAAAACAGCGAGGGAAGAGATGCTACCATGATATTTCACAAAAATCAAGCAAAACTAGTGGCATTAACTCAATCTTACTGAAGTTAAAATGTCTATTATGATCTCTCCCGCATTTGATACTTCTGCTTTTGCTTGTTTTAACACACAGCATACCTTAAGCAAAAGGCAGTATCAATGTAACAATTAAAACCTCGGATAGGTTTCCTAACCTCTGGAAACCTAATGCCTCCTAAGAATGAAGAGCCAATTACATATATTTATGTATGTTACGTGCTTAGCACAATACTGGTCACACAGGGCTCAACAAACACTAGCTACCAAAATCACGCTACACTTTTCAAAAACTTCCAATAAGACACTTACACCCAAGCAAGAACAGTTCTCTACCATTAAACATAGTTAAATAAGTATAGGTACTTTTTATTTGATGGTAGTATCAAATTATATTTAATAGCAATGAAACAGGCTTACTGTCCCATTAAATCAAGTTACCTATTTCCTCCGCAATTTTCTGTCTTTGTGATTTTTCTTTCACAGAAAAAACTATACGGCGTTTCTCATCATCATCTTCATCGTCACTGGCATCATTCTCATCTTCTCTAACAAGGCGGCCTTTACCAGGCTCACTATCGTGAGGAGTGAAATCTCCCAATTCCCGGGCCATCTGACGCTTTTTCCTTGCAGCGTGTATAAAAGCTGCATCTGGAATTTCTCCTGGAAACAAATGGTGAGGATTATAAACTATGCAATATTAGGGAATAAAGTTTCTATTTTCTTGAAAATATGAAAGATAAGAGAATCTCATCAAGACAACCTTGTCACAGTGATGTTCTAATGTTATCTGCTGGCATCCCCAGCCCCCTTCCCAAACTGTGCCTGCGAAACAACTGATTTATTTTTAGTTTAGTGTAAATGAAAGTAAAAGTCGCTAGGGAAACTAAGAAATATGTATAATGGCAATATGTACAGGAAGGGGGGGAAGGGAAAATCCACCAAAGCAGTTTTATTTTAATGGTTTATTTTTTCATTTTTAAGAAGTAAACGAAAGCAATAAAATCACATTTATTACTAAACCAGAAAACAAATAAAAACAAAAAAGGTATCTACAATCTTACACCCTAAAAAACACTATTAGATTTATAGTATATTTCTCTTGCAAATAGTTTTCAGTTGACCTGTAAGCACACTGAATATATAATTCTGTATCTAATTTTTTCTTCATATTAAAACATAAGCTTTTTCCCATGTTGTTTTGCATAAACATAATTTTTAGTGGTTTACAACATTCACTCAATAAAGCATAATCTACTACATAATCAAATTAATTGACATTTTCACCTACAGTAAAAATTAATGCCTTGCTACTCTTCAAATTGTTATTTAAACAGCTATGTAATATCCCATCATGTAAATGCACCTTAACTTACTAAGCCATTCCTCTCCCGCTAGACATTTTCTAAATGTTGCTCATTGCAAATAACGTTGCAATAAAAACATTATTTCCTTGGATAAATTTCTCGCTATGGAATTACAGGGTCAAAGACTAAGAACATTTGAAATCTACTGATTCATATCGTCCAACTGCTTCCCATAAAGACTGTACCAATTAGAATGCTACTAGAACTATATACATAACTTTTCACAACTTTACAAACCCAAAGTAAGCATTTTTATTTTTTTTTAATTTATTATTATTTTTTGGCCACCCTGCGCAGCCTGTGGGATATTAGTTCCCCGACCAGGGACTGAACCCCGGCCCACAGCAGTGAAAGCGCTAGGGAATTCCCACAGAATAAGTATTTTTAGATTTTATAATGAGTTAAATGGTTACTCTTCATAATTTAAATTTGGCTACTAAGCAATTTATTTATTCAAAAGCTGATTAGCCAGTGAATATATCTACAAATTATTTCCATAAAAAAGTTAAAGAAAAAAAAAGTGTGAACATAAAACTAGCAGCAATTTTGCTTTTGGTAGCAGTTCTTAAAAAAGTTAAAATCTTAATCTGAAATACATAAAAAAAGGACTTTAGTACCATTTACTTGAAGCCCTACATTTGCTTTGATAATAAAACTGCCTGTCTGAGAATGAACTTGGAAAGTTGGGAAGTTTCTCATTTTCTTACTTTCTGTATTTGCAAAATGAAACAACCTGGCTTCAAAGAGGGATGTCATAAGAAACACCACTTTGCTAACTCCTTCCTAACGACCATCTTTACAGACAGCTCATTCTTGAGGGCTTACTTCAGTTCTAAGGAGAATTTGCAAGTACACACCTGGACGGAGAACATTCAAAGAAGATAAAGCATTTGAAAAGGCTCCGGCAGCCTTTGGCTTTTCTTCCTCCTTCTCGCTTTCCATATCCATTTCATCTTCCCCGTGTTCACTGATGATAACTCCATCTTCTTGACTGGTGTCCTTAACATGACCTGTTTTGTCCAAAGGAGGTTCGCCTACATTTTTGAAAAAAGTAATAAAATATATCTAAAACAAGATCCATAAATTAAGGAGTCACTTCTAATGCAATTATGGGCTCAATTCATTAAAGCTTGAACTATTTTAATTGTTTATAAAAAACTAAAACCACTGATGTGTGAAAATGAATAATCACAATAAACACAATTGGGAGGTAACAACAATACAGGGGACGCAGGGATGCATGAGGCCTGCCCAATCGCTACCTTTAATTTTTTTTTTTTTTTTTTTTTTTTTTGCGGTACGCGGGTCTCTCACTGTTGTGGCCTCTCCCGTTGTGGAGCACAGGCTCCAGACGCGCAGGCTCAGCGGCCATGGCTGACGGGGCCCAGCCGCTCCGCGGCACGTGGGATCCTCCCGGACCGGGGCGCGAACCCGCGTCCCCTGCATCGGCAGGCAGACTCTCAACCACTGTGCCACCAGGGAAGCTCGCTACCTTTAATTTTATCAAAATTTTACTAGTTTAGGTGGGAGGGAGGGAGACACAACAGGGAAGACATATGGGAACATATGTTTATGTATGACTGATTCACTTTGTTATAAAGCAGAAACTAACACACCATTGTAAAGCAATTATACCCCAATAAAGATGTTAAAAAAAAAATTTTACTAGTTTATCAACTAACTGTTTCTCCCTCTAAACTCTCATAGTAACTGTTCAAACCTCTTGGAAGCATTATTTCACTTTACATGTCAGTATTTCGTTAAACTCTAAGTCCACTTGAGGCAACTTTCTATCAAGAACAAAGATTACAGACCAGATAAACCTCTCTGTAATGAACACTTTATGGGGTATCATCTTAGTTCACAGCCATTTGTCACCCATCATCTGAAGGGTTGAGACCCAAAAGTCACATTTACACTGTGTAAGCCCCTGACCCCATTGCCATGAATGAACGTTTAAGAGTGGATGTGTGACTAAACTTGATTTTTCTGGCAATGTGGAATTGGGACACAGAGACAAGTCAGAGACTAGGTGACACTAAAAACCACATGCAAACTAGGAAGGGAGTTGTGGAGTAGCCGTACTTGGCCACGTGGACAGAGGAGAGAGCTCTCTAGTTCTCAGGCCATTCCCGAGGCCAGTTTCAAGACTGTTACAGTGGTTTACTTCACACCAAACGGTTTACTTTACTTATAACTAAATAGTCCTATTACACCCTTCCCAGGCAAAACTCAGAAAATCAGTGTTTTTCACCTTGAAGCACTGAACTTGGCAATGCACACAAGAGGCACCATGAATATAATGGAAGAGTAAAACAAAAGTTCATTCTAAATATGAAAGATAAACTTCTGTTGTTTCCCTAGCATGCTCCCCTCCCTCCCCAAAACTGCTTCAAAAGTTCTTAATGCTTCTCAAACCATATTCTACTTCCCTAAAGAAGAGTGCTGGGGATAATGACTCCCCCCACCCCCCAGCTTTACGGAGAAGATTTAGGTCATTCTGCTTTAAGGCTCTTCAGTTTTTTAAATTTACCATCCTACCGCGTTAGCCACAGACTCCCTCTGAAGTGACTTCTAAGGCTATGAGATTTTAAAACTCAGTTTAATCAGATGTATAAAGATAGATGTAGTCAAGAACTACCCATTTCCTTCTGCTCTCAATCTACACTACATCAATGGCTTTTATAGACAAAACAGAACTACAAGAAGGTTTACTAGATCAGATATGCCCAGATAAAGATTTCTGCAGACTTCAAAAGATTCAGTGTTTCAATAAGTTGTTAAGTATTTGCTTGTGATTGAGCAAATACAAGTCCAAAACATGGCTGACAGGTGAATTTTTGTTACTTGGTCATATTTTATCCTTTCAGACAGCTTTATAAAAAGAGATGCTAACTAACCTTCTCTAGGCTCCTCTTGTGCCTCAATTTCTTTGACTGCTACTTTAAGAAACTTGCTGTCACAAATATTCTCTCTACTTTGAATGATTTCTTTTTTTAGGTTTGCAGCCGTTTTATTTATCAGTATACATTTAACACAAGGAAATAAACACTGATATATGGAAGTCTAGTTAATAGTAGTGTAACTATGTATCATTTGGATGACTACATGATTTTAAACAACAAACTACACTGAAACATTAATGCGATAAAATTCTTGGTCATAATATTATTAAGAATATATAAAATGAAATTATGATTGCTCCAAATTTGAAAATGAAAGTGAACTCATTTGGACAGAGTCAGAGTTTAACATAAACTGAAAGGAGGTGGGGGTCAGGCTCTCCCTCTCCTTTCTTCTGTCTACAAAGACACACAGGCTTCTCTTTAGCAAAAGAACTTCTACTTGATCCCAATTGTTTCTCTACCGTCCTTTCCTTCTCCCTCTGCCAAACTTCCCAAAGCAGCAGTGCAGACCTGCTACCCACCCCTTCCTCACCAATTTGCATGCCTCAACCCTGGCAAACAGCCTTTGATTTCTCCCATTCCAAGCTCACCAACTAACCCAAAGGCTGCAGCCACAGCTAATTCATACAGTATCACTGAGCAATTTAGTAAAAGATGTTCCTTCCTCCAAACAGGCACAGAGCTTGGCAAGTAAACTAGCCTCTTTTGCCAGATGCCTCCTCCGGAAAAAACCACAGCAACCCTGCCAATAGCCCTTCCTCAGCCCTTACTTTTCCTGACCTTTCTGATACCATTTCACACAACTGACAATCATCATCTTGAAACTTTCCTATCTTTTCTCCTTTGGACTTTATGATTCTTTTTATCTCTTCAGTAAACCCTCTTCTCTATGTGTATGCTTATTACAGGTAGAAGTCTTTGGTCCTCAGGAATTTTTCCTTTATGCTACTCCCTCATCAACTCCATTTACTCTGGTTTTAATGATCACCTCAATGAGCACCATATCTAAATCTACATCTCCAAATCGTCACTGGCCTTTTCCACTCAAATTCAAGTTTAAAGGTAAACTCATTATTCTAGGAATATCACAAAAGTAGACTGATACTACCCTTGTTTTCAAGTTAATGCACCTCTGCCTGTCTAAGGAGGGCTGGGGTAGGAAAAGCCTGGGATTGTGATTTGATGAATGAGAAGAGCTACAGAGCGCCATCACTTCAGAGATGACGACCTATATAACACAGAGGCTCCACCTTTGGGGAGGACATTAATTGAGTTATTGGGTGAGTAGGAAATCCGTTATATGAAAGTAGAAGATAGAAGAGGTCACAGAAGGTGGCTTCAAAAACCTTGTACTTGCTTCAATTTCTTAACCCAACAGTAAATGGTCCTTTCTCAGTTCTCACTTTTCCTGACCTTCCTTGTTCGATTTCATCGTACACAGTTGGTTCTCAAGAGATCTGGAAAAAATGAAGCAGCTTCCTAGAGTCAAAAATAATCAGTTCCCCTAAAAACCCTCCTCCTCCCACCTGCATTCCCTATTTCTGTATACCATACATAATTATTATCTCAGTCACCTGGCACAAAAGCTCAAATCTGACTTTTTAAATCCAATAGCTGACTCATACCTTAGGTCTACCAATTCTTCCCTTGCAATACTTCTCAAATCATCTTTTACTATTTCTTTTCCCACACCCACAGCAAACATTTTTAACTCATCCACAATTTCCCACTGAGTCAGGAAAAGCCTCCGTCTCGCTCAGCTGAGACCTTTTTAAACCCACTACTAATGGATTAAAGCTGGCCCTTACATTTCAACTGCTTTAAGCCTCCAATCTCTCCCTGTGCCAATCCATGCTGCATGCTAACACCAGGTTAAGATTTCAAAAGGCATTCATCATGTCGGCATCTTGCAGGCCGCTGAAACAGCAACCCTAAATCCCTTACTAGATAGTAAACATCCTTCACATTCTGTCAGCAACGTACCTGTCACCCTAAACCTCCGCCTCCTCCACAAATCGTCTACTTTGGCCTGTCAGGCATACTTGCTCTTTTCCAAAACAGCCTAGGTCACATTAATCTTTAATATCCCCATACCTCCCCTAGCCTTTGGTATTTAAATTATCAAAAAACCGGCTTCAAATTCCAATTCCACTTTATCTAGGAGGCATTCCTTCACCCACCTCTAAAAAAAAAATGTAGTTAAACTTCACCGGACACTTTGCCAAATGCTGGGTCCAGTTATACATTTAAGTGATGCTGTCTCCAAAATAAGATTGCAAATTTGAGGTTTAAGGACATACTTTTCCACATTAAGCATATAGTGGAGAACTGGGAAATAATAATTCTACCTTTAATTCCATAAAATAAAAATATTTCCCTAAAGCACTTGCAGTGAGAATAACTCATATTAGCATATGATAATGGAACCACTTTCCTAAGGACAAATAACTGCTTAAAAATTTTAACTTAGATTGTGAGAGGACATGAGAGATGTCCGTACAACGCAGGCAGGGGCCACACACTGAGGAGTCTTCATCTGTGTAGCTGATGAGGCTGCTGAATGGGAGTATTATCAACATTAGACTTAGGGCTTTCCTAAAAGTTCTCTAAGAATTAAACCAACTGTGTAAATAAAACCAAAGGAATCGAAAGCTTGTCTCTACAAAATACAAGTACGGGAATTTGCACAGTACTCCTTCAAATAGGAATAAACCTGTATCTCAGGTTTAAGTGCGAAACCTCCCTTCTCTGTTCAACAGCAATTGGAACACTAGTAGGAAAACAGGGAGACAATTTAGTCATTGCAGCAGAAACATTCCTGTGGCAACGGTTCTGTCTTTTTAAAAAATGCATTTACAATGCAACTGTGTTATAATTAAACAAAAGAACTGTATCGTTACTCAATCTGTACCCCTGACAACGACAAAGTCAACTGAACAAGTTCACTATATATACCAAATCCATTCAAACCCTGTGAGAAACAGTTTCATTTTGTCATTTCAAAAGAATCATATTCGTTTGGTACTTACTGTCAGCTGATGAGTTGATCTCTGTCTTAATCTTCGATTTTTCAAGATCTTCTTTATATTCTTTCTTAAGCAATTTTACTATCTTTTTGCTATAACTTGATTTCTTCACTTTGAAAACTTCTTCACTTTCTTTAAAAAAGAAATTAAACGAAGTCTGTAGTAACCATTTTCAGACAGTTTTCCATTCTAACTTGCAAATTCTTCCAAATATATACTCATACACGCCAAATCATTACATAACTTGAAATTATTTCAAATCTGTAATAGGTTCTCAAAAACTGAGTCAACTTCATAAGTTAATCTGGAATAATGCCAATTCGAGACTTTTTAAAAGGCAAAACACATGTAACTGCAAAAAATTGTCCTGTGTCCTACTGTCTTCCTTGAATCACCTATTGCAGGAGGAAGAAAAAGTCATCGAAAAAGCACCTGATTATCATATTATTAAGGTATCCGAAACAAAACATCCAAAATCAAAAGGTGCTAGTTTACAGAGCTGTCAAATCCGAGTAACTCTATATTCATCACAAACTGACATACTGTTATTTCAAGACTAAGCTGAGAGCTAATCACTTTTCAAAAATAAGTTTTGATGACGTATCCATCATCCTTGATTTGAAAACTTTAAAAGTCAAACGCAAACACTTTGCCAAATTGTCCCTGTATCATTAAAAACAAGAATGTGGCTGTACTCCTCTCAAACTTAAGATAAAAAACAACAGGAAAGCCAAAGAGAAACTGCCTATTACTGGAAACAAGAAAGCATCCCGCACCGAGATGCTTCATAACATGGACTTAATTGGGTTATATAAACACACACTCAACAATTCGGGAGGTAAAACGGTTTAAGATTTAAGGCTCATTTACGATCAGAAATCTAAATCCACTGCAGCCTGGCCCCTCACACCAGACTGGATAAACTGCGCTGAAATACCATTACACTGTCTCTCTTCATTGTCCAAATGTCAATGCGAGGAAGGCCGCACATCTGTACCCCTGTTTACTTTTATGGGTAAACTGAGGCTCCGCGATCGCAAGGGACTGGCCCCAGGTGACTCAGAACCAGAGCTTCAACTCCGGGCGTCTGTTCTCAGACCGAGTACTCCTTACACACCCGGCCTTCCCGATCAAAGATGTCTAACCAGGACGAGAACGGCAAAAGGGGTGGGCACGGTGACCTACAGAGGGCTCAGAGAACGTGCCAAGAGCAGTCTGGGGACCTGACTCGAGTTCTCCCTAAAACACACCCGCCAGTTAAAAGAAGCAGGACAGGGAACACTGAATTTCCACTTGAAAAACTCAGAATGACTGATCTGAGATCCAGGAATAGGAGATGCACGGGAGGACGATGAGAAGGAGGCGGTAGTTAAGAAAAGGCTGGTGGCGGCGCGGGAACACGTCCCCAGCCAGAGCAGAAGGCCGGAGGCGGGGACAGTGTGCAGCGGGTCGGGCGGGAAGGGGCTCCGTTGCCGGGGGCTGAGGCTGGGAGCCCAGGGAATGCGGGGACTCGAGGTGGATGCGCGGGGTAGGGATGTCGGGATCTGGGAGGTCGAAGCGCGAAGGTTACCTTCGTCCTCATCCTGGAAGCTGAGCAGGCTGGCCCGGGGCACCTCTTTGTTCTCTCGTGGCCTCTTGCGCGGCTTCAGCCCGTTGCCGGGCTCCGCGCCTCCCGGGAAGCAGCCCCCGGCTTCAATCCCGGGGCCCGAGGTCAGCGCGGCAGGCGGAGGCAGCCCCGGGCCCAGCAGCGGCTCCCCCCCGGGGGCCCTGTCGCCGCCGCCGGGGCCCGGCTCTTCGCCGGTGCCCGGCGGCGGCAGTAACGGCGGCGGCTCCTGCTCCTCATCGCGTTCTCGCTCCTCCTCCTCCGAGTCATTCCGCTTACGCACGTTCACTCGCCGGGCCTTTCGGAACATTCCCGCGGCCCGCACGTCTGTCTCCCACCGGCACTCACACCGCGGCCCCGGCAGCGCAGAACTCGCGAAGGCGCACGCGCGCTCCCCCCAAGCTTCAGCCGAGTCGCGTCTTGCCTCCAGCGACAGTGCACCCCTGAGCGCGCTTGCGCTCCCGCTCTCAGTACTTGGGGAGAACTCCGCGCCTCTCGCGAGAACATCAGCTGTTTGCACTGTCCTCTGTCGGCGTGGAGGATTATCGGCATGGAACTCTGAGACTTCGGTGCTATCCGACGGGTCACAAAGAGGATCATAGAGATTAGAGGACAGAGTAAACCCTGCTGTCCCTCAGCCCAGGGAGCTGCAGTGCGCCTTCTGCACTTCCGTAGTCACGCGAGGAAACCTCCCGCCAAGCGCAGGGAGGGGCAAATAGAGAAGGAGGAGGAGGGGAGGGAGGAGGGGAGGGAGGAGGAGGGGAGGGAGGAGGGGAGGGAGGAGGGGAGGGAGGAGGGGAGGGAGGAGGGGAGGGAGGAGGGGAGGGAGGAGGGGAGGGAGGAGGGGAGGGAGGAGGGGCGGAGCCAGGTTTGGCGAGGGAAAGTGCAATCCAGCGGGTAGGATGTTACTCTCGAGACTGCGTTGAGGTGTGGTATGATAATTATAACTAACTCTACTGAGTAGCACTTCGTATTTCTACAGCTTTATGGCTATCGAGCACTTTCAAAAACACTGAATCTCATTTAGGATAAAATGTTCCTTGGCCTGATATTTTAGCCACCTTCCCTCTGTTACAACGAAAGCAAAAGTGTTTTTGGTGTTTTCGAAAGAATGCCAGGTTTGCTAGCAGTTCGGAAACCTGGCTGATTTCAGAAACAAACGGAAGGAAAAATCGACTTGAGGGTTGGAGATGGTTGTGACACATTTCAGACTTGTGTCACACAGTAACAATCTTAACTGCCAAAGGCGGAACCGGGTATTTGACTTTGAAGTGGAACTCACCTGCTTTCTCATTGTGCCACCAAATGTAGGGCCTTGTCCTTCACTTATGTGCATATATGCGAATTTTCTTGTCTCAAAATTCAAAAGGTAACAAGGGGCATTCATTCATATAGTGAAAAAAGCCCACCCATCTCTAGAAGCCTTCCAGTTCGCCGGCAATGTTAAAAGTTTCTTATGACCCTCCAGAAGTATTCTATGAACATAAAAGAAAAGATGTATATTTTATGAATTACCCTTTTTACACAATGTGCAAACAGTGCATTTTTAGTCTAACATAAATTGGAGATCAGTTCATATCTGTTCATAAAACGTTGTCTCTTCTAATACCCACCTGCATAGTGATCCACGGTTAGACTGTACCATAATCTATTTAACCAGTCCCATTAAAAAATTGGTATTACGGTTATTTCCAGTCTTGCTGTAATAATCAATGCTGCAAGGAAAAGCTTCGAAAAATGGTCACTAGTAGGATGAACTAGTAGTGGAATTGCTAGATCCAAAGATGTGCGTTTGTAATTTGGCTAATTCTAAGTTCTTTATAGCAGCTGTGCCAGTCTGTACTCCTACCAAAGTGCCTACTTGCCTACACCATCCTGTCAAAATTTCACTTGAGATTTAAGTTCCAAGTTGAAAAAGATCCCAAGCTCAAGAATTTCTATATCATACACATCTGCCTCTGGTTTTCTTTGATTGGATTGAGATCTGCCCACCCATCACTCACTTTTGGAAACTGGCAAGATGATCTAGGCTGAGAGCGTCCTCTGTAACATTTTCTTCCAGTTAATAGGGAACGTTAATAACATCTAGCTTCCATTCTACTCAAATTACTCTAAGTTCTTATATTCTGGCTATTCAGCATTGATTTAAGTTCTGATTCCAACAGTGTTTCATTGGTGAAATTGAACTCCAATTCCTATCACCAAAGATTCAAATTGTGCCTGGTCAGCCTCTAGACAGCAGCTCCAGAGCCAAGAGACAGATTTGCAGTAACTTGATTAGGGTAGAGGCAACAAAGACAAGGTCCGGAGGACTTAAGGACTATGTTAATATTTTGGCTTAAAACCTCAAAAAGATCTTCCACTGTACAAGTGGTGATTGAATATGGGTAGAAAGGAGACCACTGGTCGTTTTAAAGCAAGCTAACAAATGAAAAGACAACATGTATTTATAACTTTGACAATCTACCTATTCAGATAATTGAAGGGCAAAGTTAAACTCTTAGAAGTTATCTTGCTGCCAAAGCAAGCCAGAGGTCCTTCTAGAGGTTATAGACCCTGTGGAAATTAAATTCCTGAAACTGAGTAGCTGCTTTAATTGCCTGTCATCCAGTATATTATCTGAAACTAATTATTTTATAAAATGCTCTGTGCTTTGAGTATTAAACTGACTAATTTGTTTATTGAATACAGTATGTCATCACTATTTTTTTTTTTTTTTTGGCCATGCTGCATGGCACGTGGGATCTTAGTTCCTGCACCAGGGGTTGAACCCGAGCCTCCTGCAGTGGAAGCTCAGAGTCTTAACCACTGGACTACTAGGGAAGTCCCAAGTGTGTCATCACTATTTAATGTTGGAGTGCTTTTAGTTTCTGGAAAGACAAAGACTGCTTCCTAAGAACTCTTACATCCATCATTTTGTTTGAATCAATCAGTTAGTTCAGTGCTTTTTTAAAGTTATCTTTCCAAGCAATAATTCTGATTCATTTTTTTTCCACCAAATTGTGACTTTACATGGATTAACTGGCCCATAAATTCAAACAAAAAAGGCAAACCACTTTTGTTTGTTCTGTTTGCCAACTCAGACTCTATAGTCTGGAACGATAGTTACCAAATGCAGGTCTATGAACCTGTGAAGTTTTCCCTAGGCAGCTGCCAGATGAGAAGAGTAAGAACAGTCTGTTCATGTAGAGTAGCCAGATGTCCTTTCTTGGGGGGAAAAAATGGTCCTTTATTCAGAGATTGTCTTTCTCTTTCCATGTTAAGGTACTGAAATCTCTTTCCTTATATGAAATAATGATGATAGTATACGGTAGTGTGTTTGTTTGTTTGCGGTACGTGGGCCTCTCACTGCCGTGGACTCTCCCACCGCGGAGCACAGGCTTCGGACGCGCAGGCTCAGTGACCATGGCTCACGGGCCCAGCCGCTCCGCAGCATGTGGGATCTTCCCGGACCGGGGCATGAACCCGTGTACCTTGCATCGGCAGGCGGACTCTCAACCACTGCGCCACCAGGGAAGCCCTGTTTGTTTGTTTTTATACACTTATTTGGCAAACTAAAAGGTAGTGAAAGCTGAGTCCTCCCAAATCGTTTATTTTATCTAAAAATTTTATTTGGCAGGCAAATAAGTAGTCTAAGTAATAGTCTAATCTAATAGTCTATGAATCCCTGATCTACAGATTTTTCTTTTCTTCCTAAAACTATAACTCAATAATTCTGTTCTGGAAAAAAAAAAAAGCTGAAGAAATCATTTAATTATTTAATTAAATTATGTTAGCCCTTGCCTTGGCGCAGACAGCTGTGCATTAACTTAAAGTAAAATGTAAGTTTCATGGGGGAGGAGATTTTATGTTTTGTTCACTGCTAGCTTTAGGGTACCTACCATAGTGCCTGGCACACAGTAGGCAATAAATATTTGTTGACTGAATGGTACTAGACATTATCTGTGTGTTTAATTAGTGATAAATGTTTTACCCTATGTTGATATAAATCAATATTTTCAACAGTTTACATCTCTTTAGTCTCAAAACAAGATCACAAGACATTCGTTATAAGTTACGGGGTAGATTAGTTCTTAAAGTAGTTAGAGATACCTCCCCTTCTGCCTTTGGGAACTGCCTCCTTTGGGAGAAAGGCACCCCACCCAGCCAAGGCTGGAAGCCTGGTTACATTGTGCTGATTAGGCAAAGGATGGGGACCTGATCCAAGGTAGGCCGATCATGTTCTCCCAAGATTTTGCACTTGAAACAGAGACAATGAGTCCCTGCTTGTGGCTGGACTTGCAGTGAACTCAGAAGCTGTAGGAAAGCCATCAATTACCATGTCAATTCAGGAGCTGAGAAAACTAGTCTGTGTAGGAGAGAAGGATGAAGCAGATGTGCTAGAAAGCAGAAGAGGACAAAAAGAATAGCATATGGGATTCTTGTGCGTTTCCTGGTTCCTATTCTCAACTCTTCTTAAAGCAGGACTGCACTCCTGTCTGTGGGTTCCCTTAGATACCCCCAGAATCCTTAGAATAAATGTTTTTTTTTTTTTTTTTTTTTTTTTTTTTGCGGTACGCAGGCCTCTGACTGTTGTGGCCTCTCCCGTTGCGGAGCACAGGCTTTGGCCGCGCAGGCTCAGCGGCCATGGCTCACGGGCCCAGCCGCTCCGCGGCACGTGGGATCTTCCCGGACCGGGGCACGAACCCGTATCCCTTGCATCGGCAGGCGGACTCTCAACCACTGCGCCACCAGGGAAGCCCTGTCTTTTTGTTTTGTTTTGTTTTGTCGTTGATGATGTTTTGTTTGTGTGCATGTTTGCTTAAAGTAGTTCAAGTTTATTTCCATTAATTAAAAGCTAAGGGGCTTCCCTGGTGGCGCAGGGGTTGAGAGTCCGCCTGCCGATGCAGGGGACGCGGGTTCGTGCCCCAGTCCGGGAAGATCCCACATGCCGCCGAGCGGCTGTGCCCATGAGCCATGGCCGCTGAGCCTGCGCGTCCGGAGCTTGTGCTCCGCAACCGGAGAGACCACAACAGTGAGGCCTGCGTACCGCAAAAAAAAAAAAAAAAAAAAAAAAAAAAAAAAGAGAACAGAGTTATAAGTATCTCTTCTGGGTATAAAGACAAAAGAATGTTTTTTTTTTTTCTGTGTTATGTAGTTTTACTCTAGGGCAGCAAAACTATACAATAAATACACAGTGACATTATAGTATGATTACAGAGGGAAGCATCAAATCAAGCTTTGAATTTTATTTTTAATATTTATGTATTTGTCTTTTGGCTGCGTTGGGTCTTCGTTGCGGTGCACGGGCTTCTCATTGCGGTGGCTTCTCTTATTGCGGAGCACGGGCTCTAGGCACGCGGGCTCAGTAGTTGTGGCTCTCGGGCTCTAGAGCGCAGGCTCTAGTTGTGGCGCGCGGGCTTAGTTGCTCCACGGCATGTGGGATCTTCCCGGACCAGGGCTCGAACCCGTGTCCCCTGCATTGGCAGGCGGATTCTTAACCACTGCGCCACCAGGGAAGCCCAAGCTTTAGATTTTGGAAAAAACTAAGTTGACTTTAAAAAATAACCTTTGTCTGATTTTAAGAGTACTACCTGTGTTACTACATTTTAGAAATTTAGAAAATGTAGAACAATACAAAGAAGAAAATAAGGATCACTTATAATCTTAACAGTTAATTTTTGGTGAATTTCTTTCCAGAATTGTTTTATGAACATTCACTCATTCATTCTTAGTGGCTTCAACATTCCAGTGCAATATCTACTTGGAGTTAGTTCTCTAACCTCCTGACTCTAGTCCTCCTATCATAATCATTGCATCTTGGACCTCCTCCAAGTTACTAGTGAGTTACAGGGAGTCTTCCCCAGTGAAAGCTTCACTTCTATCCTTCTAGTCTGCTTACTCTACCTCCAGTCCAATGAACCCATCACTTTTCACTGCCCATCCTCTTGCTTCTGCCTTTGTTTCCCTCCTTATCCAGATTGGATTTCATGGGGACAAGATTATAGTCACTCCCTTGCAACAACTTCAACTCCCTTTCCGCCTCCTGCTTTGTCGTACTCACCCAGCAAAACCCCAGTCATAGTTGAGCCAGACTGTGGCCTTCTCTTTATCTGTCCCTGAGTGGCTAATTTTTCCTATTTTCTCTTAAATTAACTACAGACTTCAAATGGACACTAAATACATTATTTTTCTTAGTAATACATTATTTGAATATGCTTCTCAGTTTCAATCAGGCAGATGACGTAGTCAAATAATGTGTAAGTTTATATGGGATTTTAATAATATAATCAGTGAGCTCAAATACATAGATAGAATTTTGTACTCTCCAAACAGAGTCCATTTAATCACCTACATCATCTGTGAGACATTTATAAATATCAGTCATTAACCTGGCTACCAAAAAAAAAAAAAAAAACCTGAACAAATTCTTCAAAATAGAGATTTTTATAGGGCACGTTTTCCAACCAGAGAAAAAGTTAAATGACAAACCAAATTCAAGAAGTTGAGTGACACTTCCTAATTAAAAAAAAAAAAAAAAAAGCCTTAACTACTTTGGAATTAATAAACCATCTTCTAAATCTCTGAATCAAAGAGGAAATAAAATATACATTATCTAAAACTCTAGAAATTAATAAAAATGTTATTGCCATATAAACATATATGGTACATAGCTAAAGGGGTACACAGAGAATAATGTATAACTTTAAGTTTATAATTACCAAAGTGAAAACAGAAATAAAGTATTCAGCCTCAGAAATGACAAAGGAAAGAAAAACCCAGCAAAACAATTCAAGAATGTGTGGAGTAGGAATAGTCAAAGATAAAACAGTAATTAATAAATCAGAAAATAATAAAATAAATCCCAGGGCTTCCCTGGTGGCGCATTGGTTGAGAGTCCGCCTGCCGATGCAGGGGACGCGGGTTCGTGCCCCGGTCCTGGAAGATCCCACATGCCGCGGAGCGGCTGGGCCCGTGAGCCATGGCCGCTGAGCCTGCGCGTCCGGAGCCTGTGCTCCGCAACGGGAGAGGCCACAACAGTGAGAGGCCCGCGTACTGCGCAAAAAAAATAAAAAATAAAGAAAATAAATCCCCAAACATAGGAATTACAAGGAAAAACCCAAGCTTAATTAAGGAAGAATACAGAACACACATACATATCCCCACAACTTTACATATAACCAGACACAAGGAAGAGCCGAATTAATTATGAGAAAATGTGCTACAGAACCCAGTGACAATGCATTTGAAATTGTACAGAAAATGTGTATTCTAGCAAAATACAAATTTCACAACTGACTTAAGAAGAACCTAATAGCTCTTAGCAAACCAATAAGCAAAGAAGAAGCAGGAAAGACTTTAAGAGGTAAATCGACTTTGAGTTAAAGATGTGGGAATAACCATAGGTTTTTATCATTTCCTTCTCCCATCACTCCAATGAAACAATGGCAAAGGCTTAAAATGTGTAAACATATGGCAATGAAGAGCACATGAGAGAGTCATCTGCACCTTAGGGATTTCAACAAATTTATCTATCTAGTATTTTTAATGTTCCCTTGGTCAGTTTGCTTTCCCATACCAGGAGATTATTATGTACCTGTTCTCAAACCCTTCATGCTATCCCCAACTAATAACTACATAATTCTTTACTGAAAAGAGAGAATCATCAGAGGGAACCACATCTACAAACCAACTAGTACCTGTACTCCTCTTCCTTGCCTCCACTCATGAAAATGAAAAACGTGGCCTTCTCCCTATCAAAGATGAGTTCATCAACTTGTGCCCAGAATTCTATCCCCTTAAAGCCTTCACTCTTTTGGCCTTCCTGTCTTCTGCCTCATCAACACTTTGTACGGTGTCATGTCCACCAGCATGCACACTATATTAGTAAGTCCACCCTAAAATTTCTTTTGATCACTCTTTCCAGCCACTGCTCTGTTTCTCTGGTCTCCTTCACAGCCAGACTTCTCCATACATATACCTTCACTAACTCCAGCCCTTTTTCATGTCCCATTCATTCCTTAAACCTCTCCAATCTGACTTCTGTCCTTACAACTTCACTAACGCTTCCATTATTGAGGTCACCAATGACTTACCTCTCGCAAAGCCAGAGGACCCTCCTATGTTTACCTTATTTGACCCATCAACAGCCTTCAACAGAACTGACCCCACTCTCCTACTTAAAACACTGTCCTCTCTATGGTGTGCTAGAGCTGGCTCGTCTAGCTTACAGAGCTGATTCTGCACATCTCCCAACTTCAAGTTCAGTGATGCCACATTGTAGCTTGAAATTGGCCATGGTAGGAGTATTTACACCATGGAAACCAGCAAATGCCTCAAATTGGACTTCTTTTTCCTTGAGAGCTGATTATTAAACGTTTACCAGAACACCATTCCTTCAAAAACACTCCAGCTTATGTTATTTCCTTCCTCACTAACCTTGTCAACCCTTTATTGGCTCTCCTCTAAGTGGTCCCTAAGTATTCAGGTGCTTTATTGTTTGATCCTGGGCCCTCTTTTTCACTCTCTTGTTAGGTGACCAAACTAAGTCCTGTGGCTTTAAATACTCTTATAGTAAGGATAATCTTAGGCCTGTGACCAGTATGTATCAGGTAGTAAGCTGAAGTTGAATTCAATTCAATGACAAATAAGTATTCTCCTTTTGAGAAATTGCTCCTGGCTTGATGTAAGCCCTAATAGAGACTGAATATTTAACCATGGGACACCAAGTGACCGTATGATCTTAGCTGCCCCAAATAAACTGAAGTTACCTGATCTGCTAAAAATATAATGATGGGCATGAAAACAGCCCTCTATACATGAGTGGAAGTCGTATATATGTGACTGGATGCTAGCGGTCTTGAAGACACAAGCAAGTTGAAAGAGTACTTACCTGTTCCCTGTGCTTTGTTGCTCTTACTCTTTTTTTTTTTTTTTTTTTTTTTTTTTTGCGGTATGCAGGCCTCTCACTGTTGTGGCCTCTCCCGTTGCGGAGCACAGGCTCCGGACGCGCAGGCTCAGCGGCCGTGGCTCACGGGCCCAGCCGCTCCGCGGCATGGGGGATCCTCCTGGACCGGGGCACGAACCCGTGTCCCCTGCATCGGCAGGCGGACTCTCAACCACTGCGCCACCAGGGAAGCCCGGGTTTGTTTTTTTTTTTTTTTTTTTTTTTTTTTTTCGGTACGCGGGCCTCTCACTGTTGTGGCCTCTCCCGTTGCGGAGCACAGGCTCCGGACGCGCAGGCTCAGCGGCCATGGCTCACGGGCCCAGCCGCTCCGCGGCATGTGGGATCTTCCCGGACCGGGGCACGAACCCGGGTCCCCTGCATCGGCAGGCGGACTCTCAACCATCGCGCCACCAGGGAAGCCCCGCCCTTACTCTTGATGCATTGCTCACTGTCCCTTGAGCCATACCTATGACCAATTGATTAAGGAAGAAAAAATTCAAGTCTAGAGCACATATGGTTCCACACGATGTGCTGGCATCATCTGAAGTGGGCTCAGTAGCATTATAGCCCCAATCGGGCATAGGCATGAGGGAAATAGTGAAGGGAAACCTTCGCAGCAGAAGAACACCAAGCAGTGCATCTGGTTGTCTGCTTTGCCTGGAAAGAACGTGGGTAGAACTACAGATCTATTCTGACTCATTAGTAGTAATTAATGGCTTGGCTGGATCACCACTTCTCAACTGGGGTTCCTAGAGACAATTCGCCTTAATGTCCTAAGGTATCCATTTTACGTAATAAATTAACTTATCTTGTATGCATCTAGGCGTGTTCCATCTTGGGAGAATTGAGAGAATCATCATTCAAATCATTTTCTATATGATTTACTTCTCTCACAAAACCCAGAGGAAGAAAGGCTGGGGTGAATGTTACGGGACTTGGAAGGAATAAGACAAGGAGATGTGGGGAAGAGTTACAAGGACAGACTCAGAATAAGCACAGGTAAGAGGACGTTTGTGTCTATGTGAATGCCCCCACGAAAAAGGGTGCCCACAATAATAAGGTGGATGAGACGACTCCTTCTATAGATACCAGTCTACCTCTTTCCCTAGCGAGTCCTGTGCTTCCCCAATGGGCTCATGAACAAAGTAGCCATGGTGTCAGGGGCGAAGGTTCTGTATGGATTCAGATGGACTTCTGATCTGTTTAGCATCCAACCTTGATCCCCCAATATGGAACACTCCCTGGGAGGATGAGCCAGTTTCATTATACTAGACCCTTTCCATCATGAAGGGGACAGCAGTTTGTTCTCACTAGATAAAATGGACGCTTATTCTACGGAGTTGCCTTTTCCTGTGTGTGCCAGTTAATTTTATGTGTCAACTCGACTGGGCCAAGTGATGCTCAGACAGCTGATAAAACATTATTTCTGGGTGTGTCTGTGAGGGTGTCTGGTAGAGATAAGATCACCCTCACCAGTGCGGATGGGCATCATCCAATCCTTGGAGGGCCTGAATATAACCAAAAGTCAGAGAAAGAGAAATTTACTCTCTATGCTTGAGCTGAGACGTCTATCTTCTCCTGCCCCTCTTTTTGTCCATGCCGCACAGCATGCAGGATCTTAATTCCCCAACCAGGAGTCAAACCCGCACCCCATGCAGTGGAAGCACGGGAGTCTTAACCATTGGACCACCAGGAAAGTCCCATTCTCCTGTCTTTTACAGCTGTTGGTTTTTCCCCAATTCAGGATCCAATGAAGATTGCATGTTATATTTAGTTGTCATGACTAGTTAGTCTCCTTCATTCTAGAACAGCTCATCCCTTTTTTTAAACTTTCATGACACTGATATTTTTGCAAAGTCCAGGCCAGTTTTTTTGGTTTGCTTATTTGTTGTTTTTGCAGAATGTCCCTCAATTTGGATTTGGGTTAGATGCAGGTTTAACATTTTAGGCAAGAATACTTCATAGTTAATGTGTCCTTCTCAGGTGTATCACATCAGGCAGCCCATGATGCCAATTTGTCCCATTAAGTTCAGTCACTCATTTAGGGACCTTTCTCCATCATAAAGGTACCATTTGTGGTTCACAAATAATCTGCAGGTTGATAATACTTTTAGACATATTTCATCCAATCATTTTAGCATCCATTAATGATTCTTTTCAGAATTAATTATTATGGTGGTGTTTGCAAAATGGTGACTTTGTATTTCTATTACTCCTTCTATATGTATTTGTTGCCATTCTTCTGTAAAGTAGTACTTTCCCTTCCCCATTCCCACTTCTTTCTTTTTCTCCCTCCCTCCCTCCCTCTCTCCCTCCCTCCCTCCCTTCCTTCCTTCCTTCCTTCCTTCCTTTGTTTTGACAGTACTAACTCATGGAATTTTTTTCAAGTCAATATGCTAAAATCTACTCTGGTAATTGATCATATTGATACTCAGATGGTCCCTTTGTGACCGGTGGAATTCTTTAAGCTGACTTCTATATTTTTTTATATGTCCCCATCAATTTATTGAGCTTTTCTTACTTTCTGTCACATTAAGATGTTCCAGGCTCACCCTTAAATTTTTGCTGCCCTAGCCCTGTGCAATCAGTTATTTCTTCAAGGCCCTATTTTCTTTACAAAATTTTTATTTATTTATTTATTTAGGCTGTACCAGGTCTTAGTTGCGGCCTGCGGGATCTTTTAGTTGCGGCATGCAGACTTAATTGCAGCATGCGGGATCTAGTTCTCCGACCAGGGATCGAACACGGGCTCCCTGCGTTGAAGTCCCGGGGTCCTATTTTCTTTGTTGTTGTTTTTTTGTTTGTTTTAATGTGGAATGGTTTTGAGGAACCAAAATGTAGGTATCGGTGTGCTTTTTGCTACAGGAGTGTCATTGCTTCTTGGCCCTCTCAGTGGATGAAGCTAAGAAATATGTCTTTAAAATGTCTTTTAAAACACTACATATCAGGGTTTTACTTATTGTTTTGTTGAGTGTGATGGGAAAAATGTTAACAGTGCAGACTAAACGTAACAATGTATCATGTCTGTAGCCCTTACATTGTGACTAGTCCCCTAAATTGAGGAAAATTTCCTCCAGTATTTGAAACCAATTATTTGATTCAGCAAAGAAGTTGCTTACATCATTGACTAACAAGTGGCATTCCCACATACATCTTTATTGTTTAACTTTCCTCTTACTCCTAACATAAATGAAAATATCAACCAACACTTACGCCAGAACTATACTTGCTCATCAGTTGGCGCCCTAGGTTGGCTTTGGATACAAGATTTTGGCAAAAATCAACTAACGCATTCTTTGAGAGTTAATTGCGTACAGAGTTTATAATAAAGAGCATTACACATTTTATTATTGTTTGTAAATTGTGTGCTACACATCCTTTCTATCAATAAAATTTATAATAAACATATGCACATTTATATCTACACACAGACTTTCGGGGGGAGAGCTGACGGTTAAACTTTCCCTAGCACACCACTGATCAGAGGCGACAAATGGCTAGTCCCAGACTCCATGGGGACCACTGACATAGTTTGACCCACACAGTGGTATTTAAAGCAAACGAAAAAGCAGAATAATGTGCCAACGTTTACAAATCACCTGAGGTTCCTAATTCCCTTGAAGGATCAGATCTGGCCCTGCTGTGTTCTCCCATGGCAGTGACACCCAGCCAGCTTGCACTGCTTTGGACCCTTCAGGTGGATGTGCATGTCCAGCTCGCCACAATCCCCACCGCTCCCTATTGTCCTCCCAACCCTGTGACTGAGTGCCAGATGCCGTGTTTCCCCATGGATATGCTTATTTATCCTCTGTCAGCACAACCTGAACCGCATTTCAGTCTAGAAACCTGGCAACCTCAGGCTTGATTTATAACTTAATTAGCTTTCCTCCTCTATTGATTTAAGTCCCATTGACCCACAATTATTTCTTATAAGAATCACTTAAAACACATGTGAAAGGGCTCTGAAACGATTAAAAGCCACCAAATGGAAGATATGCACATTAAGATGCTCAGAATGTCTAACATCAGTTAAGTTTATACTTTATTAATAAAAATCTATTAAAATTCAATTTGTTACATTTTCAGTAACTAATGACAGTAAATATATTTATTATTAATCTTTGCACTTGTATCCTTCTTGCCATTCTTTCTCCCTCTTTTTTTCTTCTTTGTCTTTTTCCATCACTTTAATCTTACCTCTCAAATACAATGTCAGTAATGAGGTCATTACATTTTTCTATTAAAATTCATATTTTGGTCTTAGTTTTGGCCTAATTTAAACACTGACATTATAGATGCATGCTAATTAGCCCTAATGGCCAAATCCCCCACCAATTACGCAAATGTAGACATTTCAGGTTATTTCAGTCACCCTGTGTTAAGGTTAAGAGAAAAATGTGGTGAATGTGATATAAAGTCATCAATTCCAAGACAGCCTGTCATTTCATAATAGAACTATTTCTTATTATGATATCATAAATTCAGTAATGTTTCAAATTCTTTGCACTCTGAATTTAGACATTTATACCATAATTGCCACAGATTCTTTATATTCCATTTTAATGGTAAGTTGGGTCTCTGGGAGAGAAGATTTTCTTCGTACAATGATGAGTCAGTTTAATTAATTAATTTTTAAATGTATTTATTTATTTATTTTTTGGCTGTGCCACATGGCTTGCAGGATCCTACTTCCCCAACCAGGGATTGAACCCGGGCCCTCAGGTGTGAGACTGCGGCATCCTGACCTGGACCACCAGGGAATCCCCAAGTCAATTTAATTAAAAAAGAAATATGTTGTGTTAGTTCCTTGTATCAATGCACATAAAACCATTTTGTGTTAACCCCATCATACAAAGTATCTTGACTTTCGTTAAGTTCTTTCGTTAATTATTAGTTACTATCTATTAGTAATCTGGGCATATTTACCCATGGGAGTAATGTTATAAGGGACTGTTACATTCCCAGGCTAGTCCCTAGTGTAGTCAAACATAGTTCTCCTGGTATTAATCTAAGTTCCGATTTCTGGAGCAGGAGAAGGAGGTGGGGGATGAAGACAATGAGAGGAGAAAGGGGGAAGTGGTACAGCGGGGCGGAAGATAGTAGGCAAGACAAGAGAGGGACATGAAGGACTAGAAGAGGAAAACTTTCCCTGGGTTTAGGCCTTGCTCTAAGGAAAAAACCCAATGCACTTGGCTTTTGTGACTTCCAATTTTGATTTCTGTATCCCTTCCTCAGGACCTTAGTGCCCTCATTCAGTCCTAAGTTCCCACCCTATCCTCCAGGCTTCAAACCTCCCTCACTAAACACACTCACAAGATTCCCCTTTCTCAATGTGAATATTCTTAACAAGATATTTGGAAAATACCAGTCTAAGAGAGCCTAATCATTCTGTGGCACTCACAGTCTCAAAATGCTGAAGTCTATCATTCTCTACTTAGGGGAATTCCAACCTATCTAACAAAATGAAGTAAAAAAAAAAAAAAATAAGGCAATGTTTTGAAGGAAGGCGCCTTTCTTGGGGGTTATCCCCTCTGCTGAGCTCCACTAAGCAGTTCCTGGGGTGCACTGGTCTCTCCATTTCTGATCTGACATTTCTCCACCTGCCCCCAGTAGCAAGGACCTAGCATCTAGCCGGCCCTCAAGGCTCGTTTCTGGACTGAATCAAGTAGGTTTTTTGGCTCTTTTTATTTTGTTTTACCATGGATGGGCATGCGCAGAGCAGAGGGGGCCGGCAGAATGGGGGCTGGGGGTGAAGTGAAGTTGAGGATAGGAATACCCATGACCTTGTTCACAGACTCCTTGTTGAAATGATCCATAATGTGCCCAAGGTCCCAAAGGTTGGACACAGCTACAATGTTAGTAAATGAATGTGACAACATAGCTCTTGTTGCTTAGAACTGGGAAGGTTTTAAAGTAGGAAAAGTAGGGGAAGTTGCTGGCCATGCTGGCAGAGTTTGCAATACTGTATGATTTTAAGGATGACTCCCTGTTGAAAAGTGCCATGTCTAAGAAGGAGATATACATACAGGTTTGCCAGCCTTGGTGTAACAACATGGGCTTCTCTCTGGATTCTCTCTCCCCACCATCGTGGATGAGTAAACTCTGCTCTGGGGAGGGATGCTTGGCCTCGGTGCTGATGCGAAGCCTCTTCAGACCGCAAATAGCCAGGTACTCAGTGGGGAGAACATTGGCACTGCACAGAGAAAGCTTCAGGTCCCGGACCAGCGTGAAGTTCAACAGGGGTCCCAGTGCAGATGTGTCTGTGAACCAGATGGTCAGATGGTCATTGTAGCTGGTTTGCTCAACTGCAAAAGGCAGGACGGTTTTACAGCTGCACATCAGGTTGGCCAAACTGTAGTCACAGTCCCGGATGTCTGCAGAGCAGCTGCACTTCCGAATGGTGTTTTCCTTCGTGAAAATTAGCGTGCCGTTCTTCTGAGCTCTCGCGAAGCAGCCAAGTGCAAAGACGCCCAGTGCACCGAGCACAAGGAGGCTGCACCCAGAGGGTGGTACCATTCTTGTCTCAGGGTGGGCCAGCGAGCTTCCCCTTCATGAGCCGATTCACTGGAACTCACCTGAAAGAAAACGTGCAGCTCTGCGATCACAGCCTCTCATTAGAAACGTGCAGCTTCTGGAAAAGGAGCCCCCTACATAACCCGTCTTAAACTTTCTCTCTTGCAGTTTCTAGCAAAGGCAGGCAATGCTAGGAGCCCAAGTGCAGGCAATGCTCTTTTCTCAGAACCTCCTGGGAGGCCTCAGCCAATCCCATGAACTCTGCGCACCTGAGGGGTAAAACTCCCCGTGATGTCTGTTGGTAGTGAGACTAACATGCCAACAAGTAAGCAAGAGCAGATGCCGGACAGGAGACCTACCGCAGCCTGTCTGTGGGCAGGGATTTGGCGTGATCTAAGTGCGTACTTCCAAACTTCCTCCAAACTTCCTGTTGCCAGTACTGAATACCTGTCTACTCTCTAAACAGGCACATATCACCCCCCCCCCCCCCCCACCGAATATCTGACTTCCTGGAATTCAGGAGACAAACAGTTCCTTGTCGGAATCAGCTACCCACGTGCTACCTGTTAACACAGCATGAATACCGGTGAAACATTTAGTTAATGGTAAACTTCAATTTCTAACTAGACAAACATGCTCCCCTCGATCATATTAATCTGTTTGTAGGACCATTCATACTTTTCCTGGTCTCCTAGCCCAGAATTAGAATCCACTTTAACTGTGTTACTCGACAATGAAAAGGTTAATCACACACCAGTTAATCACAATGATCCTGATTTATCTACTCCTTTCCCCGAACAAATTTTATAAATTAACTTTATTAAATAACTTACTATAGGGCTCCAAAAGGAAGCAATGTATAAGCACTGTTAAATGACCTAAATAAGGTAGGAATGCTTGTTTAATTTAAAGAGCAACCCTGATGTCCAATCTGGGGGGAAATGCCCTACAGTGCCTGGCGTATAATAGACCTGTGGTCTTCTTTTGTGGTGTGATTGGAATAAGACATTATGAAATAGGGCACCAGATTTCAGTTTTGCAAAACTAAGGAAATTTCTCCTGAGTTAGCTGATGACTGAACAGACAGACCAAACAATACAGTTCAGTGCATCTATACATATGGTGGTAGGCATGGCAAGATGCTGGGGATAAGACCTCTGAGTAGGAGAGTCCAGAGCTAGTGATGGCCCCCTGCAGGAAGCGTGGTAAGGAAGGATTGATGGAAGGTCACTCCAGGGAGTTACACATGTGTCCAAAGAGGATGGTGACAGCAGGAAAGAAGCTAGGCAGACCTGCATCCCTCAGGGAGTAAGATGAGGCTACAAGATGGCAGAGTAAGTCAATGTGAAATCTAAGGTGGGGGGCAGAGCTAAAAACGCTGGGGTCAGGTACACAGGCAGACAGCACAAGTCCATCAGCAGGTTGGTGGCGTGAGTGCTGGGAGATTAAAAATCAGCTCAGTCAAGTAAACTTGAATGGATGGTAAGACATTGGTTCACAGCAATCCTAATACATTCATTCATTCAATAAATGCCCATTGGGAGTTTACTAGGTGGCAGGCACTTTGCTGGCCCAGGGGATACAGCCCAGAATAAGACAATGAGCTTATGTTCTAAAGGACTTGATTCTGCTTCCAGAGCCCAAGGTGGGTCAGACCTACGTGTGAGGACCAGAGGCTATGAGAGTAGGGAAGGGAAAGGAGGCAAAGGCAGGAGTCAGGTAAGGCCAAGCAGAAGAAACAAAAATGGGCAAGAGCCGGACCCTGCCCCAAGGGCTCATCTGCAAAAGAGGAAGACCAGGAAGGCTGAACCGAGAAAGCTCTCCTGAATGTACACACAAACATAGGATCATAGGAGAGAGGTAGGCTAAAATCCAGTCGGGAGACTGGATAAGGCGTCTGATAGTGTTTGTGTTTATCTTGAAGTTGGCACAGGGTTTTCTTCTTTTTTTTTTTTTTAAATATAAGTAGTGTTTTTATTCTTTCTAAAAATGGATTTTTCAAATAGGTTTTTAAATTAATTTTTATTGGAGTATAGTTGATTTACAATGTTGTGTTAGTTTCAGGTGTACAGCAAAGTGAATCAGTTATACATATATCCACTCTTTTTGAGATTCTATTCCCATATAGGTCATTACAGAGTACTGAGTAGAGTTCCCTGCGCTATGCAGTAGGTTCTTATTAGTTATCTATTTTACATATAGTAGTGTGTATACATCAATCCCAATCTCCCACTTTATCCCTCCCCCACCTTTCCCCTTGGTAGCTGTAAGTTTGTTTTCTACATCCGTAACTCTATTTCTGTTTTGTAAATAGGTTCATTTGTACCATTTTTTAGATTCCACATATGAGCGATATCATATGATATTTGTCTTTCTGTGTCTGACTTACTTCACTCAGTATGACAATCTCTAGGTCCATGGCACAGGGTTTTCTTAAAGGATTTATTCATTAGTTCATTTTGTAGTAAAAGAAAGGGCTTTGAGAAACATGTAGATCCAGAATTCTCCCTGAACGAGAGGCTTAACAGTTTTAAATTGTGTTAGAATGTGGTGGCAAATACCCCACTTAGTAAGGAACAGTGCATAATTTACTAAATACAGATAATTTTAGATGATCACCTGTCCCAGATTCCACAGGAGGTTTCTAGGACTTCATGTCCCAGTAACCCCAGCATCCCAGAACTAGGAATGCTGTCATCGTATCAATGGCCTGCTCTGACCCCAGCCTTAGAGGGAAAGGGAGGGATGGGCATCTATACATCAGCTGGAACCTGGTGACAAAAGTGTCTACCTCATTCTTTTAGGTGCTGTTACCATTCAGAGGCATGCATGGAAGAAGACAAGGGGTAAGAAGGGAAAAAGATATGGATTTCCTAGAGCTCTCCAGTGGAGCTGGAGATCCCCAAAGGGATTTGTTAGCAACTTCCTAGCAGTCAAGGCCCTGGCTGGGCCTCAGCAGTGAGGGCGCTGCCTTCCGGACATCAGGGAACTTGAAGGCCGGAACAAGGAGGCCAGATGCCTGAAGCCTCATGAAGGGCTACAGAGGGGGACAAGTATCCCTGGTAACCAATTGATGGGGTTTCCACAGAGATGCTAGTTGGACATTTTTCTCCTTCAGTTTTTTTTTTAAAATTTTTATTGGAGTATAGTTGATTTACAATGTTGTGTTAGTTTCAGGTATACAGCCAACTGAATCAGCTATACATATACGTATATCCACTCTTTTTTTAGCTTCTTTTCCCATATAGACCATTACAGAGTATTGAGTAGAGTTCCCTGTGCTATACAGTAGGTTCTTATTAGTTATCTATTTTATATATAGTAGTGGGTATATGTCAATCCCAAACTTCCAATTTATTCCCCCCTGCTTATCCCCTGGTAAACGTAAGTTTATTTTCTATATCTGTGACTCTGTTTCTGTTTTGTAAATAAGTTCATTTGTACCCTTTTTTTTAGATTCCACATATAAGTGATATCATATGATATTTGTCTTTGTCTGACTTACTTCACTCAGTATGACAATCTCTAGGTCCATCCATGTTCCTGCAAATGGCATTACTTTGTTCTTTTTTATGGCTGAGTAATATTCCATTGTATATATGTACCACATCTTCTTTATCCACTCCTCTGTCAATGGACATTTAGGTTACTTCCATGTCCTGGCTATTGTAAGTAGTGCTGCAATGAACACTGGGGTGCATGTATCTTTTCGAATTATGGTTTTCTCCAGATACATGCCTAGGAGTGGGATTGCTGGATCACACGGTAGCTCTATTTTTAGTTTTTTAAGGATCTCTTTCAGCTTTATCATGGATTTCTTTCTTTAGGTTTGTTGAACATGGATTATGAACACCCTACTTTCACTATGTATCTATTCATCTGTGGGCAAATTCCAGCCTGGCATAAGCAGAGCGAGCACAGATACATCACATTGCCCCCGCCCCTTGACCTGCTCCTGCCCATGGTAGGGGGGGGCACTGTTGGGAAAGACACTCTTTTCTCTGGGGGTTGCTCAGCTTGTAGAAGGGAAATACGAATCTATTGGTAACTGCCTTGTGTCCAGAATGGGTGAGCTTGAGAATGAAGCCAACACAGAGGAAAACAGAGACAAGAAGTAGAGAGACATTCCTAACAGTCTTTTTCTCAGCGCCCAGATCAAGCCACGCCTGACATTCTTCCTTGATTTTTTTTTTGTTTTTTTTATTTCTTCCTTGATTTTTAAAAGTATATGAGCCAAGTTGTTTTCCCTACTCAAGCCAATCTGAACTGGGATATCTATAAGAAGCAATTAAAAGTGTCTTGGTACACTGACATTTGGCGAACTATGCTTTTTTCAGTCACTTGGTAAACATTTGTTGAGCGCTTGCTTTCTGCTAGGCACTGTGCTAGAAGATAAAGCTAGTAGGAGCTTCGTCAAGGGCTTATACCCCAGTCAAAGACACACTGGAACCAATGATCACAGAGTAATGTGATAATGATTATAATAACAATTTGTATGGGATATTAAGTCTGTACCTAGGACTGCCTGGAGTGGCTAAGTTCATAATATCTGCTTAGAGAAATATTTCTTGAGTGAGAAACATAAAAGGAAAATTACCTACGTAATTAGCACAGAGTGACCAGAATTTTTCAAATCAAAAGTAGGATAGAGAGATTGACAGGATATGAGGTTGGCAGGGGTGGCAGTGGGAAGGGGCAGTTGAGGGGTCCTGTGGGGCTGGAATCCTCTGACTTCCTCTGACAGATCATTTCTCAGCATCCCAGTTTTTTGTGGGCTCCATCATTGAGATTTGCAGACTGTGTCCTAATATAAGCCCCCTCCACACCCCTAGGGTTGGGGCATAGGGAGGGCCAGGGACATAGGGAGGGGCAGGGGGCGTGGGTTTTATGTGTGGCCATTCTGCTTATGCCATGCTGGAGTCTGCCCACTAATGAACAAATGCACAGTGAAACTAGGGCAAAGGTTCATTCCTCCCTTACATACAGCCTAATGCCATTAAAGGGGGGTGGAGGTAGGGAGGGTGTGCTCCGCTCCATGGTCATTCAGCGACTCAGGCTTTATTTATTTATTTATTTAGGCCAATTTCTAGGGCCCTCAGCTCCTCCACAGTATTTTTTTTCTTTTTTTTTTTGGCCGCACTGCGCGGCATGCGGGATCTTAAGTTTCCTGACCAGGGATCGAACCCGTGCACTCTGCAGGGGAAGCGGGGAGTCTTAACCACTGCACCGGCAGGGGAGTCCCCTCCACAGTATTTTCTGCCCACATTTCATGGGCCGGAACTCAGCCACATGGTACCACGTGGCTGCAAGCAGCTTGGAAATGAAGCCCAGCACTTTGCCAGGAGAGGAGAGGAGAATGTGGGTATTGGTGGGCACTAGAAGTTTCTGACGTACCTAGGTTGTGAGATACAATGAACAGCTTTATGCAACCATGACAAAAGAAGCTCAGGTGGTGTGAGTCCACCTAAACTTTTCAGGCAAGATGCTGAAAACCATGTATGGCCGTGAAATCTTTGATCATTGAATCACTGAACATGTTTAGAAACCAGAGCTCCTATTCAGACACATTTGAAATATTTTTATATCTCAGTTGGAGAAATCCTGAGAGCAATTAATACTAGCAGCTAGTTGCATGAAAGCAAAGACTCCTGAATTGAGCAGATACAGACATCAGTTACTTCAAAACAAATTCCACACAGATTCTTTCTCAATCTAGGATTACACCCCAAATGTAGATAATGTTTATACTTGGCTCCAAAAGGAATGTTTCAAACTGGACTAGTTTTGTTTATAAGAAGGTATTACTAGTAAGGAGATATTGTGTCAGCGGGAGGATAGCATTTGGACCATTTGCCTGAAACAGATTTGAAATATCATGAAGAATGATGCTTTGAATTCGATAGTCTTAACACAAAAGACAAGACATAACGATTGTGGGAAAATAGAGCGACACTCTCCAAATCCTTACAGCAATCAAAAATTGAGTGATTTCAAATTTTAATTCAGATGTAAGTTGAATTTGAAATTAGAAGTGATTTGTTTTTAAGTGCAAAGACAATTAAGGGAAAGACTCAATTGAAGAAACTGGAGAAGAGAAGCAGACGCTGATGAGATGCTCCAGCAAGAAGCAGACAGTCTGAAATATAAATCTGAACACAGCACGGGGAAGAAAGGGAGAAGAAATCCAGCGTCTGGGCATCCCAAGAAACCCACTTTGAAGCAGGACTTGTGGAGCTAAGTGAGGATGTCTCTCGTAGATGTAATCCCCAGAGTGTGTGCCTGCAAAAATCCTTGAAGATTTGGAGGTGCTGAAAATGAGAGGAATTCCTGAAAAGGAGACAATTTGGAATCTTAGGTGTACCCACAAAGTGAGATGTGTACCCATACTCTTGGAGTGTATTTTGTCAAAAGGGCACACACTGCCTGCTGACATGGACAGCAGTTAAGATGGCCTCGTTCACTGCTGGAGTCTAATGGGTTGCTCAAGGAACATCGCATGTACTCTGGGAACAAACAACTGGGCAACCAACTCTAAGGTGATGTGCATGGTGAGTGCTTATTAAAGACACAGACCAAGTGTTGGGCAGGGAGAAATGGGAGAGACTCCCAGAGCTGGTGCTGTGTGGACTGAGGAGAGAGGGGATGGGGTGAGGAAAGCTGAGGTGCTGCAGATAGAGGACTTGCTTGAGCAAAATCTCAGACTAGAGTACTTGGCATGTCTTGGGGCCATGAGGCTGGGACTGTGCCAGCCAAGCTAAGCGGTTTGATCTCCAAACGCTTCTGATCTTCACCCCACCAATAAAACCCCTCCCCGGTAGATATAATTTTTAATTTATAAAGGTATTAGAAATACCATAATTATACTGTACACGAAGAGTAGAATTTTAAATACTTCAGATGAAAAATAAAAATGGAAGTTTGAGTACTGTCAGCTCTACCCCACTGGCTTGTGTACCCCCTTTGATGTACACACCCCCTTTGGAGGCCCCTGCTAGAGGCAAAAGTGAGGCGCTGAAGGTTTGTAAGCAGGGGAGACCCGTGTAGATCTGTGCTTAAGGAAGTTCATGCAGGTGCCAGGTGGGGATTGAATCAGAGGGGCAGAGACCAGAAAACAATGAGTTCTAAGTGAGAAAATGCTTTTCTTTGTATTTTCTTCGAACGTTTCTCTCTCTCCACTTGCTGACTCCTTCTAACTCCAGGCTCTCCAGATAAATTTATTTCACTATCTGGAATCCTTGAGGGGGTAGAGGGCACAAGAGGGTGGGATTGAGGAGGTGGGAATGAGGTCGAGGCTCCTGCCCTGCTGTCCCCTTGCTGTGCCTTCCTCTTAATTCCTTGGTCATCCCCTCATCCACTCTTTTCAGATGCCTGGTGCTAAAAGCCCACTCACACAGGGGTCTAATATCACGTGGTTTAGCCTTAGTACAGACTTAAGTAAACACATTCTTGCCCAAGGGGATTGCGCTTTAAGCCTTATCCCTACCTCGCCCCTTGTTAGAAGGATAGCGAGGGTTAAATAGAAATACAGGAGAAGTGTGGGGTGAGACTCCTTTCTAGGACCCAGAATTGTGTGGCTACCTGTTCTCAGGCCCAGTTCCCACTCGTTTGTGGCTGTGCAATCACCCTTCCCATGGAGGTCAGGGAGGAAATGTTGGCTACTCTGTGATCTGTGGGAGAGGAGCTCGCAGAGATGCTGGATGAAGGCCTTAGGTGGAGGATCTTGAGAATGATTTCTTGAAAAAAAAGATTTTTAGCATTTTCCTTTTCCTTGGCTCTGCTCCACAAGGGCACTGCGGGGGACAGTTTAGAGAGAAGCACTACATAAGATGATATTGGAAAGAGGAATAATGTTCTTATTGCTTAATATTTCAAAGCTTATAATGTTGAAAGCGAATTTGGGTTTCTCCCCCATGTTTTCTTACTAGGATAAGTGTTGTCTTTTCTTTCTTCTTCACATTCCACAACGGCACACTCCCCATCCCTGGTACGAGCCACTGAATTTTCACACACCCTTCCAAGTCATTCTGAAGTCACCGCCTTGTGAAGTCTCTGTTGACAAAAATCACTTCCCCTTCATCGAAGTTCACATGGTTCATCGTGAGAGGCAGGAAACGGGGTTCGCTGTGATTCTGATGGGATCAATTTCTCATTTGATTTATACAGTAAGACCTACACTATTTGCTATCATCTGATAGATTTCCTCATCTAGAAAAAGAGGAAATACAAGTTCATGTCTCCATAAGTTGGAATTTAGGCCAAATTAGCTTCAAGCATCCTATTCGGGTCTTCAGGGGACACAATTTAAAGCATTTTTGTGATTGTTAAACTCACTGAATATCTTTGGGCCAAAGAGCTGTTCTGAGTCATTTTTCTCAATCTGGCATGGGAATGATAATACCTACCACACAAGGTTATAATAAGAGTAAAGCAAGGTGCATGTCATAATATATAGTCTATTAGTGCTGTTCGTAAGTACTATTACTACTACTCATAAGCAACTATAATACACAGAGTACTATAGTACTATTCATAAACTATGGCATTTTGTAATGTCAGAATTATGGTGATAATAGGAATATATATATATTTGGGATATTAGAACATCCCAAAAGCCACCTTCCCCAAAATCCAAAGTAATGCTTAATTTAATGCACTGCTTGCATTGAAAATTTGAACAGAGAACAGGCTCAGCATAAAACAAAAAGATCTTCCTGTATCATTTTTTCTTGAACCTCATTTACAAATGTCCTGTAAATTCTGAGGAATGCGAGGCCTTGAAACTATTAGTAAGCAAGTCTGGTAAATGGAAATAACTGTCCAAGTCCCATTTCTACTCATTTAAATGTGTGTAAAATGTTTACAGAGACAGCAAGAGCATGGGATATGATCAAAACACTTTCTTTCTGGTCTTCTTCTGTGCTTGCTGAATATTGTGGTGGCTGAATAACGGCCCCTAAAGATATCCATGTCCTTATCCTTAGAACCTGTGAATATCACCTTACAAAGCAAGGAGGATTTTACATACGTGATTGAGTTAAAGATCTTGAGATGGGGAAATTATCCTGGATAATCTGGGTAAGCCCAACGTAATCACAAAGGTCCTTCTAAGAGGGATACAGGAAGAGAGAGAGAAGAAAAAGTGACAACAGAAGCAGAGACTGGAGTGATGTGGCCATAAGCCAAGGAATGCCAGCAGCCTCTAGAAGCTGGGAGAGGCAAGAAATGGATTCTCCTTTGGAGTCTCCAGAAGGATTAGCCCTGCCAACACCTTAAATTTAGCTGAGTCAGACTGATTCTGGACCTCTGACCTCCAGAAATGTGAAAGAATAAATTTGTGTTGTTTTGAGCCACTAAGTTTGTGGGAATTTGTTAGAATGGTGATAGGAAAGGAATACGGAAATTATGGGGAAACAAAACCACCCAATCCAACCACTTTTGGATCAAGCACACTGGCTCCTCTTTATTCACAGCCCTGCAGTATTCACTAGTTGTGTCATGTGTCTTATTACTCTCACTAGACTGGATCATAAGCTCTTAGGGTAACAATGTCCTAAACTCCTTTCCATTCTTCTGTAGTACCAAGCTCAGAGCTGTCATAGAGTGGCCACCCTGTATTGGACCCAGCCCAGTCTGAACAGATACATCTGGACACGTCTCATGAGTTCAGAGGGTGACCGTATCCAGATGGTTACTTGTATATGTGGAATTGTTGAGAAAAAAGAAGGAAGAGTAAAGATGATGTGTGAGGGTCTGGGGCAGGAGTGGGTGGAGGGACGGGACAGCACTTGCCTCTTCTTAACCCAGACTGATTAAAGCCTTGGGCTGAGTCCAGTGGAGTTGTAGGCAGATACTGTATGGACGGCTCTCAAGAACTCAGAGATTTGGGACACAGTGGACCCTGCCCAGGTGAGAAAGTGTGACACTGAGCAGGGGACAGAGTCATTCTCCCCACTTCTGCACTGAGGGCAGCCCAGCTCTGAAACAGCGAGGGATAAGGGGCAGATAGCATCATCTGGCCTCTCCTGGAGGACAGACTGGGATGTCCCCAGACACTGCTCTCCGGGCAACAAGTTAACAGGGAGCCTCATGGCAGTGGCATGGGGCGGCAGTCGACATCCAGTGGTGGCTGGGGACAGAGGCACATGAAAGGATCGTTTGTGAATACAGGTGAGGCACTCCTGGGGACCCCAAGAAATGATTAGAGGAGACTCTATTGTGTAGACATGGGGGTGGGAAGGAGGCAAGGACCTGTATCAGGTACATGGGAGCACAAACCAACCAGATACAAGCGATTAGTGTTAATTAAACCTCATTTGTGCCCACTGGTTGGTGAAGCCAGGATCTCTTCAAGTATCAATTGGATTACTGCTTTCAGATTAAACGTAGTTAACGATAGAAATGAACTAAAGTGCTCAAAAGCATCTAGACTAAGATAATTAAGAGCTAACTGGGGACTTCCTGGTGGTCCAGTGGTAAAGAATCCACCTTCCAATGCAAGGGACACAGGTTCGATCCCTGGCTGGGGAACTAAGATCCCACATGCTGCAGGGCACCTAAGCCCTCGCGCCACAGCTACTGAGTTCGTGTGCCACAACTAGAGAGAAACCTGAGCACCGCAACAAAGATCCCGCGTGCCACAACTCAGACCTGATGCAGCCAAGAAAATAAATAAATAGTTTTTAAAAATAGATTTATATATATATATATATATATAAAGCTATTTTTTAAAAAAACGAACTGAAAAGCAGACGTTTTATGTTTTGAAAGCAGTCAGCTTAATTGAATGTTGATTTCGCCCACGAGTTTGTCTATTGGATGCTGGAACAATTGCTGCTGGTATGCTGTGTCAGTCAGATTTCTGATGTGACAGACCCCTGGTCTTCAAGTTGACCATGGTTTCCCCAGTCCTTAGCGCCTGACTCATAGAGGCACTCCGTAAATATTTATATTATCCAAATAAATCCCTATATTAGCTAAGTCAGAGAGGCATGTTATTGATCCTTTACTTCCTCTTTTACCTTTTACCTCCTGGAATTGTGGAGTGTATCATATCAAATTAGCAAGCAAAATCCATCTTCTTCTTTAGCAGGAATTTCAGCATGTGGTTCAGCCATGACAGAGGAAGTATAAGGAGATTTTGTGTACTGGTGAGAGGGTGGCAATTTAAACTCAATATCTTACGCCTTGCTTGTGAGTCTCCTTGAAGGTCATCGAATGACATCTGGCAAAAGACCCATGAGGCATCCGCAACCTCTTGTGACTTTACCAGTGAGCATCGTCTAAGTTTGCAGTTGCCTTGGAACTTTCCTGTGAATCTGATGGGGACAAAGGGTGAAACACACTCACCTAGGATAGGGACCATGAGACCCGAGTCAGGACCCCAGATCACCGTCCTTCTACCTCACTCCACATGGCTTCCCCAGGCTTCAGGGAGGCATGAGTTGAGTTAGTATATATTGATCTCACAGATATTTGTGGGCATCAGAAGCCATTGCCTTAATTGCTCTCCGTTGAGGGATTATAATAACCCCTGCTGCAAACTTCCCCACAATCTAACATTTAAGCATCCAGTCTTGTGAAACTAATTCAGGGAGAGCTTTGCTCAAATTACTGGGCCTGTATTATATGAGTGTGAGGTTGCCAAGGAAAATAAGTCTGAGTAATCCCTTTGCTAGGAGATGAGAAACAAAAAAATGCTGGCAGACCTTTAATATTTTAATTACCTGCTTCCAGAACAATAAAAAGGGATTCAGGCCTTCCACTTACAGTTGTACATTATTACAGCCCATAAAATACCTTAAACTATTTCCTTAAGATGTAAGCCTTAAGCTTTTTCCTTTCATCTGTATTCAACCATTAGACTTTAGACAAGTAAGAGTTAAATTTTTCCTTTAGTGGTTTTAGTTACAAGTATTGGAACCAAAGGTAATTTGAACCTTGTTGCTTTCTTGGAAGATTTTTTAGGGTTTTTACGTGCCTACAACTAAAGGTAATATGGGATCCTGGAACAGAAAAAGGACATTAGGTATCTAAGAAAATCTGAATAAAATATAGATATTAGTTAAAATGATAATAATGTATCAATATTGATTCATTAATTGTGACTAATGTATAATACAGTAATGTAAATTGTTAATAATAGGGGAGACTGGGTGCAGGGTTTATGGGAACTCTCTGTGCTATCTTCACAACTTTTTTGTAAGTCTAAAACTATTCTAACATAAGAATTTTATTTGAAAAGAATGCCTCCTGACCTCATTGATGACTCATTGAAGGTTATTTTTGTGACAAGAGCAGAACTCTAGTGGATAATATGGGCAACACAATTTGGGCTAAACTGAATACCATGAAATGGTGACTAGGCATGACTCCAAAGGAATCCTGTGAAGCTCCTGGACACAGAGAAGATCCTGGCTTCCTAATGACCTTGGAGCACAGGCAGTTCAGAAATGCAAATGAGAAGGGATCATTTTATGGGAAATGGATCAAAACTGGAATGGAAAGGCATCAGGGAATATTGTTAGAACGAGTCCTGATGGATGTGTGTGTGTGTGTGTGTGTGCGTGTGTGTGTGTGTGTGTGTGTATTGTCTTCTTTTGTGTGTGTGTGATGCCTCCCTCATGCTGCTTATGCTGCCCCCTGTGTCAGGAGTGTTTTCTATTTCTCTTCTGCTAAGAAACCACCCTCATCCCTTAAACTGTCTTCACATCTTTCACGGATCTTTATTGGCTAGATTCATGGATGACAGTGCTTGCCTACCTCAGACCTCTCATAGGTCCACGTCAGTTAACCATAAAAGAAATTTAAAACCAAGCTTTTGCAAGCAAATCTATAATTATACTGAGAGCCCAGTGCCTGTTTTATGTTAGATTTTTTAAGCCACTCTAAGCCGGCTGTTCTTAGGGTCATTCCACTGGAATGATTGTTATCGGATTCCCAGTGACTCCCACCCCCCAAATGTGCCAAAACCAATGGTTAATGTCCTCGTCTCATTTTGCTTGACTTCTCACCAGCATTCAACATGGTTGTCAGCTCCCTCCTTCCTGAGCAAAGGCCTTTCTGTTCTTCCTTGACACCACATGCTCCTGTTTCTCTTGCTACCTCAATGCCAACCCCTTCTTAGTATCCGGCTGACGTCTGCTCGTCTTCCCTGAGTGTTGCATGCTCCTGGCTTGGCGCCTGGCTCTCTTCTCTGTGTATATCCACTCCCTTGGTGATTGCATGCTAACCCCTGGATTTCAGTATTATCTACATGCTGATGACTAACCGCTCCCACACCCTTCCCTGAGCTTCGTGCTCATGTATCCAACATCTCACTTGAATAGCTCTACCTGAATAGCTAACAGACACCTCAGACTTAACTCGTCAAATATACAACTCTTGACTCCCAAGAGAGTTCAGACCACCAGATAGAGAACAGATGTTATTGTGCTAACATTTTACTACACACACCTTTATTGCCCCTCAGCCCTGTGTTCCCAGGGCTAAACTAGCTAAATACAGAAAATGGTCGTCGATAGGAGGCAACGTACTTTCACATAAGAAATGTGGGAGTTCCATGTGTGTTGAAAAATGACTGAATCAGGAACTACACATATTTTTCAGATTAATAATATTTAATAAGTGCTTCTTTTGTACCAGGTACTGTTTGAAGTATTTTACATGTTTTATTTCATTTAATCCTTACAATAATCGTAAAGGTAGATACTATGGCCCCATTTTCTTATCAGAAAATGAAGACACAGAGAGGTTAAATAGCTTGGTCAAAGTCACAAAGCCAGAAAGAAACAACTGAGATTTGAACCCAGACAGCCAAATATACTCTAAGGCGTCATGGTGGAAATTACAGTTTCATTTCCCACCCCAGGGTCAAATTCCTACTCACATGACGTTCCGTGCCTCGGATTCTATTACTAGAGTCCGTGGCCTCTAACCTCAAGTGTGCATAGAAACCTCATGCTACATGAACGGGAAATAAAAGGAATGAAGTGCGTTCTATTATGCACAAGCATCAGAACGCTTTTTTTTTTTTTTAAAAAAAGAAATGGCTTATAAATTAGATTTTAAAATAAGGACAACATTGGTTGAATGCTGCTGCTGTTAACATAGTCATGGAATGTGGGACAAAGATTCTCAGAGAGCAAGCCAGTGGGAAGTCTTAACTAAAATATGTAGCTACTGTACCCTTCTACTCAACACAGGTTCTTGTGAGAGTTTATTAACCAATGGTTGCAAACCCTTCAAGCATTTCCTGTGAATGGCTTGCTATACGTTTAGCTAATTAGATCATTGGTGCTCCAACCCCCATCTCGGCAGGTCTGGCCCCCTTAATCACACACCCATGGAACTGTGTGCTTTGTCTCTTCTCTCCATTGACACAGAGACACGAGCCACTGGACCCTGAATTTTTTTTCTTTTTTTTTGGCTGCACTGTGCGGCTTATGAGATCTTAGTTCCCTGACCAGGGATCGAACCCGGGCCCCTGGCAGTGAGAGTGCCGAGTCCTAACCACTGGACTGCCAGGGAATTCCATAGACCCTGAATTTTAAAAGGGGATCATACACTAGGTTCAAGCAATAAAAATATTGATGCGAAAAAGAAAATTGGGAAGTGCTGTGTCAACTGTTGAAAAGTATTCATTTCCATAGATACTGTATTGAATCTGTTATTTTCAGAAAATGCCCAATTTCTGTCAAAAAACATGATGAGAAATCTTTTTTTCCTTTCAAGCATTATGTTTAAATAATGCATTACATTGAATTGTTTGGTATAAAAATAAAAGTAAAAAACTTGCGAAATATCATCCTTTTCATTAAAAAACATTTCAAGCAAACGAGGTCAGATATTTTTGGTAGTTTTTAAGGACAGGTTTTTATAAATATTATGCATAATTCTTTTGAAACATTTCCTTTCCTCAATATACACCAACACACTTATTGCTAAAAAACTGCCCCAAAACATATTTATTAAACAATGAATATATGCAGAACTGTGTAAGGATTACTGGTTTTGATTAAAACATCCCCATCACTGTTTTACTACAGTATTTATCGTGTTTGTTTCACTTTTGAATGCAAGAACCAAGTTTTTAAAAAGTTAACCAATCCAAATGTTGATGCTCATCTAAATTTGGTTTCTTCTTGTCTTCCTATGTTTTCTTATGAATAGTGTGTAAATAAACAGTAAATATAATACCATTAGATAAAATCAGAGTGAAGAAACAATAAAAGCCAATGTTTTGAGAGTTCCTAGTTTTGCTGGTGATCACGGCAAGGAAAAGAGATATGACACAAATCTCTTTCATTTAATTGCTATTTAGCATTAAAGACCAACAGGGTAATATAGCCGGATTTTTTTGTTTGTTTTCTTTTTTTAATTTTATTTTAGCCAGATTTAAAAATAGAAACAGGAAGCTCAGATTCCACGGCGATATTTGTTATATAATATTAACCTAAGTGAGTTTATCTATTTAGGGACTGAGAAGACCATTTCATTCTTTGCTTAATGTACTGAAAACATTTCCTTTTAAAGGCAGAATCTCAGTAAAGAGCAACTCATATGCCTGGAAGCTTAAAGGAGTGTTTCCCGGTGAAAGTGACTTATAAGTACGCGTTATATTCAGGAAATGCAAACACTACAAGAAGAAGGTGGTGCCAATGGTGATTCTTCAAACCATCCCAGCACTTTCCTGCCATGCAGCAGAAATTGTGAAGCTATTAAAAACTGTTAAGCTAGACATGCTTTTCAAAAAAGAACAGAGAAATGACTTACATCTCAGGCTCCACTGCAAGGCTGGCTCCGCCACTCCCAGATCTCTGCCTGATGCTCCACTCTGGCTTGACAGCTGCTATAATCTGCAAGTCAGGACGGACGGAATGCCTGTTCTTGCACTTGCTGTTCTTTTCCGTTTTCAGAGAGCCAGTGGCCCTGGTCGTTTCCATGGCAACCAGAAGGAAGCTGCCCACCTACCGGTTTCAGGAACCACACAGTGGGAGACACCCCACCTTGGAGACTGCTGGCTACTCTTTTGGGGGTTCCAAAGTGGAAAGTTTCCAGAAGGAATGAAGGAGACTGCTGCTCTATGCTGACCTGAAGGGCTAACAGTAATGCAAGAAATTCTACTGTAGCAGGAAATTGAATGAATTAAGTGTAGAGCATGGAGACTCCTTGATGCTTTCACTATCATGATTTGTTCCACTCATTTTGGTCCAATGAATTGTTACTTATGGCAAATGCCTGAACTAGTATAAAAATTGTCCTATTGTGGTTGTTCCAGAGAGAAAGTGAACTCATTTCAACTCCAAAGTTGTAGTCCTAGAGTTTATTACACTATGTGGAGTAAGTCAGACAGAGAAAGGCAAAGATCATATGATATCACTTATCTGTGGAATCTAAAATATGATACAATTTTAGTATATGTGCTGCCAAAGCCAGCCCTAAAATATGATACAAATGAACTTATTTACAAAACAGAAACAGACTCACGCACACAGAAAATAAACTTATGGTTACCAGGGATTTCCCTGGTGGCCCAGTGATTAAGACTCCACGCTTCCAATGCAGGGGGCGCGGGTTCGATCCTCGGTTGGGAAACTAAGATCCCGCAACCCCCCCCAACCCCCAGATAGCATCATACAACTATGGTTACCAAAGGGAAAAGGGGAGGAGGAGGGATAAATTAGGAGTTTGTGATTAGCAGATACAAACTACTATATTTAAAACAGATGAAGAACAAGGTCTTACTGTATAACACAGGGAGCTGTACCCAATATCTTGTAATAACATATAATGGAAAAGAATATGAAAAAGAACATACGTGTGTGTGTGTGTGTGTGTGTGTGTGTGTGTATAATTGAATCACTTTGCTCTACACCAGAAACTAATACAACATTGTAAATCAACTATACTTCAACAACAACGAACAACAAAGGTGTTGTCCTGTTCTCTCCTTTTTTAGTTCCTTTTATAAAAATGTTAAAATCAAATAAATATGTAAAAAACATTTTATGACATTAATTGATGAGGGCTCACTATGGAAGAAATCAGGTGAATGATGGTGATGGAGAAAAATTTTTCTACTTAAAAACATTAGAAAACTAGAGTAATTGATTTATAATTACCCAGATACAGATTATCCAACACATTAAAGCACAGAGCACCTCCCTAGGGAAATTTATTCATTTCTTTATTATTCATCTGGTGAACCCTTTCTACACTCCTGCATTGTGCCAGAAGTTTTAAAGGACAATAGAGATAAATGTCGTCATTCTTGTTTTCAAGGAAGTTATAATGTGAAAGGGGTGATTATATATGTTGAATGTGGGAAATGTTTGAAGGGAGGTACAAAGAAAACATGTAGGAGATTCGGAAAATGCAGGACTACATTTTGGCAGGGAGACTGGAGAAGTCTCTGTGGAAAGGTGCTTGATCTGGGCCTGAAAGGCTGGCTGGATATGAGTAGTTGGATATGGGAGAAAAAGGGCAATAATGCCTCATGGGATGATTCTCTGGCCAATGGAGGATGGGAGTTGATGGATGTTTCCTCCTTTCTCACCTCATACAGTCCTGACACATACATCATCAAGCTTCTCAGGTGGTCCATGGGATCAAGCAACACAGGCAATTAAGAAACTTGCTGGAGCAAAGGTTTCGAGATGGGAGAGCACCTACGAGTATTCTTTGAAAGCCAGTGATTCATATTTAGAAGCAAGGGAATTAAGAATAGAGAGAACCCATTATTGTTGGTGTTTAGTTTCAGCAAAGCAAACATATTAATTTTACCACATGAGGATGGTGGAACATGGACTTCAGTTCAAATCTCGATTCTGCTACCTTCTAGAACATTATTACCTTTTAATTTTTTATTTATTGCAGTTAGTTGATTTACAGTATTGCATTAGTTTCAGGGGTATAACATAGTGATCCAGTTATTATTTTTTGCAGATGATATTCCACTGAGGTTATGAAAGGATATTGAACATTATTATTTAAATTTTATAAGCCTCAGTTTCCTCATCTATAAAGTGGGGATAGCAATATGTCATTGAGAGGTTGAGGTGAGGATTAAATGAGATGATACGTGTGGCCGGGATGCCTAGGATGGAAGAAGGGAAGGATGACTGTTCATACACCAGCTTTCCCAACTTTCCAGAAAAACTGTGGCTAATACAATGGCTTGGTGCACTCAACCTCTGTGCCAACGCTTTTCTCTCTCGCTTGCCTCTGCTACAGAGAATGGAAAACCAAAATAGTCAATTTGCAGAGTCCTCAACTGCCATGGCAGCTGGGGCTCCACACGTGATTTAAGTTTTATTGATCCTTTATCCTTGAGTCGGAACTGAGTCACAAGGAGAGAAGACCATGAGCATTTGTTTGGGAACTGAGTTCAGTGGGGAGCAAGAGAAGGGTTGTGAGCATCTCTGTTGCTGGCCTGAGTCTCGGCAGAACTGGCCTAGTCTGGGAGCTAGTGCTGTGGGGGGTGTTTTCTGATTGACTTGCTTCCAGGTTGTGGCAGATGCCTTGGAGCCGATGACTGTGGCACTGGCTTCCTGTAGGAGAAGATGGCCTCTTAATTCAGCAACTGCCTGATGATGGAAGAGGCAGCAGCTCCCTTGATGACCCAATTCTACGGTGGCATTCTGAGTTCAACTAAAGTCTTTTCAGCCCTCCCCAATGATTTAAGAACTCTCTGTATATCTTAAGGAACTCCTTGTGTTTAAACCAGCTAAAGTGGACTCTGTTGTCTCTAATCGACATGATCCCTGAATGAAACACTAGTTCTGGCCAATACAAGGTACGTTTGCTGGTACTGCCTCTTCTGCTGCTTCTTCCTGCTTGAACACAGACACAGATTGGGGGAGTAATTCCTATCACTGAGGACAGAGCAGGAACTTGAAGGAGCCTGGTACCCTGAGGACATTGCTGAATCCCTACAGCAGCTCTGTACCACCCAGTCTTCAAGATAGAGTTAATATAACCTGCTCACAGTTATTTTAATGACTAACTGGGATAAACTACACACAGTATTGAGCCTAAACTGTGCACAGAGGAGGCATTCAATCATGGTAGCTATTATAATCATTACTCTTTGTCACCATCTCTGTTTATGACATGGATGTTTTCTAGGACCTCTTGCCGAGTCAGGGGCTGGAATGAAGGCACAGAGAATGTAGGGGTGGGTTCCTCCCTGGAAACTTGAAGTCCAAAAAAAAAGACAGCTGCCGATGAAATATGGCTGGATCTCTGTGTGTGGCATGTTAAACATTTACCACAGGTTATATCTCTCTCCATCTCTCTGAAACACTCACTTCCATTTGCTCTTTGTGTTAATGGGGTCACATGGTTTAAGTTGATTTAGCAAAGATAAGTGTTCGGAAGACTAAAGAAACCATTCCACTGCCTGTTCTGTTCAGCTGCAGAGTCAAGGGGGTGGTGGAAAAGTATTTGTTCCCTGTGGCCTTGAATCCTACTTTTGTCGTTGACTAATTTTGCTTCTTTCATTTTTTTCTCATCACAAGAGCAATGCAGGCTCCTGCTAGCACATTCAAATGATACCCAGTGTATTAAGTAAGAGTGAAAATCTACACCTACCTCTCCAACACGTCCTGGGGAAATAGTGCTCGTGTAAGTCTTTATTGAAGCAAATCTTGCTTTGTCTTTAAACCTCAGCAGCTGCTTTGATTGTTCATTAACATGCTGTCTCCTTAAACTCTTTTATGAGGAGGTCATACCCCACCGCCTCCAACAGGCTTTCTTCTAGTTATTATCATCTGAGGACTCTACTACCACTGGCTTAGCCACCTCCAAATCATCACCAGTATCATCTAATACTGTTTATTCTGTCCTGGACAACTTCAGGAACCATGTCAGTTTCCTTCTTTCCTTCCCAACTCCTTCTTGGTGATGTCAACAACCCTATTACTCAATGCACTGCAGGATACAGACACTTACGTCTTCACCTGGTAGCACTGAGTGTGCTGTAGACCTTGTCATCGGTGTACGGCTCTGTTCCACCTTCCAGATGCCACTGCTTCCTTTTTTATTCTTTCTCCCATGCTCCTGCTCTGCTCCTATTGTCACAGAAACCTCTATACATTGGGGCCTTGGTTTTACTTTGTCTGTTGTACCTACTCTTGATTCTCTGATCAGCTGCTTCCATGCTGCCCTCCCCGCCACTCTGATGACCTTCCCACCCAACCATTGCTAGATGCCCCATACCACTCCACCCGACCCACAGAGTCTGCTTTCTCAGTTCCTACTCTTCGGGTGAAGGCACTCATGGAGAACATGCAAAGAATTAAAAGTTCATGATGCTTGGCATCAGATGGACCCCTACCACTATCCCATCATCCTTTCAGTCTGCTCTTCCCGGTGGTTTTGACAACTCTTCTCTACTTATAGCGAATACTCATTCCTAACACAGCATCCTCATTCCTGTAAGAGTGCCTGGCATCTTTTTGCCCTGAGAGGAGCCAGGACCTGGTCTGAGTTTTCTTATCATCCTATTCACACCAACACACGTCTTCTTAAACCACAAACATCTTGGATCAGGCATCTCTCATGTACCACTTCAGGTCCTTTCAGGCACACTTACCTTTTGTTCCAGCCACCCAACCAACTGCACATGGAGGCATTCTGCCAGCACCTCCTGCCTCCCATCCTAGGACTTATCTGTTTTCACTGTGGCTTGGGACTCTGCAGGCACCCCTCGGTATCCTCATAAGTACAACCCAGAAGTGCTGGAGAGCTAATGCTTCCTGGAATGTTCTTTGACTAGTGAGCTGCTGGATAAATGCTTCCTCCTTTCTCATCCCAAACTGGCAGTCCTGAGACGATGTCATATGGCTTCTCAAGAGGTCCATGGGATCAAGCAACTCAGTAACACATCTTGTGCAGCTTCTCACTGCTTCACTCTCTTTTACTCTTTCTTGAGATCACATGCAGATACAATAAAGGACATGCAGATACAATTTTTCTGAGGTCTGCTCTCTGGGGAAATAGTCTGAGACACATCCTTTATTCTTCTTTCCAAATTCTTCCTTCTCTGAGCTAAAAACCAGCCCTTCCCATTTCCTGAGAGAGCTTTCTTCTACAGTGATAGCCTCACCTCTTCCAATAAGTAGAATCTTAATAATTTTAAGAAATGTGTCCTGAGAGCTTCAAAAACAGCACTGTTTTGAGTATCTCTCATGTATGATTCCCCCCAGAAAATGGAGAGAATATCCAAGACATCATGATGATGTTTTCAGGCACTTCGGTGGCTTTGTAAAGTACAGTTGATCCTTAAACAACATGGTTTGAACAGTGTGGGTCCACTTACATGCGGATTCTTTTTCATTAGTAAATATTATAGCACTACACGATCCATGGTTGGTTGAATCTATGGGCGGAACTGTGGAGGAGGAACCGTGGATGGAAGATATGTAGGAACTGTGGAGGCTGAGGGTCCACTTAAATTACATTAGGATTTTCTACTTCGAGGAGGGTCGGTGCCCCTAAACCCCACATTGGTCAAGCGTCACCTGGACTAAAGTAATTTGTCATAGTACATCACCATAGTAGCAACATGATCCATGAGCTTGTCTGGATCTATGAAGAAGTAGAGTTCCTACCACTTCATGACAGTTACAGCCTATTCAGAGATTAGTAGAGAATAACAAAGCCATGATATGATACAGATGTTGGGCAGCTGGCTAGGCTTGCTCTCCAAAAAAGTGACTCACTCCTGCACAGCACTTTCGCAGCAGACATGATTCCAGTGTGTGCTTTGGCAACATTTAAAAATTACTACTTGCCTTGGATCGGTGGGGTCATTGACAAACAGTAAGAACCATGAGTATCAAAGTTACAAATGCCAGGGTCTATTGTACTTTCTATCTCTAAATCTGTACTGTCTGGACTTTGAACTTTGGATGTGCACAACCTCTTCCACAGGAAAATATAAACCTTCACTTGACTTTACAGTGTCACTCAACTATGACTCTATTGTCAAATAGATCTACGGGACCTTCACTCGCCAGGTTGTCCTGTGACTTTATTTTTGAATCTAGTGACTCTTCTAAGCTTTACTAGAAAGTAAATCTTACTACTTTACTTTCTAAGCCTCTCTGTTGTATTTGACTATTAGCCAGCCTTTCCTTGGTCCTCCATTAGCATCCATGGGTCTGTGATTTTTCTCTAGTGTTTACTTCGTTATTCGAATCATCTCTTTCTCTTCTTTTTTTTTTTTTTTGCGGTACGCGGGCCTCTCACTGTTGTGGCCTCTCCCACTGCGGAGCACAGGCTCCAGATGCGCAGGCTCAGCGGCCATGGCTCACGGGCCCAGCCGCTCCGCGGCACGTGGGATCCTCCCAGACCGGGGCACGAACCCGTGTCCCCTGCATCGGCAGGCGGACTATCAACCACTGCGCCACCAGGGAAGCCCTCTTTCTCTTCTTTTATCTCTTCTTTCTCCTTCCTTTGAGCGCTACCCAAAGCCCATCCTTGACTCTGATTTTCTTTTACGTTTCTTCTTCATAAATTCCAGTTCCTTGTTTCAATTATACTAAGGCCATTTGGAGAACAAGCAGTCAGCACAGACGGTTAGAAATAGGAGGGCTGTCATCTTGATACTTGGTAATCCATCTTCATTTGAATGTCTCTGGAAATGAAGGGTTTACCTTCTCACACAGCAGCTTTTTTTTTTTTTTTCATTTTTGGAGAGCTCTACTATGTAAAATGGTTTAGTATGTTTGGCCGAATCTACCTCCTCATAATTTTGAGACATTGACTGTTTTTCTGTCCTCCAAAGTAACATTGAAAACATTTCCCTCTTCTTTCTGATAGCCCTTAGCAATACTCTGTCGGCTTGTATTAAGGTCCTCTTAGTCACTCAGACCCCGAATCTCAGAAGCATTTTTGATTCTTCTTTTTCCTTTAGTTCATAGAGGAAACAAGTCACTAAGTACTCAAGACTTGTTCTGAAGTTTCTCCTGCAGAAATTGTATGTTTCAAGGTAGAAGACTTAAATATTGTAAAAATAATAACATCTCAAATTAACTTATAGAGCTAATGCAATAGTGATAAAATCCCGTTGGTTTTTTTTCAAAGGAGTAAATACAAATTTTCTGAAGTTCAAACGACATAATAAACAAAGAATATTCCAAAAATGTAGAGTGATAAGGAACAATTAGTAACATGCATTATTAAAAAAAGTTACAGTCTTTAAAATTAATGTGGTATTGACTTGGGCTGATCAATGGGACAGCATGAACAACTCAGAATTATCATTTATTAAATATAAAAATGTGATATATAAAAGAAGAGAATACATATCAAAGAGGAGATTAAAGATTACTCAGCAATGATTCTGGAATCACTGGTGAGGAATTTGGAGGAAAATCCAAACTTCAAATCTACTGAATGCAGTCCATATGCGATTAGTGAATTTAAAATATAATATCATAGAAAAATAAGGAGAAAATTAATTGGATAGTGTGATTAAATCTCTGGAACACTGAGAAACTTTTTAGATACGAAGCAATTGATGGTGCAGCCACCTTGGAAAACAGTCTGAAAGTTCCTTGAAAGATAAAATGCAGAGTTACCATATGACCCAACAATTTCACTGTTAGGTGTGTACCAAAGAAAGATGAAAACACACATTCACACAAAAACTTGTACACAGAGGTTCACAGAAGCATTATTCATAATACCCCCAAAGTGAAGACAACCCACGTTGTCTTCATCCATCAACTGACAAATGGATAAATAAAATGTGGTGTATTTATACCATGGAGTATTATTTGGCAATAAAAGGAAGGAAGTACTGACACATGCTGCAATATGGGTAAACCTTACCTAAGTGAAAGAAGCCAGTCTGAAAATATTACATATGGTATGGTATTTATATAAATTTATAGATGGTATTTATATGGTATTTATACCATATTTATATATGGTATTTATATAAAATACCCAGAGTAGGCAAATCTATAGAGACATAAAGTAGATTGGTGGTTGCCTAGGGCTGGGGGCTTGAGGTTAAATAGGGATGAATGCTAATGCGTGTGGGTTTCTCTTTGGGGTGACGAAAAGTTTCTAAAATTGACTATGGTGATGGACGCACAGTTCTGTGAATATACCAAAACCATTGAATTTTGCACTTTAAACAAGGGTATTGTATACCATATGAATTATATTTCAATAAAGCTGTTAAAAAGTAATTGAAAAAGTAAGAAAAGATCAACCTATCATACTGCATTCCAAAAATATTAACCTTATCCTAAATCCTTTCTCAAATGAGATAGGAGTATATGGTATTCAAAAGGACAGAGAGATTAAATGAAGTAAGAGCTGAAAATTTTTCATTGGATTTCTTTTTTCCCTCTTATTAATGGTGGTAAAAGTCATTAAAATGTTCTGTAACCAGATTTCACTGTAGCTTACTTCAATTCAGTCTTTGCATTTCTCTATGAAGTCTCCACCTCATAACACATCCTCGCCAGAAATCATCGTTTACCAGGAGCACAAAGGAGAGCTCCCAAGATCAACCTCTTCATTTCTGAGGTGAACCCACTAGATGTTAATACTGTGCTGTAAGGAAAATGATCCCAACTCAAAGTAATTGGAAAATAAATAACACTGCTGCAAAGGGCACTTTAAGAAGTGCTTTTTGCTTATGGAAAGAAACCAGCAAGTCCTCTAAGTATAGTAAAAGAGAGTGTTTTACAGTTAAGCACGATTTGGAGTGAAGCTTTCAGATGTTGCTGCTTTGCTGGTCCAGGCTGTTAATGCTCTGCTGGTCCTTCCCATGGGGCCCCTTCCTTAGGAATCACAAAGCTTCATATGTGGTACAGAGATGCCACACTCCCGATACAGGGCAATCTTCTTCCTCATTCTCCTGGCAATCAGTTCAAAGTTCCTTAGCTTTCCAAAGTAGAAATCCTTTGCTTCTCCTACTTGTCAGCTGTTTCAATACATTCACCTGCGGCGTTAACCTCACTGCTTCATAATACCCATTGCCTAAGCCCAGATCTTTTCTCCCAGCCAGAACCTGTATTAGTATTTGAGTCTAACTGGCCTCAAGGAGCTGTACTGCTGGTTTGTTCAAACCCTAACAACAGGGAAAATGCTCCTGATATATCTTGACCTTGTCTAGCAGCTACAGTAGGGTCATAGTCTTTTTCATCGTATTTGCATAAAAGTTTTCTTGAACCACTGAACAAATTAAAATAGACTTGAAACTTTCCTTTCAATGATTTGTCCACAAGAATTATTTTGTCAACATCCATTCTCTTAAAACCTGCTTGTAATATTTTAAAATTCTGGATATATTCATGATTTGGCTTAGTTTGGAATTTCCTTTTCTTCAAGGCAGTATAACCAGGGAACAGCATATGCATTAATTGACAGTCAGCAGCCCCCATGCATAACTGTTCCATCTTTTTTGCGGCCGATTGCAGGAATCATTCATTAAAACCAGTATCACCTCTTTTTACTGGAAGCGGACTTAAAATTGGAATATTATAATGGAAGGACACCCTTTATGCTGTGAACATAGAGATATTTTAGAGATGCCACCGAAGTGGATGGCTGGTCATTTAGAAGGTGATCATGGCTCAGGATCTAGTCTAATTTTGAGGCAACAGAAATTCCATTTTTTTCAGTGAACTGGGAAGTGATCGTGCTCTGAGGAACTGGCTCAAGCTACCTAAAGTCTTAGGAGACTGAAGTATAAACCTGGTGGGCATTTGACTGTCTGGGCCAGGGTACAGCTAAGGAAGGGCAGGGGAAGGAAGGGGAAGGGAATGGGCACCTATTAGCTTTTTTATTAACTTTGTACAGAGAGCCCAGCTAGCAAAATCTACATCCATGAGGGAGGGGACTCTTAGGAGACCTGGGTTTAAACAGCCAGTGTAATGGTATCTGTAGGTTCATGTATCCCAGATGCGGGAACCTGCTGGGCCTAGTTCCTGAATCCCCACCAAGCCTGTGCCTTCAGCTAAGCTGGGGATCTACTGGCTGCCTGCTGAAGGGCAGGTGGCTGGAATCCACCGACAGCTAGACGGAGAGAGCCCTGGCCAGAGGACCAGAGACTGGGGCTCCATCACCCAAGAGAGAGCGCCTGTAGCACTCAAAGTGGAGGGTTGCTCCAGCTTAGTGGTGCTATCCTTCACTTACATCCCACACTTTCGGTTACTATTGTGCCTCAGTTATTAAATACCCACTTCCTGATATTTGCTAGTCTATCTGGGCCATGAGCATCTCTTCAGTTTCTGCTTCCAACGTTTGTAGCTGTCTGTAACCTCCATACATCCCCACAGCCTATGGATTTCTGACCAGGTACGCCACCTACTGGTGACACTGGATTCTCACAGAATCAGCCCTTAAACCCTGCTGTCCCAAAGGTTTACCAGCAACACTTACCTTAACAAACGCTCTGTTAGAGGAGGTGCTCGCACTCGCTGGATCTCATTTCTTCTAGAAGTGTCAAACTATTGACAAAAAGGTAATGTCTGTTAGAGATGCTATCCACGAAGCAATAAGAGATTCATTTAGTTATAAACCAGACACTGATATGATGAAACCAGAAACAAAAATCAGCTTCTTGTTTTGATGGGAGGGGGAGGGGGGCCCAGCTAGTCAAGAGGATGGGAAGAAAGGCCTACTGCACTAGTTATTCAACCTTGTACTAATTCTGATTGATTTCTCCTAATATGTAGCTCTCAAATGGTGATTTGGGTGTCTATTATAAACCCTTAAGGTTTATTGGGGAGGAATTAGTAAACACTGGATATTTCAGATCATAGAACTATCATTTGTGGGACTTGCACAAAATAATGTTTTTATAAACTCATGGAATCTGACTGGCTTTAGGTGACAAAGCAATGTTACTATTTGGTCAGTTAGAAATGAAATTAAGTGTTATGGTTCACAGAATTTTAAAAAAATCAGTTTTTCAGTATTTTAAGTGTCACTTGCAAAAGCAGGAAATGCTGTGTTCAACTGGCTGATAAAATTAGGATGACGGTAATAAATCTTTTAATAAAAAGCATGGTATAACAGTAAAATTACTGCAGAAAAAACACACCCTTATAGCGGCAAAATCACAAAACGTTGTATCTGCGTAATGTCATTTGTTTGGGCAGGTGAGTCATAATCCTGTACATTGCAGTTTTTCTATGTTTTATGAACATGTAGTAAAAATACTGTGAAATTAAAGAACTATTTAAAACACTCTAGGTAGTCATAAATATTTACTTGTTATAATAGATGAGCATAAAAGACTTACTGCAAAGTCTACGGGACCTCCAAGATGATTCTGATTTGCTATGTTTCTGATTTCTGCAGCAACTTACCAGAAAATGTGCCTCCAAATAGACAAAGAACACATTGTCCGGTTCATGTTTGCACCATCAAGGTTGGAGATTCTGTCCCCTTGATCAAATGATTTTTATTGGATTTCCACGATGCACTGTGCATTTCAGAATGTGGAAGTAGACAGAAAGAAGACAAAAATACACCCCCGTGGAGCTTATTCTTGGTGGGGGCAGTTTGGGGGTAAGCAGCAGGGATGCACACAGATACAGATTAAATGAAATGATGACTAGAGTAATTCAATCCACTTACATATGTTTGGCTTTTGATAGGAGCGGATCAAAAATTCTTAATTTGTCCTTTCTTTATTATGTTTTTCTGTCGCTTTTCCGTCTCCTTTGCTACCCTCCACTATTGAATATCCTTTTCTTCCCTTAGTTACTAAAATTTCTGAACGTTGTTAGGCATAGATCTGCCAAGTTGAGAATGCCTGTCCCTTGTAACTGAGTGTAACTACTTCTACAGCAACAACAAATAATAATAATGACAAAAGCAAGAACCTATATACCACTTAATAAGTGTCGGGCAGTGTTTTCAACACTTTTTGCGTATTCCTCATGGAAACCTCTCAACAACTCTATGTGGTGGGTGCTACAAGTATCCTTACTTTTCAGATGTGGAAACTAAAGAACAGGGAGTAACTTGCCCAGGATCTCACAGCCAGTGAATCCTAGGGCTGGGATCCCTAGGGGCCCTTCCCTAATCTGAAGTTTTAAAGATATTTCTTATTATTTTCTTCTGAACATTTTAAAGTTTTGCTTTTCACATTTGAGTTATTAATCTATCTATAATGAATTTTGAGCATGATATGATGTAAGTATCCATTTTTATGCGAATAACTCATTTTCCCAGTTCCATTTATTGGTATGCAAACATAAAATTTCTATCTATGTCTGAGATTGTTTCTGCTTTCTATACCGTTCTCCTGGCAAATTTGTGTGTCCCTGTGCTGATATCAAATTGCCTTAATTGATTTAAATCCCAATAAATTCCTTATACCAATTTATTCCTCTTCTCCAGGAGTGTACTGTACTGGCTACTCTAGACCCAGGCTCCTCTCTAAAAATTTTAGATCCAGCTTTTCACACTTCCCAGAAAACCCCCTAAGGATTTTTAAAAATCAGGCTTGCAATAAAGCTGTAGATAAATTTGTAGAGAATTTGAATTTTGTGATAGTGACGCTCCCTATCTGTGAATATGACATACACTTCCATTATTTGAATATTCTTTAATGTCTTTTAATAGAGTTTGAGATATTTCCATAGAGATCTTGCACATTGCTTGTTAGACTGATTAAGCAAATTTTTATTGGAATAAAACCTCTTTGCAACAGAGTTCACAGGTCTTAATTGTGCATAAGCTCCATGAATTCTCACAAATTGAATATGCTTTTGTCACCAGCACTCAGGTCAAGAAAGAGACCTTTACCAGACTCAGAAGTCCCCTTCCAGTCTTTTCGCCTCCCCCAGATAACCACTACTCTGACTTAGAACACCCTAGATTGATTTTATACCAGTTTTTGGACCTTATCTATATGGAAACATTATATTTGTATTTTGTTTGTTTCTTGCACTCCACGTGATGGTTATAAGATCTATTCATTTGACTCATTCTCACTGACTGCTTTATATGATTCCACTGTGTGAATATAACACAATATATTTACCCATTCCCTCTCTCTTTTTTTTTTTTTGCGGTGCTCGGGGCTCTCACTGCTGTGGCCTGTCCCGTTGCGGGCATTTGGCTTATATTACTATTTCGGCTATTACAAATAATGAGGCCATGAACATTCTTACGAATGCCTTCTGGTGACCATTTGTATACATCGCTGTTGAATACATGCCTAGGGGTGGAATTGCTGGGTCATAGAGCACACAAGTGTTTCAGCTTTAGTACATCTTGTGAAGCAATTTCCAAAGATGGTTGGACCATTTTACACTCCCACGAGGAGTATATGAAGGTTCCAGGATTTCCTTATCCTATCCATACTTGGTAATGTCTTATTTATTTTTGTCACTCTAGTGGGTACATAGCGATATAGAATTGTGGGCTTAGTTGACCTTTTTTCTTTCAAATTTAAAAAAAAACCTTTTTATTTTATATTGGAGTATAGCCGATTGACAATGTTGCGATAGTTTGAGGTGCACAGCAAAGCAACTCAGCCATGCATATACATGTAGCCATTCTCCCCCAAACTGCCCTCCATCCAGGCTGCCACATATTAGTTGACCTTTTCTTGATAACTATTTGATGGATATCTTCTTTGTGAAATGAATAATTGTCCATAATTTTGCCCATTTTTCTATTGGGTTTTCTAGCTTCTAAAAAATCACTTTATGGGAGGTCTTTACTAATCTACATATAAGTCCTTTGTTAAGTACATGTATTTTAAATATATTTTCCCACACTGTGGCTTACCTCTTCACACTAAATGGTGTCTTTCTTTTTTTTTTTTATAAGTGTTTTGGACTAGCACTCAATGATCTTATTTATTTATTTATTTTTTATTATTTTTTAAATTAATTTATTTTTGGCTGTGTTGGGTCTTTTTTGCTGTGTGTGCATGGGCTTTCTCTAGTTGCAGCGAGGAGGGGCTACTCTTCGTTGCAGTGTGCAGGCTTCTCATTGCGGTGGCTTCTCCTTTTGCGGAGCATGGGCTCTAGGCACGCAGGCTTCAGTAGCTGTGGCACGCGGGCTCAGTAGTTGTGGCTCGTGGGCTCTAGAGCACAGGCTCAGTAGTTGTGGCTTACGGGCCTATCTGCTCCGCAGCATGTGGGATCTTCCCAGACCAGGGCTCGAACCCGTGTCCCCTGCACTGAGCCACCAGGGAAGCCCATAAATCTTAAGTGTTTACTCTGAGCTTTGGATCATCAGTTCATCTGTATTTTTAAAATTAATTTTTATTGGAGTATAGTTGCTTTACAATGTTGTGTTAGTTCATCTCTATTTTGAAAGTCATTTCTTAATAGCATATTCCCAGAACGAGATTACCAAAGCAGACTATCACATCAGGAAGTTTTGCTGACATGAACACATATGTAATCTTGAGTCCATGGGACTGGGTTAGGTGAAGCTTTCGACAAAGAATCAAAATATGTACACAAACAAGTGAAAGTAGCAGTAATAATGAGGGAAACAGCAAATGAATCATGAACTAAAGATACCTTTATTCTCTCCTCATTCCCTTTCCTGTCTAGCTCAGGTTTCTGGTGATTTCTATAGGAAAGAATCACCCAATTACATGTTTTTTCTTTCTTTTTAAATAAATTTATTTATTTAATTTTTGGCTGCGTTGGGTCTTCGTTGCTGCTACTCTTTGTTGCGGTGCGCGGGCTTCTCATTGCAGTGACTTCTCCTGTTGTGGAGCACAGGCTCTAGGCACGTGGACTGCAGTAGCTGTGGCACGTGGGCTCAGTAGTTGTTGCTCGCGGGGTCTAGAGCGCAGGCTCAGTAGTTGTGGCCCATGGGCTTAGTTGCTCCGCGGCATGTGGGATCTTCCCGGACCAGGGCTCGAACCATTGTCCCCTGCATTGACAGGCGGATTCTTAACCGCTGTGCCACCAGGGAAGTCCCACGTGTTTTTTTCAATTCACTGAAATATACGTTTTACGGTAGAAAGAAGTTCAGACATTTTCCTGGGAAAGCTTAAATGTGATTCAGCCTAAAAGTGAGATTGTGCTATAAATATTTTATCCACCATTAGCTCAAGAAAATGAATGGAAGCATTGCTTTTTCTTGCACTAGATGGCAGTGTTTCTCTGCAAACCAAACCAGATTGACAGGCTAGCCAGCTTCCTCTAGGAGGTGCCCAAGCTCTCTCAGTAGCTTTCCTGACTCAGGAAGTCAATTTAGAAGTGGTACAAGCTTCTATTTTTGAGGAAGGAATGACACTAACAGTCCCCTGAGGACTGAGACTGAGTTAGAAGTAGGGAAGGGAAGAGAATGAGTGAAAGAGAAGAGAGGGTATACTTAATTACAGCAAACACTTCAGTGAAAACACAGCAGGAAGCAGATACTTTTCTGAGGAAGTGTCTTTGGACCTAACTTTGGATTTGAGAATGAATCTTGCTTTCCTTCTTTCTGATGTTCTATATTCACAAGCTTTCTTTATCCGATTGTCTTGGAAAGAATCTGAATAACAGGCAGTGCAGCTTTAGGTCTTAATATGACTCAGCTAGGAATCAATTCACCTTATAAGATGCTTACTTTATGTTATTGTGCCTATTAATTAAAAAAAAATTTTTTTTTCCAGAACATTTCTTTTAGTATTGCCACTTTTCATCAATAGACATTTATGGAGATAATTCTATGTTCAAAATATTGTGCTAGCCAGGGAACTATATTCAATATCCTGTAGTAAACCATAATGGAAAAGAATATGAAAAAGTATATATATCTGAATCACTTTGCTGTACACCAGAAACTAACATAATATTTTACATCAACTATACTTCAATAAAAAATAAATTTACAAAATTTAAAAAAAGAGAGATAAGGGAAAGTAATAAAAAACAACTGCGCTAGCACTTTGGTATATAAAAAGAAGTACTTGATAGGTACTGAAAAAGTGCTATTATCTTGCTGTATAAGCATATTGGGTTGTCAAAAATGCCACAGCCAGCCACCTCTCTATGAAGGGGCTGTATTTTCAAATTTTTTGGAACTCAAAATATACTTTCTAATTAAAATGTTCCTACTGCATGGCTGTCAGTTTTCTGAGTTAACCCATAATATTAATACTTCATATTTTTTATCATTTTCCTTTATCATCAGAGTAATCTATGATTATTTTTAAAAATATAAATATAAATAAAAATATTGTAATCATCCCAAATTCCATCCCCAGAGATAACCGCTGCTAACATTTTGATGTCAATATGTTTCTCTGTTCATTACAAAAAAATTGTCATAATTTTTAATTATCAGGAGCATTTCGCTTCATCAATTAAAATTCTTCAAACGTGCGCTCTGGAGAGAGACTGCCTGATTTGATTTCTGGAGCTAACACTGAGTTTGATCTCTTTATCTGTAAAGTGGAAGTAATGAGAATCCCTCCAACACAGGAGTATCTATAAATGAGATAATACAGGTAATGTGCCTGGCATGTAAGAAATGCCCAATAAACGTTAGCTTTTATGTTGTTATTACTATTATTACATAAAATTTTCTCCTATTATAAAATCGATTAAAAGTTTAGAAAAGTCAAAGGAGTATAAATAAGAACATAAAAATCACGTATAGTCTCACTACACAGAGATGATCATTGTTAATCTTCCAATTCTTTTTTTAACGGTTTTCTTAAAAAAAAATCCAAATAGGGATCCAACTGTATGGTTTTGTTTGCTGCTGTTTGACTTATTATTATCTCACCAAAAAGAAATCCTGATTTTATTGGCTGCAAGATAGTCTATTGTACGGAAGTATTGTAATGTAATTAACTATTTCCCTATTACTGGATGTTTGAGTGGCTTCCAGTGTTTTGCTATTATAAACAATGATGTGATGAATAGTTTAGATAAAGCTTTGTTTGCATTTGGCTTATTTATCTAGATTAATGTCATAGAACTGGAATTATTAAGTTGATGTATATGAACTGTTTTTTTTGTTGTTGTTTTTTTATTCTTTGGCTGCGTTGGGTCTTTGTTGCTGGGCGCGGGCTTTCTCTAGTTGCGGCAAGCGGGGGCTACTCTTCATTGTGGTGCGTGGGCTTCTCACTGCGGTGGCTTCTCTTGTTGCGGAGCACGGGCTCTAGGAGCGCAGGCTCAGTAGTTGTGGTGCACAGGCTTAGTTGCTCCGCAGCATGTGGGATCTTCCCAGACCAGGGCTTGAACCCGTGTCCTCTGCATTGGCAGGTGGATTCTTAACCACTGCGCCACCAGGGAAATCCTATGAACTGTTTTTCAATTCTTGATGTACACTGGCTAAAGTCTTTTTAGAGCATTTCAACTGATTTATATTTCCTCCAGCCTCAGTGAGAGTGCCTGTTACTTTAAGTACTCTCCCGTTTCAAATTTTGGCTAATTTGAAAAGTAAAAAGTGCAGTCTCGTCTCACTTGGCATGACTGATGAATGATGCGGCAAGATCTTTTTTTTCCTTTTATCATATGTTCTGTGAAATATCTTTTTCCTTTGGCCATTTTCCTATTGTGATCTTATTTTTTAAAAGTCAATTTGTGTCAGTTTTTTATATAATACATATGCTAACTCATTACCATATTCATAGTAGTTATTCTTTGAAATTTGCAGATTACTTTTTCTTAGGCTTACAGTGGAATTTTCTTGAGGGAAAGAAAATTTGAATTTGTGTGCAATCAGACCTGTTTAATTTGTATGTGTGTCGGTGGGGGGGTGGATTTTGTCTTTTGTTTTTATGCTTGAAAACATCCTTCCTCACCCAGAGATCAGGTTAAATTTTCTTCCACAATTAAAAAGTAATCTGTGGGGTGAAGCTTTGAGACTGTGACTCTCTTCTTCCCCCAAAAAACTCTCACTACTTGCTTTTTAAATCCATTGATAGCTCTTGCTTGAATCAATTATTTCATTGATGATTGCAATATATAATTAATTCTTAAAAATGTGACAATTTTAATCCATCTGGACTTTGGTTTGAATACAGTATGAGAGGAAAAGTTAAACTGACTTTATTCTTTCCAAGTGTGCATATTTACTTTTTATTAATTAGGTTTTTTTTAACTGAAAAAGTAACACCGTGTGATAAAAATGCAAACAGTAAAAAAGGAAATACAATAAAAATAAGTTCTCCTCTTACAGTCTTGGTGGGAATGTAAATTGGTGGAATCTCTATGGAGAACAGTATGGAGGTTCCTTAAAAAACTTAAAATAGAGTTACCATATGATCCAGCAGTCCTACTCCTGGGCATATATCTGGAGAAAACCATAATTCGAAAAGATATATACATCCAGTGTTCATTGCAGCACTGTTTACAATAGCCAAGACATGGAAGCAACCTAAATGTCCATCAACAGATAAATGGATAAAGAAGATGAGGTATATATATATATATATATATATATTACTCAGCCATAAAAAAGAAAGAAATGATGCCATTTGCAGCAACATGGATGGATCTAAAGATTATCATACTAAGTGAAGTAAGTCAGACAGAGAAAGACAAATATCATATGATAATCACGTATATGGAATCTAAAGTATGATACAAATGAACTTATTTACAAAATGGGAACAGACTCACAGACATAGAGAACAAACTTATGGTTACCAAAGGGGATAGCTGGGGTGGGGGGATAAATTAGGGGTTTGGGATTAGCAGATCCAGACTCATATATAAAATAGATAAACAACAAGGTCCTACTCTATAGCACAGGGAACTATATTCAATATCTTGTAATAAACTATAATGGAAAAGAATAGATATATACATATAACTGAATCACTTTGCTGTACACCTGAAACTAACACATTATAAGTCAACTATACTCCAATTAAAAAAAAAGTTAAGTTCTCTTCTCACCCTGGTCCTTCATTTCCCCTCTTCAGAGTCAGTGTTGCCTGTTTCTTGCATAACTTTCCAGTAGTATTCTAATACACAAGTTGGTGTGTGTGTAAGTCCAAGTGTGTGTGTATGTTCGCCCATTTTTACATAATGAAAGCATACTACACACACTGTTGTGTCCCTGGATTCTTTTTTTTAAAATAAATTTATTTATTTATTTTTGGGTGTGTTGGGTCTTCGTTTCTGCGTGAGGGCTTTCTCTAGTTGCGGCGAGTGGGGGCCACTCTTCATCACAGTGCGCGGGCCTCTCACTGTCGCGGCCTTTCTTGTTGCGGAGCACAGGCTCCAGACGCGCAGGCTCAGTAGCTGTGGCTCAGCCTAGTTGCTCCGCGGCATGTGGGATCTTCCCAGACCAGGGCTCGAACCCATGTCCCCTGCATTGGCAGGCAGATTCTCAACCACTGTGTCACCAGGGAAGCCCCTGTCCCTGGATTCTTTCTTAACATTTCTGAAATTCATTTCTTATTCGTTCATAAAGGGCTACCTTAGTCTTTTTTTTTTTTTTTTTTTTGATGACTGCAAGAGAGCTGTATTTGAAAGATGTATGGTTTATTTGACCCATTTCTAACTTCAAAATAGACTTTCATGAGCTGGACTGGGAATATGCCTTATTTTGACTTTTCTGTGGGAATAGATGTACTGTCACCAGTGGCCCCTGGAGCATTTGCAACCCCTACTAGTAGGTAAGCTCACTGAGGGCACTGGGTTTCTTCTTCTCTGCTGTGCCCCCAGTGTCTGTCGCTGGGGTAGGTGTAAGTTAGCTCCCTGTGCTCCCCTAACCTTCTGTTTTACAGCCTTCTTCCTCACCTTGTAGCCCTGAATCGAGGAGCCCTTTGACAAGTCTCCTCTCCCTTGCCCCGCTGGAGGCTACTAAGTACTGAATAGTGAATGTGGAAACTGGGAGGTGCCGGAACAACTGGGACAATTCGAAAATTGTTAACAACTAGCCTCTGAGAGATTGACCATAAGTGCAACTTAAAGCGCCAGTTGAAGAGCAAACCACTGGATGTGACCCTTTGTCATGACTGCCTCTCCTGCTCATCCCATCTCCCACTATGACCACTTACCTTTGGAACTCCCAACTCCCACAAGTTTTGACCCAACTTGGACCTGTAATCCATTGTTGCTATCGATTTGACACTACACATTTTTTTTTTTTTTTTTTTTTTTGCCTGCGCTGTGCAGCATGTGGGATCTTAGCTCCCCCATCAGGGATCAAACCCGCATCCCCTGCAGTGGAAACAAGCTCGGAGTCCTAACCACTGGACTGCCAGTGAAGTCCCTGTCACTACTTCTTATCACTATCACATCCTCATGTCTTTCCTTGCCCAGCTGAACTCTCAATAGTTCCATCATGATATTCAGAGAAAGGGGAGAACAGGATAGACAGGAGCAGTCAGAGAATGTGGGACTCAAACGGATCCTTTGGTGAGTGGGTGATACTGATGTGTGAGTTCTGGGGCTGTGTAACAAAGTACCAGAGACTGGTGGGCATCGACATCAGATATTATTTCCTTACAATTCTGGAGACGAGGTCTTGGAGCTCCAAGATCAAGGTATCAGCAAAATGGTTGTCTTCTGAGGCCTCTCTCCTTGGCTTGTAGGTGGCTGTCTTCTCCTCATATCCTCACATGCTCTCCCCTCCGTGCACGTCTGTGTCCTCTTCTCCTCTTCTTATGAAGACACCAGTCATGTTGGATTAGCCCCACCCATATGACCTCATTTTAACTTAATTATTCCTTTAAAACACAATCTCCAAGTAGAGTCAGATTCTGAAGTTCTGGGGTTAGGACTTCGGCATATGAATTTCGAGGGAACAGTTAAGCCCATAACACTTGGAAGGGTTGGGGAAGGAGAAGGACTTCTCAGGAAAAGAAACAGTGTGAACAAACAGCTGATCAAGAGTGAGCAGGGTGTAGTGAGCTAGAGAGTGGAGTCCTGGAAGAGAGGGTTGATTGACATCAAGGAGGCAATAAGGAGTACAAGTGGGCAGAGGCGTAGGCCAGAACATGGGGAGGGGCGGTGCTCTGTGGATCAGAGCAGTGACGTGATGGAAGTGACATTTTAGGCAGGGAAATCTCGTCTCACATTAAGCACCTAAGAGTGGCCCAGACGTGTGGGGGATGTGATAGGATGCGTGTGCGATAATATAACTGGAAGGAGAAGCTAAAGACTTGAGAAACAATTTGAAGAAGGAAATAATAAGACTTGGAGACAAGGGGCATAAGGGCTGGAGGTGGGGATGGGGGATGGGGTGGGGAAGCAGAGAATTTTCTAGCTAAGAAATTGGAATGTAGGAGGTACCAGGGAGCAGGAAGCTAGATGGTGTTCTCGATTTAAAAGCAGGAAAAGACAACCCTCAGACTGGGAGAAAGTATTTGCAAATGAAGCATCTGACAAAGGATTAATCTCCAAAACATACAAGCAACTCATGCAGCTCAATATCCAAAAAACAAACAACCGAATCCAAAAATGGGCAGAAGACCTAAATAGACATTTCTCCAAAGAAGATATACAGACTGCCAACAAACACATGAAAGAATGCTCAACATCACTAATCATTAGAGAAATGCAAATCAAAACTACAATGAGGTATCATCTCACACTGGTCAGAATGGCCGTCATCAAAAAATCTACAAACAATAAATGCTGGAGAGGGTGTGGAGAAAAGGGAACCCTCTTGCACTGCTGGTGGGAATGTAAATTGATGCAGCCACTATGGAGGACAGTATGGAAGTTCCTTAAAAAACTAAAAATAGAGCTACCATATGACCCAGCAATCCCACTACTGGGCATATACCCTGAGAAAACCGTAATTCAAAAGAGTCATGTACCAAAATGTTCATTGCAGCTCTATTTACAATAGCCAGGACATGGAAGCAACCTAAGTGTCCATCGTTGGATGAATGGATAAAGAAGATGTGGCACATATATACAATGAATATTACTCAGCCATAAAAAGGAACGAAACTGGGTTATTTGTAGTGAGGTAGATGGACCTAGAGACTGTCATACAGAGTGAAGGAAGTCAGAAAGAGAAAAACAAATACCATATGCTAACACACATATATGGAATCCAAAAAAAGAGAAGAAAACAAAGAAAAATAAATGGTCAGAAGAACCTAGGGGTAAGACAGGAATAAAGATGCAGACCTACTAGAGAATGGACCTGAGGGTATGGGGTGGGGGAGGGTAAGCTGGGACAAAGCGAGAGAGCGGCATGGACATAGATACACTACCAAACGTAAAATAGCTAGCTAGTGGGAGGCAGCCACATAGCACAGGGAGATCAGCTCTGTGCTTTGTGACCACCTAGAGGGGTGGGAGGGAGGGAGATGCAAGAGGGAAGAGATATGGGGACATATGTATATGTATAACTGATTCACTTTGTTATAAAGCAGAAACTAACACACCATTGTAAAGCAATTATACTCCAATAAAGATGTTAAAAAAATTAACAAAATAAAAGCAGTCTTTGCCATAGAGAACAGACTGGGGGTTGCCAAGTGGAGGGGGGCAGGGAGAGGGTTGGACTGGGAGTTTGGGGTTAACAGATGCAAACTATTACATATAGAAAGGATAAACAGCAAGGTCCTACTGTCTAGCACAGGGAACTATATTCAACCTCCTGTGATAAACCATAATGGAAAAGAATATTAAAAAAAAGAATGTCTGCATGTGTATAACTGAGTCACTTTGCTGTACAGCAGAGACTGGCACAACATTGTAAATCAACTACACTTTAATAAAAAAGAAAAAAAACCAGCCTTTGCCCTAATTGTTTTGAGTCTCAGAACTGGAGGGCTCAGAAGGACCTGAGAAGTCGTTTAATTCATGCTCTTCATTTTGTCTACAAGGGCCTGGCCTGTTTGATTACAGCCTGTATGTAATCACCTGCTATTTCACTGTTTCCTCTCAGTGCGGCCACGGAAATTCTAGCCTTCACGAAACCCACAGAAAGTAAGTGCTGTGTAGCTCATTACAGGGAGGAGCTCACTCCACCAGGGGGTGGGGCCGGTGTCGGGGGTGCTGGAATTGCCCCGGCGTTACTGCCCTGGTGGACTGACAAACCTAGGCAGTCACCAGGCCCATCACCTTACCTGCCTCAAGGCTGAAAGCTGGAGGCCCAACCAGATGGCCCCTGGAGGCCTTTGCAGCTTTGAGACCTGGGACGTTAGCAGGCTTGGTCACCAGGGCCCGTGGCTCTGCTGCCCCATCTGTGTTCTCATAGTTTCATGAGTGAACTTTAACTTCAACCCCCTCTGTCTATTTAAGAGATGAGTTTTCAGATTTAACTAGAAGAAGCAACCCAACTACTTAAAATGACAGGGGGGCATAAATGTGGATATCAGATCTTTAACCAAGAGCTGGGACTAAGAAGGGGTGCAAAGGATGAGAAAAGAGGCCATGGGCATTCAAGATAAACGGGAGAACTCAACCATGTTTGCCTGTTGCACGTGGTCTTTCAGCCCTGTGTTCCCAGCTCTGGAGCTGAACCATGAAAGGTGGGCAAAGCCAAGTCCCCCCTGGCAGATGGGTGAAGGGCTCCAGGCCGAGGTGTCCTAATGAACCTGGCAGAGCTGGGGCCTGGCGCTGGGAGATTACCCTTCCTCGGGCTCTGATTTCTCCCCAGAGGGTTGCATAGCTCTCTTGTATTTTAATTATGTCACCAGCGTTATGCTCTAATGCTGTCAATGTGGTTACAGGTAGCAAACAATCACAAATCATTACTCACTTTATTTTTCCTTCAGAACATACTCATCAGCCATACATGCGCACCATAAACTGAGCCCAGCCAGTTAAATCGGACTGTAAAGTTTTTAAAAACGGTGTTCATACAAAAACCACACTTCTTTGCAGAATATTGTTATTATTCTCTTTGTAATTTCACGGCTGTTGAAATATGGGAAAAATATTTTGAAACTCAAGAAATCAATTGTTTCAAAAATCTAAAATATTTCTGTGCTTGTTCAATGGATTTGCAAGGGTGCTAAATAAAACTTACAAAGGCCCACAGTTTGCAGCTCCAGAGACCACAGTCCTATCCTCTGTGATTCATATAAATCCTCGCCTGCTTGTAGTTGAAAATGCAGGAAATCTGTTTTAAAATCGTGCCTTTAACATGTTTTTCCCAGGGCAAACTTAATTCTGTAAACTGTTCTCCACCACATTCGACATACGCTAATCATCTACAGTTCAAGGTCAAACTGTGTTCTGTAACTTGCTCTATTAATGAAATAATGAAACACATTTTTGTTTCAATTTATTTCAAAATCATCTCTGGTTTTAACAGACTTAAAAAAAATTTTTTTTTGCATAAAATTCAACTAATGATAGACATGGAGAAATAGCATAATTAAAAAAATTCATTAAAGTATAGTTGATTCACCATGTTGTGTTAGTTTCAGGTGTACAGCAATGGCATAATTTTTTTTTAACATCTTTATTGGAGTATAATTGCTTTACAATGGTGTGTTCGTTTCTGCTTTATAACAAAGTGAATCAGTTATACATGTACATATGTTCCCATATCTCTTCCCTCTTGAGTCTCCCTCCCTCCCACCATCCCTATCCCACCCTTCTAGGTGGTCACAAAGCACCGAGCTGATCTCCCTGTGCTATGCGGCTGCCTCCCACTAGCTATCTATTTTATGTTTGGTAGTGTATATATGTCCATGCCTCTCTCTCGCTTTGTCCCAGCTTCCCCTTCCCCCTCCCCATATCCTCAAGTCAATTCTCTAGTAGGTCTGCATCTTTATTCCCATCTTGCCCCTAGGTTCTTCATGACAATTTTTTTTTTTTAGATTCCATACATATGTGTTAGCATACGGTATTTGTTTTTTTTTTTTTGACTTACTTCACTCAACATGACAGTCTCTTAAGTCCAGCCACCTCACTACAAATAACTCAGTTTTGTTCATTTTTATGGCTGAGTAATATTCCATTATATATATGTGCCACATCTTTATCCATTCATCTGTTGATGGACACTTAGGTTGCTTCCATGTCCTGGCTATTGTAAATAGAGCTGCAGTGAACATTGTGGTACATGACCCTTTTGGAATTATGGTTTTCTCAGGGTATATGCCCAGTAGTGGGATTGCTGGGTCATATGGTAGCTCTATTTTTAGTTTTTTAAGGAACATCCATACTGTTCTCCATAGTGGCTATATCAATTTACATTCCCACCAGCAGTGCAAGAGTGTTCCCTTTTCTCCATACCCTCTCCAGCACTTATTGTTTGTAGATTTTTTGGTGATGGCCATTCTGACTGGTGTGAGATGATATCTCATTGTAGTTTTGATTTGCATTTCTCTGATGATTAATGATGTTGAGCGTTCTTTCATGTGTCTGTTGGCGGCATAATTTTTTAAAGCCATCAAATTGTAAATAAAATGAAAACTGATAATATAAATAGATTTCAAGTTAATTTGCTATAATATGATATTAATTTAATATGACTTCCATTTCCCTTTGTAACTAACAATTATATTTTAATAGCATCTGTTTTAATATGGGAGGACTAACAGTTTAGCTGTATTTTTTTAAAAAAGAAAACTTATGAAAAAATTTTGTTTTTAAAATATTAAATGTTTACCTACAGTCATTTACAATGATCATAACTCAAGCATGGCCTTTCTAATATTTGTACTGGATGCTAAGGAATGAAATGAAAATCAATAACAAAGCATATTATATTTAATTCATATGATTAATACAATCACAATGTTGTTACATCTCCTGAAAAAGGAAGGAATGCAAATTAACATGGAATTTTGTGAGAATAATACAAAAATCTTCCTTAATAAACCACACTTTTTTTTTATTAAAAATTTGTTTTAAAAAAAATTTTATTTATTTATTTTTTGGCTGCATTGGGTCTTCATTGCTGCGCGTGTGTTTTCATTTTTACTCGAAAACTTTTTACTCCGTTAATTGTTACTTTACTTTGTTGGAGTTTTACAAAGTACACCATAATCAGAAGGCAAAAACCAAAGAAATAGAAACTTGCATTAAACCTATTTAACAACAAGCTAATAATGATAGTGTATTGTTTGTGTGTGTCTTAAGGTTTAGGATAAGAAAGAGATTCGTTACCTTGAGCGAGCAAACAATCTGTTTTCAGTGATTAGCTCAAATGGCAAGGAATTGTTTGCTCACGTTTCATCTTCTTTGTCCATCCCAAACGAAATAATAAGTAGCGGGATTTTGGCTTCGTTTTCAATGATGTGCTATGAAGATGGGAGCACTCATGTGAGAACCAACCTGGTGGTTGGTTGAGCTATAGATAAAAGCTGTTGGCCTCTGTGGTCCCCAACCCACTCAGCGCTTCTGCAGAAAGTCACAGTGCCCCTGCCTCATGTGGGTCCAGCAGCCTCCTGTCTCTCTCCCCCAGCCAAGATGCATCATCTCCCGGGGAGGCTGGATGTGCCGTGGAATAAGCACAGCCTTTGGAGTCAGATAGACCACAGCTCAACCTGCTCTGCCATCAACTCCCTGGGTGATTACACCTCCCTGAGCCTCAGTGTCATTCTATGGGCCAGGGCTCAGTAGGACTGACCACTCATCTGGAGAGGCTGGAGGGTTGCATGAGACAACGTAAGTAAATATAAGCTTGCCACATACTTAGGAGATACAAAATAAAATACCATTTGATGTAGACGTCTAGGCCTGGGTTTAATCTGGCTCCTGTAACCTTAGGCAATTCACATGACTTCTCTGAACCTCCGTGTTTTCATCTGTAAAATGAGTCCATAAGGTTCAATCAAGACAGGGTCATGAGAGTGCTTTGTAAATGGTAAAGCATTAAATAATATTACAAACTCATCTTTCAACACACATTTTTCTCATGTTACCTTGAGAAAAAATATCTTCCCACAGATGAGGAAATGGAGGCTCAAGTACATTAACGTGAAGTCCTCCAGCTAGGATATAGCCCAAATGTTATAATTGTAATGCTATTCTTAAACATTATACTCAAATGTTATAATATTAATATTACACTCAAATACTAATACTCAAAAGTTATAAGATTAATACCATACTCAAAGAATATACTATAGGACCAGTATTCACATATTATAATGCCATACTCAGATATTATTCTCATATACTAATACTCAAATATTGTAATTATAACACCGTACTTAAATATTATACCATTATATTTACACTCACATATTGTGATTATAATGCTATCATTTGAGTTTTCTTATAGTTATCTCTTTGTTTTGTGTTTTGCCATTTATTTCCAAGTTTTGACTCTGTGAACACCCATCTCCTGGATGGAATGGAAGTTTCCCATAGACAGGATAGCGGAACACTAAATGCTTTAGGTAGACCAGCTCCTCACATCTGTGTTTTGCCGTTGTTGATCCAAGGCAGGGCAATTTTGCCTCCTCTCTCAAGATTTTTCCTGCTTGTTCTTTAAAAAACTAAAAATAGAGTTACCATATGACCCAGAAATCTCACTACTGGGCATATACCCTGAGAAAACCATAACTCAAAGAGTCATGTACCACAATGTACACTGCAGCTCTATTTACAATAGCCAGGACATGGAAGCAACCTAAGTGTCCATCGACAGATGAGTGGATAAAGAAGATGTGGCACATATATACAATAGAATATTACTCAGCCATAAAAAGAAAAGAAATTGAATTATTTGTAGTGAGGTGGATGGACCTAGAGACTGTCATACAGAAAAAAAATTGGTCAGAAGAACCTAGGGGCCAGACGGGAATAAAGATGCAGGCCTACTAGAGAATGGACTTGAGGACATGGGGAGGGGGAAGGGTAAGCTGGGACAAAGTGAGAGAGTGGCATGGACATATATACACTACCAAAGGTAAAATAGATAGCTAGTGGGAAGCAGCCGCATAGCACAGGGAGATCAGCCTGGTGCTTTGTGACCACATAGAGGGGTGGGATAGGGAGGGTGGGAGGGACATGCAAGAGGGAGGAGATATGGGGATATATGTATATGTATAGCTGATTCAATGTTATAAAGCAGAAACTAACACACCATTGTAAAGTAATTATACTCCAATAAAGATGTTAAAAAAAAAAAATAAGACTTTCCCATTCAATCCAGGCTGCATGGTCTCCCAATCTCCTGATCTCCTGGGATGCACAGAGGCAACACCATTTGATTACACCACACTGCAGAAAAGGACCAAAGATTCAGGGTCAGGCATCAGATGTGGATAAACCATAGTGGAGGGAGGCATTTCAAGAAAAATTTGAGACTTGGGTTCTTGGTTTTTGAGAGTCCATTGACTACAGAATCCTGCAAGTATGTATATAAGTGATGTTTTAAAGCTCAAATTGGTTTCTCTACATGCTGTAGTCTCTTTCTTGCTACCTTGGGGAATTTGCATTCTTTAAAAAATGGTCTTAATACTGTATAAAAGCTCACTTAGTGACAAATAGGTAAGCAATCACACACAAAAAGAATTCTTTTTCATAAAGGAAGACATGAAAAATATTCAGACTTCACCAGTACTCCAGCAATGGAAATGGCAGCAACTTATGTGATTAGCCAACATGTTTTAGGATGAAAATTTGCTGTGTCCGTGAGGTCTTGGCAAAAGGCTACATAGCCAGTTACCATGTAAATTGGTTCAAAGCATTTGAAAATCAGGCAGCAATTCGGATCTAAGATCTAATAACATGAAATACACGTTCGTAATATTTGATCCAGTAATCAGACTTCTTGGAATCTGTCTTAGGCAAAGAATTCAAAAGAAGTTGAATACTATGTGTTTGAAAATGTTCACTATAACCTTTACTGTTAAGGTTGGACATTTGGAAATAAGCTAATAATAACTACCACTTGTATGGGCTCTGCAGCTCAGAAACAGCTCTCATGCACATCATCTCTGATTTTATGGTGGCCCTGGGAGGTACAGTGCTGTTACCCTCACTTCATAGACGAAGAAACTCATGTTCAGAGTGGTTAAGGTACACAGATCACACTGTTGGAAAAAGGCAGCCCAGGGTAACTATATGAGCTTGATGAAATAAATATCTAGACACAATCGTTACAATCATTACAAAATCGTTACAAAAGTTACAATCGTTACAAAAGCAGCATAGCAATATTCAACAACACATGGCTGAAAAAACGCAAAATACAAAAATCCCATCTTTGCTGCAATTATATAGAATTACATAGCCATAGCAGTTAAGGACTTAGAAGGGAAAGGAAGAGATTAAAATCACTGAGAAGTTTCCTTTTATTTTAGTGCCACTGGGTTTATAATTTCATACTGCTATGAACCACCTGGCACCCTTAACTCTTCAGTGGAATCATAATTTTCTTAGGAAAAATAATGTATGTCGAAAATAACTCCACTGGGTTGTACTTGCTTTGAGAACTTTAAATATAAAGGTGACTGGAAATCAAAATAAAGCTTTTCAGGGAATTATGGATCCACAGAGTAACAAAGGCCTGGGATGGGCTGGGGCTGGTCGCAGAGGCTGGACCCCCCAGTCCTAAGTCCCATGGACTGGCTGTTTCATCTCAATGACACTTGTGAAGCGAATCTTGTGTGGAGCGTGAGGAGGTGGGGCCTCCTTGGGAGGCTGACGAAAGAGGGCTGGTCTTGCCAAGTGGAATTGGACTCTGGGAGGCTGGAGGAGCCTCCATTGTCCTCAGCTCCAGTGATTAAATGCCGGATTAAAGAGGAAGCACTCCTTCCAACCCTCCCTGCCCCCCAACCTCGGCTCATCAGGCCCATTCACAAGGCTCCTTCCAAAAAATATTGACAGGGTTGCCTTCTATTCATCGCCCTCACAGCTGACACTGCCACCCAGACAAAGGGGCTTCAGGAGGTTAATTAAAACCAGGTAATAGAAGGTATCAAGGACCAACACTTCAAAAATGCCACAGGGGCTCTGGGGCAGGGGAAAAGACATATGGTGTGAAAGCCACCTCCTGGCCACCGCTCCACGCTCAAGCTTTGTTTGGAACTTGCACTCAGTGATTTTCCTGTGCTGACGGATGTGAGGACGTACTTTCTCCCTGTGTTTTACCCTCCTCCCGACCAAGCACGCTGTGTCTACGGCACATCTTAGCCTAGCTAGTTTTCTACCTTTTCCAGACAAGACCTGTTGTGTCTGGCAGCATCACCTGCAGCCTCTTTATCAAACTGATATTTGATGACATTTGGTATTTAGTTCTCCCTTGTCACCATGGGCACCCACCCAGGATCTGCCAGGATGCCATCAGACTAAGCTAGTATCTTGGGCTAAACTTAGTATTCCCTCAGTCTACATACTGGGTCTCAGTAGGCGGGACAGAAATATTAAAAGGTTGGGGAGAAAGATTTATGGAAATACTGCCTGGACTAAAGGGATATAGATATTAGATTCATTACATAGGCCTAAATATTCATTTGCTTATTTAAAGGCAAATGTATTGTGCAGTGCCTTCAAAATAGTAGACACTCAGTAAGTACATGTTACAGTTGAATAAATGAGTGACTTAGGGAATCAAAGCATAAACTGTCATGGTAAATTGCCTGGACTTTGTCACTTACTACCTGTGTGACGTTGGACATGTTACTTAAGCTCAGTTTCCTCATCTGAAAAACAAAGATGATGATGATGATGATGATAGTACTTTCTTTACAGGCTGCTCTGAGGATTGAAGGTATTAATACATGCAAAGCTGTTAGATTAGCATCTGTCACAGAATACATGCTATGGAAGTGTGAACTACAATTATTATTATTATTTGCTTTCAGCAAAAATTTCTAGAGGTGTATTAACAGCATCCCCCTTCCTACAGTGCCAAAGAGAATAGAAACATCAGTGTGGAGAAGGATAATACTATTTCTTTATTGTATATCCTTAGGTACAATTCTAAAAGAAAATATTAGCATATAAGATTCAGGAGTTTATTAAAATGCAGAAGTCGGGCTTCCTGGGTGGCGCAGTGGTTGAGAGTCCGCCTGCCGATGCAGGGGATGCGGGTTCGTGCCCCGGTCCGCGAAGATCCCACATGCCGCGGAGCAGCTGGGCCCGTGAGCCATGGCCGCTGAGCCTGCGCGTCTGGAGCCTGTGCTCAACAACGGGAGAGGCCCACGTACCGCAAAAAAAAAATAAAAATGCAAAAGTCATAGGAATGAAAGGATAATTTGACAGTATGAAATCTGATATCAAAATTCACTATATTAATAGGTCACAGGGCAAAAACCCCATAAGTATATTTTTGGTGGCCAAAAGAACTTTTTATCAAAATTTAACAGCCATTTTTTATTTAAAAAGTTTTAATTAGGAATAGATCCTAGACACAATGGGAAAAAACATTTTCCTCTTATCAAAGATAAGACAATATTGACCACTATGAAAACTATTATTTAATATTATTCTGGAAGTACTAGCCAATGCAATAAGAAAAGAGAAGACAAAAGAGAAGAGAAACAAACAAACAAAAAACTCCTGTACATATGGGGTTAGGAATTATTTGCAGATGATATTATTATATATTTCTAAAATTCATAAAAGTCTATTGAAAAGCTGTTAGAAATAAGATAATTAACTAAAGTGCCTGGTTACAAAGTTAGTTATACATAAGTTAATAGGTTTTTCTATAAGTAGGTAAACTGGGATGAAATTGAACACTTCCAAGTCTGATAGGCTATATTATTATTTGCCTCAGCAAACCAGGCTTCATTCTGCCTCTGAGCAGTGGGCTGTGACAGGATGAATTTCTGTTGGATAAACTGAAGTGGTGCCTTGGACAACAAGGCAATTCCTCATCAAGAGACACTTTTTGTTGCCTCTGATTACCTGCTGGCAGGAACTAAGTTTGTCTGTTATATGTGTGCCATGTGTTTTAAATCAGAGTCTTTGAAGTTGTTCACATAAAGAGGATTAGTCATAGTTCTAGGGAGATATAAAGACTAAGCCAAAAGAAGCAGAGTTCATATGGCTTCATGCATCTGTTAACCTGGCTTTGACACATTTCCTTGTTGTAGTATGGGTATTTCATGCACTGTTTGCCTTGAAATGGTCACAGATTTAATCAATTCTTTATGGTACTAGACCTCTTGTATCCACAAAGAAAGAAGATGTTCCATCAGTATCTTAATAGCACATCTAAAACAGAGTGGCAGTGCAATCCAATGAGAAAGTTATTTCTCAGACCATTACATTTGTACAGAAACTCCAAACACCATATATTGCTTTTAAGCTTACTTTCTGATCTCCTGCCATCAAACCTGACTTATTGCTTTATTATGATTAACTCTGTATAAGAGTTTACTTTTTCCTCTAAAATGTGTTTTAAGGGCTGAGGCTATTTTAATAACATTTTTGAAGTTATGTGATTTATTCTTATTTACTTGACACTGTCAAATATACATTTCAAAGATGTGTTATCATTTTCAAATGCTAACTACTTAGGGAACATAGAACTTGGTAAGTGATATAAAGCTTCATTCATAAATCCCAAACCCTAATTTTGCATACCCACTTCATCCACAGTATCACTTCTGAAAAAACAGAAGTGCTTGTATATGTTTGTAGAAATTTCTAATTTTAAAAATGTTAATCATTTAGAAAAGATCTAAAGATTTACTTTAAAAATCAGCTTGAAAACTTTGGTTTATTTATTATTGTTTTGACAGTAGATACTTGATAAATATGCAAAAGGCAAAAATAATTATAAAATATCACACCATTCATCTTTGTGCTCCCTATGTATATATCACCATATAAACAAAGGGAAGTGAGACTTAACTTTACCATAAAATTTCGTTTCTTTGTTTCATTATATGATCCCCACACACATAAAAAAATTGAGTCATTTAAAAGCAATCTCCTTTAGTATAACTAAAATAGTTAATTTACAAATTAACTAATTAATTAAAAATACACACATTTATTTAAGAGCCCATCCAATAATTTTTTGAGTAAAATTTTTCTGGCAGATATATTTTTGCTTCCCTAATTTCTACTTCCTCCTCTGTTGAGCTTGTAATCAACTTTGAATATGCTATAAAATAAAAATGTATAACAAAAGTATTTAACTTTTCTATATGTCTAATTTTGAATTTCTTTCATTCATTCAACAAAGATGTACTGAAAACCCACTATGTGCCAGGTATATATGTTATAGCAGTGAACAAAATTCTTGTCCTCATTGAGTTTATATTCTGATTCTGGTAGAGATAAGAAACTTATGACGTAAAAAAATTTTTAAGTCTATCAGATACTGAGTTTCTCAGAAAAGAAAAGAAATGAAAGCTCAGGTCAATACGTGTATCTTTCTAAGCTAAATCCTTCTTGGAAGTAGCAAGGTACTTATCCCTCAGTTATCAACCATTTGGGCATTCTGTGATGATTGGGTTACCTCTGTGATTGCAGTGAACAAACAGAAAAAAATTCTTTTCCAACAGTCGTTCCTATTTGATGAGTTGTTTGGTGGGAGCAATGGGCTGTTGGAATTTCCCTGCAGTTTCGTACCAGTTAAGTGTCATTCTGGGGAGGATATTTACTTTGATGTCAAAACAGCCCACCTTCAAATCTCCCCTCTTACTATGACATTAGGCTAATTACTTGATTTCTCTGAATCCAATTTTTCATCTGGTAAATGGATAGATTAATCCTCCCTCAAAGGACTATCGTTCAGATTCTGAAATAATCTGTGGAGAGTGCTTGGCAGGTGGGAATTATCTTATCCAAGGTCCCCATTTAGCGGCAGAACCGGGATTAGAACCCACCTTCCTTTGAGCCTGTCCTTTGTTTTGGTGCCATATTTGCGTTTAGTAATCTCTGGTGATTTCACCCACGTGACAAGACAGTAGATCTATTCATCCTTTATTAAAAAGACCCGAGCCCCATGCTGTGCTGCTCATGGACCCCACTGGGCCTCGGTTTCCCCTTATATAAGATGGAGTTGGATGAGATTGTCTTTGGGGTCCCTGTCCACTATGCATTTCTGTGACTCCAGGAAGGTGACCAGTTGTCCTGGTCTGGGGCTGAGAGGTTTCCCTGGGCACTGGACTTCTAGTGCTGAAACTGGCAGAGTTTCAGCTGAAACTGACAAACAGGGATGAGTTCACCCCAAATTCAGGCTTCCTCTCCCCTTGGTTTCCACCATCACCCTTCCCCATATTCCACTGCACACCTAAAATTGAACCTAATCCTACAAAAGAACTCAAGCATAAAGTTAGCAAACCAACCATGCTGCAGCCACGCGGCCTCTCCACCTCTTCGCTCATCCTTTCTTCTCCCTTAGCAGTTTCCTAGCTGAAAGCTGGTTTGCAAACCTGTTTTTCATCATCTTCAGCTGTGGCTTTAGTTTTGGTAGTTAGTAGCTCTAAAGCGGCTGACCAGTTATCTCAGCTGACTAAGGAACACTCCAAGAGACTTTCTACTCTGCTAGGCTGATGTCCCCATTTACCTTGGGGGCAAGAAACCAGAATTTCCAAAATCCCACCACCTGACCTCATCAGAAATGTTCCCTAGTGAGTGTAAATGCAAGTTTTGTCTCCTGCTCTTCCCCTTCTTCTTTCTTTTTATTCTCCTCAGTATTACTATCATTACTACCAAAAGGCAGTCACCTCTATGGGAACCACACCAGAAAGGGAGCGCTCAGAGCACGATGTTTTGATTCTGCACAGAGGCTGCACACCTTTCTGCTATTCCCTGATAGGGACGCTGGCTCTGCCAGCCCCAGCTGAGATATCACTTAACAGTGAGAGCCTTCAGGGGCCGGGTCCACTCAACATGTTTACAAGACGTGTAGCTATTAGCAACATCTTAGAGCTCACGCTAATTAATGGGGAGAGCGGCTGATGCAGGCTGGCTCTAAAGAGGGCCAAATTGCATCAGTGTTTGGGCTTTAAACTGATACCAAAAAATAACTCATCACAGGTGTTTTTTTTTCACAGGTGTGTTTTGAGTAGCGCCTTCTCCCAGCAGGTTGGTTGCTTGCTACGCTTCAGCTACAGCAGATCCCAAAGTGGCCAAAACACCAGGGTTACGAGTTTATTAAGGTCATTTAAATTGGTTAAGACTATCTATTATTTCAGCTGAGTGACAAAGGCTCTACCTGCACACCAACCCCCATGAATCCCACACCAGGAACAGCCTGGTCGTGAGGTCCTGCCCCTGTCGTGGTTGCGGGCATAGATTTGTGTTATGTTCTGAGCCTTGTAACGGAGGGGCCACGCTCCACTCTAAGACACACACGCCCCTGTTATTCCAGCAGGAACACAATGTTTCCCTCACATTTATAATGATATCTCTCCACGCGGAATTTTCTTAATAGACCAGTAGATGAGTTTTATTTCTTATTAAAATCATCCTTTTACTTTACGAATATCTTCTTTGGCAGATGACGACCTTGATGATTGTTTATTCAACTTCTGCCTATTTAAATGTTTAAAGCTTTCATTGGGTTAAGGAAAGCAACTTGGAATTTTGAGGTCACTAAAACTGCCACTGTCCTGGATTTTATCATCCTGGATACCTAGTTATTTATTGCTTCTTGCCCTGTGGTAAGAAGGTGGTGAGTTTTATCATGTCCATTTTATGAAGAACAAAATAACATCCCTATGATCCTACCAGAGTTTAAAAAAATCAATCAAGATAAAAATCAGTATCTCCCAACTTCCAGTGTAAAAGGCTATGTTATTTGTGAGATATTCTCACCAGGGTGAAGTTACAGGGACATTTTCGCTCATTCTCAGCATCATAGAGGAGATTCCGATAACCATTGGGAAAGTGATGAGGCACCATCTAAGATCCCTTTCAGAATAGCTAACATACCCAGTAACAGTGGTGTCCTTAGACAGAAGGGAGAGGGGTGATCAGAGCGGATGGTCAGTTGACAAAACTTTCACTTTTTATTTTATCCTCCACAGTATATTTAAAAAATTTAGAAAACAATCATATCTTCTTTTTCAACAATACAAAAAAAAAAAGATTTTTTTTTCAGGCTGTGATTCAAAGATTCCCTACCTGCTTGGTTGTGTTTGCCTCTGCATAGACACAGAAGGGGCTATGGACCTAGGGCTGCCCCCTAAGGGTGGTGACAACTGTTCCATAACATGTGACAAAGTGTTACACACAAACCAGAAGGTAGGAGGTACCTCATGGTAAAATCTTTTTTCTCCCCCTGTTTTATTGAGATATAATTGACATACAGCTCCGTATAAATTTAAGGTGTACCGCAGAATGACTTGACATACACCGTGGCGATATAAATCCCACACCCAGTTTGGTCAAGCCCTCTTATTTTGGGGGTGCTTTGAGGAGAGAGTGGGGAAAAAGTTGCAACCAGAAGAAAGGAAGATGGCTTTGATGCCATCCCACACTGGGCTCACAGGGGCTCTGTGAGGATTGCTGTTTGGTAATTATACTTTGGTGAGGAAAGGTCAGACACATACATGTAAAATAACAACCAAACATTACTCCTAATATTGCCTAATGACTTTTCTCTTGAAATTCAGTTGTGGGCCGGTCTCACCTTTCAATGGCGTATAAAAATGCCTCTTATAAACTCTGAAGGTTCCACTGGGCCCAGCAGAGGCTGACAAAGCTGCCTTGAGCCTGGCTCTTCCACAGAACACTGTCCTCTCCCTCTCCCGATCATTAAAGAAAATCTTCTCCCTTTCAGCAAGTCTTTTAATTGCATGTAATTATTCATATCTTGATTCTAAAACCTACGTCCTGTCTGCTATGCCTAATAGAGAGGGTAAAAAAATAGTCTGAGGGCTTCCCTGGTGGCGCAGTGGTTGAGAGTCCGCCTGCCGATGCAGGGGACGCGGGTTCGTGCCCCGGTCCGGGAAGATCCCACATGCCGTGGAGCAGCTGGGCCCGTGAGCCATGGCCGCTGAGCCTGCGCGTCCAGAGCCTGTGCTCCGCAACGGGAGAGGCCACAACAGTGAGAGGCCCGCGTACCGCAGAAAAAAAAAAAAAAAAAAAAAATAGTCTGAGAGCTCCACATCCATCCAAGTGGCAGTTCTGAGAACAGACATCTTTTCTCCTATGATTGCTGCCGCCATGATGGTCTCCCAGGAAAAGATGAACAGTTGATTTCCCCCTCCTAACCTGATTCCCTCTGCTCTCCTTCACATCTCATATCCTGGCTGTGCTTCTGACAACAGCAACCGTGCAATTAGAAGCAACTACTTTTATGAGACATTGTTTTGCAAAAGCAAATACCCTCAATGCATTGATTTAGAAGGTTTCAGGGAAGCCACGACGAGGCCACTTGTGCAATGTCAAGCTAACTACTTTTGAAAGAGGACCATATGTTGCCTTTACAACATCCCTCTGGTGTTTAATTTGATGAAACAATGTGCCATGATAAGCCGTGAGGACAGCAGTGGTGAGTGATGGAGAGAGACTCACGTGGTACAGCTCTGATTTCAGTATCACCACACTAATCCCATTAATCGCTTGAGTTGGCTTGTTTTGGGCTACCTTAAAAAAAGTTATTTCTTTAATGGTCAAATTACCTTGATGTCTGGAAGATTCAATGTCTCATAAAACTCATTAAATAACCTCCTGGCAACCCCTACTGCTGGGTAGTGTTCTGGTGTATGGGGGATCCTAGTCGAAAACTCTAGCCTTCATTTATACACCGCCCAGCCAAAGCCTCAAGGGATAAGTTGAGAGTGTAGAGAAAAGTGTATTCTAAGCCGGCATTTCTCACACTTTAACATGTGTATGAATCACAGGAGTGTCTTATTAAAAAAGGATTCTGGTTCCGCAGGTGGAACGGGGCCTGAGATTCTGCATTCCTAAGAAGGTCGTGTGGATACTGCTGGTCCAAGGACCTCAATTAGAAGAGCAGGGCACTGGAGGAGCTTGAGAATATCCAACATCACCCCCCCTTATAGATGAAGAAACCATGCACAACCTAGTTTAATAACTTAAACAAGGTGCGGCCACTGTGGAAAACAGCATGGAGGCTCCTCAAAAAAATAAAAATAGAGCTACCGTACGATCCAGCAATTCCACTCCTGGGCATATACCCAGAAAAAAACAAAAGCACTAATTTGAAAAGATTCATGCACCCCAATGTTCATAGCAGGGCTCTTTACAATAGACAAGACAGGGAAGCAACCCAAGTGCCCCTCAACAGGTGATTGGATTAAGAAGATGTGTTACATATACACAATGGAACATTACTCAGCCATACAAAAATAAAATAAAATTTTGCCATTTGCAGCAACGTGGATGGACCTAAAGAGTATTATGCTTAGTGAAATCAGACAAAGACAAATGTACGATATCACTTATATGTGAAATCTAAAGATTAATACAAATGAATGTATAGGCAAAAGAGAAACAGACTCACAGACATAGAAAACAAACTTGTGGTTAACAAAGGGAGAGGGAGGGGCAAATTAGGGGTATGGGATTAATAAGAGATACAATCTACTAAGTACAAAATAGATAAGCAATAGGGATATACTATGTAGCACAGGGAATTATAGTCATTATCTTGTAATAACCGACAATGGAGTATTATCTGCAAAAATACTGAACACTATGCTGTATACCTGAAATTAATAAAATATTGTAAATCAACTACACTTTGACAAAAAATTAACTAAAAAAAAGTCTATACATGCAGAAAAAAATAACCAAGGTCAGATAGCTTTTGAGTAGTTGAAATAAAATTCAAAGCCTTGTCCTCTGACTGCACAGCCTCTTTGTTTTTTGTTTTGGTTTTCAACCTCCTACACCATATTCCTTCTCACACGGGATTGAATATCCAGGTCCCATCTTTAGTTAAACAGTGGTGGCTTTCATATGCATCTTCTGTGAGCTGGTACTGGGAGAATGGACGAAATTCATCTTGGGGGCTCTAGCTTTCTCTTTCTGTACCCCTTTCTCTAAAAGATAATCTCTGCCGAACTGGTGTGCTGATAATACTTGAATTTTACAAGGAGTCTGTTGAATCGATGCAATATGTAGTCCAAGCGATGAGCTGCTAATATTCTAACCTGAGCCCCGAGGGGTAGTTGTTTTAGCTTCTGTCCCTTCTTGTTGAATTGGTGCTTGTGGTAAAGTTGGTCTGGCAGCCGCCCCAGAAAGGGAATGGAAAGGAGAAAACAGAAACCTTTTAGAGGTTTCTAGGGGAGTTGAGGGCATCTTAGAAAACCTGTGTAAGGTAAAGCAAGTACATTTCTCATAAAACCTGTTTTAATTGGCATTCCTGTTTGCCATTCATTTTTCCCTTGGGCCCAGGTTTAGGTACAGTTTTCTCAAATCAATAATTCTTTTATGTGAAAAATGTATTTTCAGTGTTAAATGTTTAAAAGATGTTAAGAAAAAAGAATAGATGTGTTAGTTTGGTTTATTTGACTTCGCAAGTAACAAGACAATAACCACCACATCCGCATTTACCTGGAAAGATTAGACACTGGAATTAACTTCCAAAAATAGCTCTTACAGATCTGCAAACACACTCAGAAGGCAAAAAGTGGCCAAAGAGTGTCAATTAGAAAACGCACTGAGCTCACCCAAATGTCCCTTTTTATACAAATAAAATTAGAATTAAGTACCCAAAAGATAAACCAGTTTACAGCATTTACAGTATTTCCTTTAAAATGAATGTGCTGAAGACATTATTAGACTGGGGGTTAGACGATCTGAGTTTTAACCCCATGTGAATTTGAACCTCGGTTTCCTCATCTGTGAAATGAGGGAGGCAGACATCCAGACCTGACATTTGATAAATTAAGTCTTACCTGGTAGTCTAGTGCCAGAGTGGAGATTACCAGTCAGGTTAGCTTATTAGGCTACAACCATGGCCCTGTGTTTCCCGTTGGGTTTTTTGGATGCCTCAGAAGACACTAGTACTTTTCTGCTTTGGATAGATACAGATCTAGATATAGATACTGATTTTATATATTTTTTTAATTGCTGGACCAGGCGACCAGACATAGTGTCACACATAAATTATTCATCACAACAACAGTAGGAAATACTATTCTTCCCATGTTGCAGGGACAGGGTAGCTCTTAGAGGGGTCACTTTGCCACCCTGGAAGACTGTACATGTAGGTCAATGGCACTTCCTTCCACAGAGACCTGCATACAATGCCCATCCCCTACCCTGCTAATTATGCCGTTTTCTTTAGCACCAGGTCTCCTTCTTTGAGCAGAAAAGCTTTGTATTTTAGTCTATCACTTGCTATTAAAAATGGCTTCCACCAGCAACTTTCGTATCTCATCAGTACTAAGGCAAAGAGGCAGCTCTAAGAAGGTATTCATTTTTCTTCAATCTTTGAATGGAACTTGGATCAGCTTTGGTCTTACTCATCCCTGGGCTCTTTTTAATCCTAGTGGATTGTAAAGAGAAGCCTGCCCCGAACAGGTGACTGATTACTGAAGCCCTTGAGTTTTCCAACAGCTTTCCATGGTAAAGGAGTCATTCCATGGCAAAATTCATGGGGAAGTGCCATTTTTCTAAGCGTAATTCTCTAAAAAGATTTCACTAAACATATGCGTTTTCTCAGCCCAAAGCTCTTCACAAGTCATGGCATCTGTCTTTGAAATGCCTTAAAATGTCATGATGAAGTAGGAAAAAGTCTTAGGTTTGCTGAAAAAAGAATGGCCATTGCAGGGAAATATTGGCAAAGTTTTGGAGGAGAGATGGAAAATAGAAAGAGACCCCTCCGGGGATGGTTTTTGTGCAGCCCTAGTGTACAGTTCTTTGTTGAGTTGCTTGAAACTTTCTTTCCTACTCGTGCCCCCAGATTTAAAGGACCACTGTTGACATCAGGGCTCATGTGTGCAGTATATACTTGAACAATATCATAGAAAATGATTCAACCACATCAGGGATGGAGGCTGTCCCTCCTACCCTCTAGCAGCCTAATGTTTTTGCTCTATTCAGATTTCCAACAGCCAAATATCATTGACCTTGCACATTTATGAGTTAAGATTATACTTATTGTTTGGAACTCTTAAGGTTGCAAAATAACAGTACAGGATTTTGACACTGATAAGGGTAAAGGTTTTAAGGGATGTTTGAACTAATTCATAATGGCTGTTTGCAAAGTTGCCAAAAGATCTGGTTTTTTTAAATTGTCTTTAGGGTACACAGAAACGTGAGAACGAACTTACTAAAATATGAAGTGCTAACTCCTAGTATTACAGGGAGTTTGGCCTTCCTGGGGCTGTATCTGATCAAGAAGGAAAGAGTTCTTAAGTCAAAAATGTTAGTTACTGGGAACATATGTTTATGTATGACTGATTCACTTTGTTATACAGCAGAAACTAACACACCATTGTAAAGCAATTATACCCCAATAAAGATGTTAAAAAAAAAAATGTTAGTTACATCAAGCTTGAATTTGAAAAAAATCTTAGTCTGTTACCTTTGTTTGTTTCTCCTATAAAGTGATAGAAATATGTGATATTAATTTTGTCTGTTAGTCTCCTGCATTTATAATAAATCAAAGAGTTATACTTAAGCCAATCCAGACTAAAAATTGTCACCAAACTGATGATAAATCACATGGTAAAAATATTCACTTTATTACCTGTAAAGCATTCTGCCTCAATAAATTAGTTTAATGTACTCACAAAACAACTGAAACGCCATAGAAAAATAAAATGGGTTTTATCTAATTTACACATAATTGCCTATGAGAAAGGTTCAGAAATCTAAATGACTCATTTTAAAAGACCAATGCAATTAAAAGGAAGGGAAGTATTGTGACTACTTTTAAGCAACAGGTACTAAAATGAATAGAAATGAAAGTTTTTGATCTCCTCCCCACCATCTTTTAAAATCATGCATCTTAAATTAATTCCATTAGATCTTCAGCTGCTTTCTGGGAAGCAGGGTGCCCGAACAGAACAAAATGTTTCCTGCCAAACAATGATCCTGCTTAATTTGATGTCTTAAGCAAAAACCCAACAATATTCCATGAGACCATTACACACTATTTTATCCTTTTCTTTTCTTTTTTAATGTTTCACTTGCAGGAGCGGGGAGGTTGGGGAAAGGCTAACACAAACTAATTTTTGGTCATTTTATTCCTTTTGCCAACAGTTTGAAGACTAACCAATTTGTACTTACAAATCTGGGGCATTAGCAGGCAGGGACCCTAAATCCGCATGCATACAAGCAGTAACTGTTTGTATGCCAAGCTGTTTGTAAGCCTGATTTGACAGGAGAGAGCTATTCATTCTTTTGTCAACTGTCAGTCTAAAAACCTTAACCTGCCCGGGGCCCGGGGTATGGGAGCTCTAAATCTTCCGTCCTACAACTGTATAATGAACAGACTGTTTCATTAGTGGGACAATTCCCTCGACAAATCCAGCCCAAACAACTTATTTCACAATTTGTGAGCAGAATTAAATTTAGGGGGAGCCGCGAGAGGGGGGAGGCAGGGGAGGCAGGGGAGTAGGTGAGCGGCTCACAATGTACCCAGGGAGCTGCATGTTGGGACAAGTGTTGTAGGCAGTTTGGCCGGCAGTTGGGGGCTGCGGCTTGCGAAGCCACGGCATGCAGATCAGCGGATTAGGGGGGCCAAAGCATTAGGTCAAGTGTCTCGAGGGGGGCTGATAAACACCCCAAACCTAACAACAGATTTTCCTTTCTTCCTGCACCACTTGTTAAGTGTCAGAGCAAATCTTTTGAATGGCAGTCGAGTTCACTTAGAGGCCCTTTCTTTAAGAAGACACTCTATCCATTTTCTGAAGCCCATTCCAGGCTGCCTCGGGAATAAATTTGCCCCGCATCTCGCACACAAAAAAACGTCTTTTTCACATCTTGACTATGAGCCTTTGTCTCAAGGTGTGTGAACCAGAACAAAAATCCACATGGAGAGCCCCGAAGGTTTCAGAGCCTCTGGATTTAGCTCTAATACAAATTAAACACTTTGAAGATTATACAATCAAATACTTTTTTTTTTCTTTTTTGGTCTCACAAAAAAACTCATTTTTAACATTAGCCGTGTATGGATTCTGCTAAATGGGAAAAATTTGAAGCGGTGAACAGCCAGAGAATACGTTGATCTCAATAATATCCTATAAATACATTGCTATTAATTCAAACCAAGTAAATAGGCAGCATGCTATATTTCTCATATCTTAAGAATTCCCAGTGGGAGAAGCCATGCTTCTTGTATTAGGTCGTATCTCTGTGTTAACTCAAAGTGCATGATAGAAAATCTGTGTTGTAACATCAAATATTTTCTAACTAGGTTTGAGCAGAGACGTTTTTCACTTTGAGATGTTCTAAAATGTTTAAAGAGGCTCAAATGTTTGAAGATTCTTTGTTGCAGCTTGGTTTTACTTTATGGTTTTATCTTTTATTTCTTTTGGCAGTTAAGTTTGAAAAGGATCAAATAGGAAAGCCCTCTGAAAATTAGGATGTCATTTTCCCAGACATTTAAATTGGAACTCTTTGGGATAATAATTTTGGAGATATTTTCCTTTTAAATAAGTATTTTGGGTATATCTTTAGGACACATTTGTGAATTTAGGTAATGGAAAATGTGTTATTGAAGATTCTTTGAAAAGTGAACACTTTTAATTTCTGTTGCTAGCTCTACCCACTCTATAAGGAATCTCCCATCAGGCAAACTAGTAACCAGGCCCAAAATGCTTCTCATTTACCCACCCAGAGAATTTCGCCCATTAGAGCTCTTACACTTCTAGTAGATAACTATGAACATCTTTGGTTTATGAGTATTTCAAACCTAAATATAATAGTTACACGATATTCCATAATCACTGTTGGATTCCTGTCATAGTAAGAAATACATCCTTTGATCTCTTTTTTCATCCTTTTTTAGGAAAGAAAAGCTTAGTATATCTCATAGTGATGAATGCAACTGCCATTCAAGATAGTTTTGAGCCTACCTGTGGACCTTGATTTAATATGTTCCCTGGAACAATTTCTCCTCCATCTCGAAAGATGGTGGTATTTCTTGAGAAAGTTAACTTGGTATTTGTTTTTCCTGCACAGGCCCTAAGCTAACTGAGGAAATCTCGGTTAGCCAGGCTGTTCCAGTGGCCCACCGAGTCCTCTGACAGCAGGAATTCTATGAATAATAATGGGGACACGCAATCCCATGCAGACTCAAAGAGAATTCAGTCTAATCACCCGGAAATTCTGCTTCGTCACAGTCCTTCCTCTTGCCATAAACTGCCTTGGCTTTCTCTTTGCTTCCACATCATTTAAGCCTTTCTGCCTACCCTCCAATCTATCCACGGGGCCTCCCACTGGTATCCCGGGGTTTCCCGGGACTTTCCAAGAGGCTCCAGCGGTGGTCCTTTCCCCATCCTTCCAGGACTAGATGATAAAATCCACATGCACTCTTTTAGAAGGTTGGAACAACACAGGACAGAATAAGAAACAAAGTAACGGTTTTCCTAAATTCCCCACCTAGAGATGTCCACTGCCAATTGACTGGAGACCATTCTTCCAAAAGTCTCTATCATTTGTACATCTCGTTGAATAAAAATGACACTATACCATGCATGTCATTTTATAAACTGCTTGTTTTTGCTCAACAATATGTCATGGAGATATTTTTCATGTCACTGATTTTATGCCTGTGTATTTCCTTTTAAAGGCAGCGTGAGTCCCTCATATAGCCCTTTTGTGGGACATTGAGGGCAGCTCCATTTTTTTCGTATTACAAAGAATGCTGAAATGAGCATCTTCTATGCAGACTTTTTTTTTTTTTTTTTTTTTTTTTGCGGTAGGCGGGCCTCTCACCGCTGCGGCCTCTCCCGTTGCGGAGCACAGGCTCCAGACGCGCAGGCTCAGCGGCCATGGCTCACGGGCCCAGCTGCTCCGCGGCATGTGGGACCTTCCCGGACTGGGGCACGAACCCTTGTCCCCTGCATCGGCAGGCGGACTCCCAAACACTGCGCCACCAGGGAAGCCCTATGCAGACATTTTTGTGTACTTCTCTGATTAGCTCTGATTAGCTCTTAAAGACTTAAAAAAGGAATTATTGGGTTGAAGGATATACATGTTTTTATATATGTAGTCAAGCTGTCCTCTGGGAATTTATTATATGATACAAGTCCTGCCAGCTGACTTTTGTGGGCCAGAGCACACGGTGGCTGGGAAGCCATATTTGCCTCCATTGGTTCACCCTCGTGCCTCCTGCAGCTCAGAACTGTGGCTTGCCCTGTGTCCTTTCTAGGTTCTCATCAGAGAGATTTACAATGCAGCTCAACTGCCTTCCCCCTCTTTCTTTTTCTTACCTTAATAGCCTATGTCATTTTAGGGACCAATTTCCTAATGCTTACAAAAGTCCCTTGAATTATTTGAATGAATAGGTGATGTAAGAGAAAAAACTTAACCCTTGTGTATCCCATGTTCTGTGACTTGGTTGACCTGTGGATAATCTCTCCATTGCTTTCTATGGCTTCGTCACCTTCCTTTGTCACTTTATATGAAAGGGGGAACCTTAGCACATGCCTCTTCTAGCTGTAGTGGAGATTCACTCCATTTTATTTTTAGTAAACATTTATTGAAATTGTAAAACTAACATGGTCAAATTCCACAAAGATTGAAAAACAGAGAAACAAAGCGTATCACCATTTCTCCAAATTGTGAAACTGTCACCTAGAAGGTTGCATAGTCTTTGACCCATTAGTGAATTTAGCCGCTCCTTTGTGCCTGGAATGTGGTGTTTTCACTTAAACCAAAGAACTACAGGGTTGTATGAACTTTCAGAATATCAGCTTCTCAAAATAAAAATGTTTTTTTCTTTATAAGATAGGATCCACACTTGGCTTTTAAGAATAACGATTTCTTTTGGTGCAATAAATATGAGATTTCTTTAAAAAAGAAAAAACAAACTCAAAAAGAAAAAAAAAAACACAAAAAGAAAAAAGGGAGCCCTGCCTAAGTTTTCCTGATGTCATCATTGAGTAAATAAATGCACCTTGTACAGAATGAAGTAACAGCCACAGACCTTGTATCCTATTAAAATGGATTTCTGAATGTCTGAGATAGTTTTCCATGACGGTACAGGAGACATGAACACAGGCCAGGTTCTGGTTGTGACATTAAGATTGGCTGGTCTTCTACATGGTCCAGGACCTCTCATTCCTGCGTCTCCTCGTGAGCTCCATCTATCGTCCACTTCGACGCTGGGCGCGCCCCGGAGATTTGCTTCTTTGATGTGTGTGCATGGATTCTTACTTTTGCGTATTTTGACATCCTTCATTTCCAACAGCTGTGGGATAAACACTTGCAGGCAGTGAGTGGTTTCATCCTGCAAACTGCCAAGATGCTTGCCAAAAGTTTCATGTTTTCTTACCCTGCACGGAAAGCCTTTAAAAATGCTTAGTTTTCTTTTCTCTTATTTCTAACAGTCTTTCCCTCTGTTTTAGGAGATGTGGCTGGTGAATCTGGATGTCATATTGGAACATTGTTTTTTCATGGGGTTTAATTTCTCCTTTAAAAAATTGAACGTGCACTGCTTTCTTGTCTCTTTGTAATCAATAGAGTTGACTCATTTTTGTAATTCCTACACTCATCAAATTATGTCAGTGGAGCATTTTGTTCAACATCTTTGATTCTCATCAGGTGGTTCCTGAGAACTGTTAAAATAGTAACCTGAGAATAGAAAATAGAATCAGGAATTTCAATTTTATTGAATCCCTGGAATGTGAACTCCGTGAAGATGTGCTGTTTTTTGTCTGTTTTGTTCACTGCTATATCCTCAGCAGTGCCGGGCATGTACTCAGTAAATATTTGTGGAATGAATGAATGAGGGGATCCAATAAAAAAGAATTACGTACGTTGAACAATTCAATGAAGTGGTGGTTCAAATCGCTTTTCTCATTCTCTCATTGATTTTTAAGTGAATGAAAGCTCTGTGACTTTGTCAACTGTCTTAAATTTTCTGGATCTCAGTTTTCTCATCCATAAAAATAAAGTCCCTTCCAAGCCTAAACATTTATCATGGCAGGTGATACACATATATCAGTGATGGGCTAACTTGTACACCTCCTGCCAAGCAGGACCACCACAGAAAAGATAGTTCCAAATGGAAATTTTCCCAAAATAATTGCGGATGGAGTTACTGAAGAATAAATGCATAATCTCCAGGGAACACTCTTGAATGATAATACTAATTTGAATGCATAGATTCCCTCCTTCCTTGCTTTCATCAGTCTCATTGCTACATCAGGCTCTTAACTGATGGGTACTCTGAATAAAATGAATTTGAAAATGACCCAAACAAAGAAAGAAGGCATTTCCCGTTTTCCCATACTTAAAGCACAATCCTTTGTGCTTTCATACCCAGGAAAACGATGTATGGAGTCAGTGGTGTAGAGTTTTGTTGGTCAATACCGTTTTACTTATATTATTAATGCAGTGCTCTGCAAAATAAATTTTAAGACAGTATATTGAATATAATCACATTTCATAGGTAGCTGGGTATGTTCTAGAATGAATTTATTTTGTCTATTTTAAATCGACTTAAAAGTGCTAGAAATTGTATTGCTTTTCTCAGGTTACTCTCTATTTTAACAATTCTCAACTTTAAATGTTTCCTGTTTGCTCGGATATTTCCATGTCATTATATTTTTCTCACTAGTTCTTTCTTAATTCATTAAAGGAAAATGTTTAAGCTGTAAATCTCTTGACATCATGATACAATTTCTTTACAGTCACTTAATCCTATATGTGAAAGATCTAGCTATTTGTCTAGTCGCCTTTCTTAGCTATATGCCTAGTTCCAGTATATTAGCTTGGTTGGAATTATTGCACCAAAATGTAGGGGAGATTGTAAGATCCAACCACATAATATAAATGGATACATCCTTGAGAAGGAAAGGAAGGTGGAAGGAGGAAACTCCCTGTGACTCTCTGTAAAAAATGATAAAAATGTCTTGTGTGCTCAACACAGATGTTTCATTTTAAAATTTAAGGATAATTGAATGCTTTGATGCTGGTTCTATTTAATAATTTACTTCTGTTTTATGGAGATTTAAAAAAAGGAATAAGGAAATAGGAAGGTAGACATACAAAGAGAAAGGAAGGAAGGAAGGAAGGGAGGGAGGAAAGAAGGGAGGAAAGAAGTTAGCCATTGCTAAGGCCAAGGCCCTTGCTTATTTGAGTGGAGAATGTTACAGTGATGAAAGTGGCAACTCAGAGGAGCCCCACAATCCCTTCCTTCCTTCCAATCTTCTCCCAGTTTCACCTGCCTTCCTTCTGTCCAACTTTTTCTTCCCCTCTCAACTTCCTTCCTCCCACTTTTCCCCGAATATTTGCCCACCATTGCCGATGATACGCCTGTCTGTCACTGGGGACACCTTAGTGACAACACAGACTTGATCCCTCCCACGTGGAGCTGAGCCTCTCCTTGGGGAGGACAGAGAAAAAGCAGCAAGTCACACCGACTGATGGGATTATCCATTCTGATAAAGGCTGTGACAAAGGTGACAGGGGAGATCGTGATGGTGGGGCAAACTTAGACTAACGGGTCAGCAAAGAACTTGCTGAGAAAGTAAAGTGTTTACACTGAGACTTGAAGGATGAGCTGAAGTTATCTAGGAGTAAGGGTGTGTGTGTGTGTGTGTGTGTGTGTGTGTGTGTGTGTGTGTGTGTGTGTGTGTGTATCTGTCTGTCTGTCTGAGGGGAGAGGGGAAGGTGTGAGCCCGGGCAGAATGAAAAGCAGGTGCAAAGGCCTTGAGATGAAAAAGACTGAATGTTAGAGGAGCTGGAAGGTGGTCAAACTGACCAGAGTGGTCACTAGCATGGGGACAGGGCTGGAAATGACTGTGGGGTAACATAGGCAGAGCCTTGTGGGCTGTGTCCGTTATCTTGGGTGCTCTCTAGAACAACCACGGGAATCCACTGAAGGGCACTGAGTGGAGGTTAATATGATTTGAGTCTTAAGGAGATTTTAATAGTTTAAAGATTTTTCTGACCACCCTCTAGGGAACGGATTGCAGTTATCTGAACTAAGGAGTGCCACAGTGCACCTAGCCAAAGTGTACCTACACAGCATAATGTAAGAGCCAACTGTTCAGGTTCAAATCCCAGTTGCTAGCCTTGAGCAAGGGAATTAAATTTTCTGTGCCTCTGTTTCTGTATTTGTAAAAGGAGGGTGATAACAGTATCAAGCTGAGGGCTGTTGTGTAGATTACAACAGCGTAATAATGTCTGGCATATAATAAGTACTCAATAAACATCTGCCTTTGTGACGACCTATTCCTGAACTTTGCTGTGTAACACACAGGCTGTCAAAAGGTAATAGTAAAAGACATTTAAAATGTTTTCTAGGAAAAGTAGCCCATGAGGAATCCTTTAATAAAACAAGCAAGGAAACAAACAAAAAGACCCTGTATCTTTCTAGCTGGAAAAATCTTTTCGTGTATGAGGTTGCTTAGCATGGGGGACAGTCATGCTGCCTAAGGAGTCCTCTGAGGGCAGTGACCCAGCCCCATCTTCCTACTTTAATTCATCCAGCAAACTTCAGAGTATCTCCTGTCTGCAAGGTACTGGTGTTGGTTAAGGTGGTTTTGGAGGCAAGAGACAGAAAACTCCTACTCAGCCAGCTTAAACCATGAAGCACTCTATTATTTTATATGGTGAGGGATCCAAAGGCAGCGTGGCTCTGGCTCTTTCTCTGTCTTTCTGGATTCCTTTGCCTCTGCCCCTTTCTGGTGCTGGCTTAACCCTCAGACTGGTGTCAAGAGAGTGGCTTTCATCCCCTGTGTCTCATTTGGGCGGACAACATCCCTCCTAGGCAGAGGAACAATCTCTTCCTTGTGTCTTCTTTTAAAAGTAAGGAAATCGAGATATGTTCAGTAGATGGGCTTTGTGCCCATGGATCTGCTGAGTAAGCATCGTTGACATCTCCCCCCTCCACTGCCATCAAGTCCAAGTCAGAGTGTCCCAAAGAGCCCGAACAGCTGTGGAAGCTCTTCATTGGAGGTTTGAGCTTTGAAACAACCAATGAGTGTCTGAGGAGCCATTTTGAGCAGTGGGGAGCGCTCACAGAGTGTGTGGTAATGAGGGATCCGAGCACCAAGCACTGCAGAGGCTTTGGGTTTGTCACATACGCCACTGTGGAGGAGGTGGATGCGGCCATGAATGCGAGGCCACACGAGGTGTATGGAAGAGTGGTGGAACCAAAGAGGGCCGTCTCAAGAGAAGATGCTCAAAGACCTGGTGCCCATTTACCTGTGAAAAAGATTTTTGGTGGTGACATTAAAGAAGACGCTGAAGAACATCACCTAAGAGATTATTTTGAACGATACGGGAAAATCGAAGTGACTGAATTCATGACTGACAGAGGCAGTGGCAAAAGGAGAGGCGTTGCTTTCCTAACTTTTGATGACCATGACTCCGTAGACAAGATTGTCATTCAGAAATACCACACTGTGGGGCTTCCCTGGTGGCACAGTGGTTAAGAATCCACCTGCCAATACAGGGGATACGGGTTTGAGCTCTGGTCTGGGAAGATCCCACATGCCGCGGAGCAGCTAAGCCCGTGCGCCACAACTACTGAGCTTGTGCTCTAGAGCCCGCGAGCACAACTACTGAGCCTGTGTGCTGCAACTACTGAAGCCCGCGTGCCTGGAGCCCATGCTCCACAACAAGAGAAGCCACCGCAATGAGAAGCCCGCACACCACAAGGAAGAGTAGTCCTCACTCGCTGCAACTAGAGAAAATCTGTGCACAGCAACAAAGACCCAATGCAGCCAAAAATAAATAAATAAAATAAATAAATTTTAAAAAAAGAACACAGGTTTAAAAAAACAAAAACAAAACAAACAAAAAAGAAATACCACACTGTGAATGGCCACAATTGTGAAGAAAGGAAAGCCCTACCTAAGCAAGAGATGACAGTGTTTCATCCAGCCAAAGAGGTCGAAGTGGTTCTGGAAACTTTGGTGGTGTTCTGGAGGGGGTTTTGGTGGGAATGACAGCTTTGGTCGTGGAGGAGACTTCAGTGGCCGAGGTTGCTTTGGTGGCAGCCGTGGTAGCGGTGGATATGGTGGCAGTGGCGATGGCTATAATGGGTTTGGTAATGATGGAAGCCATTTTGAAGGTGGCAGAAGCTACAATGATTTGGGCAGTTATGACAATCAATCTTCAAATGTTGGACCCATGAAAGGAGGAAATTTTGGAAGCAGAAGTGCTGGCCCCTGTGGTGGTGGAGGCCAATACTTTGCCGAACCATGAAACCAAGGTGGCTGTGGTGGTTCCAGCAGCAGCAGGAGCTATGGCGGGGCAGAAGATTTTAATTACTGCCGGGAAGCAAAGCTTAGCAGGAGAGGAGAGCCAGAGAAGTGACAGGGAAGCTCCAGGCTACAACAGATCGGTGAACACAGCCAAGCACGGTGGTGGCAGGGCCTAGCTGCTACAAAGAAGACATATTTTAGACAATACTCATGTGCATGGGCAAAAAAACCTGGAAGACTGTATTTGTGACCAATTATATAACAGATTATTTTAGTTTCTGTTCTGTGGAAAGTATAAAGCATTCCAACAAAGGGTTTTAATGTAGATTTTTTTTTTTGCACCCATGCTGCTGATTGCTAAATGTAATAGTCTAATCATGAAGTTGAATAAATGTGTCTTTAAAAAAAAAAAAAAAGCAAGGAAATCTTTTCCTGAAGCTCCTCAGCAGAGCCCCCTCCTATCTCGTTGACCACAAAATTGGCCCCTGACTGTGTTGGAACCAATCACTGACAAGGGGAATGGCGTCATCATGATTGACTTGGACTCCTCATGGCCCACGCACTAAGGGCCCAGCCTCCTCTGAAGCATGTGGACAGATCGGAGAAGGGGAGACACCAGAGTAAAATGGGGATTGTGTCAGGAAGGAGGAGACAAGAAATGCCTGAGGGTTCAGTCTCCAGCAGCATCTACCAAATAGCTGTAGGGGCAAATCATCGCCTTCAAAACCTCACATTCGAGAGAGTGAGGTGGAGACACACAGAGTCTGAACATTGATGAGAATACAATAATTACTGAAATAGAGTTTTGATCAGAGGACATGGGAGTGTGGAAGAAAAATTGATTAATCCTTCTTCGGCTGGTATCAGGACTGGTGACAGCTGACCAGCGCATGGAAGAATTGAATAAGAGTCAGCTGAAATATGGCTTTCTTGGTAGAAAAAGGATTTTTTTTAATGATGTTTCTAAAACCAAGATTTTTTTTCCAATTTATTAAAAACATTAAAAAAATGTGTGGTAAAATGCCCATAACATAAAATTTACCATCTTAACCATATTTAAGTGTGTAGTTCAGTATTGTCGAGTCTATTCACGTTGTCATGCAACCAATCCCCAGAACTTTTTCATTTTGCAAAACCGAAACTCTGTATCCATTAAACAACTCCCCATTTCCTCTTCCCTCCAGCCCCTGGCAACCACCATTCTTTCTGTTTCTGTGAGTTTGACTATTCTTGATACTTCATCTAAGTGGAATCATACAATATGTGTCCTTTGGTGTCTGGCTTATTTCACTTAGAATAACATCCTCAAGGTTCTTTCATGTTGCAGCCTGTCCCAGAATTTCCTTCCTTTTTAAGACTGAATAACATTCCATTACATTTATATATCACATTCTGTTTATCAGGTCATCCAGGGATGGACACTTGGGTTGCTTCCTTGTCTTGGCTATTAAGAATAATGCTACTGTGAACATGGGTGTACGTATATTTCTTCAAGACTCTGCTTTCAATTCTTTTGGTTATACCAGAGTGGAATTGTCAAGCTTGGTCCTTAAATCTCCTAATGTGTGTTCTTATTGTAAGGATAATAGTTGAAGGTGGATGTATGATTTATGTTTTAGAGCCTTGCTGCCCACTGTGGTACCTGGTCTCGTAGGAGCATCAGTTACACCTGGGAGATGGTTAGGTATCTTGCCCAGCTCTACTTACTGAACCAGATCTGCAAGTCCTAGGGAATCCCCAGGTGCCTCTAAGGCACATTAAAGTTTGAGCAGCCCTGCTCTGAGTATACACTGTTTCCCTTCCGAGAGTTTACGATCAAGTGTATCTTTTCTCTTCGGTTTCACCTTCATTCAAAAATTTGCTCTTCCCTCCCCTTTGTGCTACATACAAATCATTTGCTTTCAGAGACTTGATATTTAACATTGCAGCTGCAGAGATCTTTTCTTTTTTTCTTTTTCCCGTTTACTGTTTCATCTGCCTCTAAAAGAGGCAGGAATTAGATCAGCTGGAATTAGAAAAGAAGACCCGCTGCAGAGGTGACTGCTAATTAAGTCCCATCTAGAAGATTATTAGTTTAATACAGCAACAAAGCAAACAAACAAAAAGAGAGCATATTTTAGTTTTGGTTGAGAAGGGTAGGACCCAGGAAAACAGAAGTATGTGAAAAGAATTGCTAAGTGACTGATAAATAGGCTTAAGTTATTTAAACTGGCACTGAGCACCGCTTAAACAGTATGTTTTGCATCATCTAAATTTCTAAATACCTGGAGTATATTTGTAAACATGGCAATCTAACATGTTATTGAACGGCACATTCATATTCAAATGAGCATAAATGAGGATTTAACAGCTGATTGCACAGTGTGAATGATAGTAACTAATTGTCAAGTCGGAAAGTTGCGCAGATAATAGTACTAATGCGATCGGCACGCAGCCGCAGTGATATGACTTACAGTAGCAAATCCGTGAATTTTCAGCTGGCTGCCCAAGTCCCCGTACATAAAAGAACGAGTCTGGATTAGGGCAACATGGGCCAAATGGGCAGTCAGAAGGGAAATGAAGGGCGAGGAGGAAGAATCGGAGCTAGGTTTGAGGGGCGGTGTGAAACTTTTCTTTCCCCCTAGGCCGGCCTTTACCTCTTTCATAACAGTCATCAATGGGGCTCCCTGGCCATTCAGCGCTGTCCCTCTTCTAGGAAGCAATTGTTCAGAGGTGTGGCTCATTTCAGGCATTAATCTCCACTGAATGGCGGCTGTGTTACACATTCTGTCTCTACCCGGAGCCTGCAGGCAGCTGGTCAGTGGAAAGTAACAATGACCACAGGAGGAGAATGGGGCAAATGCTCTGCTGCAGATGCTGCATCCCCAGCCTTGACCTTGGTCATTTCCCTCCCAGGGTGGCTTGGCCCTTCGCAGCGGGAGCCTGGCTTTGCGAGGCTGCCATGGCGGGCAAGGTGGCCGCTACCTGCGGATTTGTTCCCTCCTAATAACCCTTAGACCCGACAGGCAGTCACCATGAGCACTGGAGACGGAGGCCAATGTGGAGGCTGCTAAGGCAAAACATGAAAACAAACCCCCTAACTTTTCAGGCAGGGGCTTTTCCAGCAGGGACGAGCGGCTCCAGTTCCCAGCGGGTCTGGTCGGTGATCCAAGCCTGTGTGTTGGGCATTGGTCAGGGGAAGTGGCTATTCTTTCAGGCCAGCGCTTGCCTCCTGCATCCTGTCACCCAGTCTCCAGCCTGTGCAGAAAGCTGGGAGGGGGAGAAATGTAACAAAAACCCTGTCTTCTGTCCACCCCTAGTGCCTTCTATACCTCCACCCCCCAGGGGGGAAAACATATCACTATCCTCATCCCTACCCCATCTTCAGCCCATCTCCATTCTCATCCAGTCTCCTTCTCCATCTTTCTCTACCTCCGCCTTTCTCTCTCTCATCTAGCTCTCATCTATTATCTATCAATCGATCGATCATCTATGTGTCTACTTATGTATCTATCTATTATCTATCATCTATCAATTATCAATCCATCAATCATCTAGGTATCTATCTAAGTATCTAGCAATCTATCATCTATGTATCTATTACCTATCTCTGTCTATCTATCATCTAATACAGAAATGCAGATTCGGTGGAGTACTGCTTATCACTTCCTTGATTAAACCATGAATGACTGCCCACTGACAACAAAAAGTGCACACTTTCTACTAGAGCCCTGCAAGTCTTTCATAACCTGAACCACCTTGGTTTTCCAACTTCTTCCCCTTCCCTTCCTCCCTCCTCACTTCCTCTCTCCTTTCCTTCCTCTGAGGCCACAGACATGGTACCAGGCACAGGACATCCTGACACTCCCTCCCACCCACTTCCTGACGACTGCCTTTCATCACACCCTGTCTCTGCCCGCATCTCCATCACCTCCAGGGTTTGGTCTCGGAGCCACGCGGGACCTCTTGTCTTCCCCCCAGGCTCCCCGCTCCTTCCCCTCTCCCAGCCTGTGTCTTTGAGGTCTCCTCTCTGGCATGCTTGTTCTGAACCCACATTCTGGCCATAAATGGTTCCGTCTTTAGAGCTCTCTTTGTCGAGAGCAAGCACAGCTGGACCTCTTACCAGACTGAGGGCTCCTTTCTCATTTTATCCCAGTGCCTAGAAGGGTTTCCAGCTTAATAATATGTGCATGTGAGGTAGAAGGGGGAAGAAGCCTGGACTGCCACTTCTACCTGGATGGAAGTCAAGAACTCGGACCCTGGAGCCAGGCTTCCCGCTCAGACCCACCTCGGCCATTCACCGGCTGTGCGTCCTTGGGTTGGTCTCCTCTTCTCTCTGAGCCTCGTTTCGTCAAGTGTACAGTGCAGCTTGTTACAGTACCTACCTCATAGGGTTGCTCTGAGGATTGAATGAAAGAGTGCATGTGAAGTGCTTAGCTGACTGTAGATGCTCAGTAGACAGAATTCAAACTCCCTGAGGACTGGGACCCTTGTTTGATTGACTGATAGGTTTTCAGCACCTAGGACTCTGCGTGGCATGAGAATGAACGGAGGGAGCTATAGTAGTAATCATATGTGAAAGCTGCAGTTGGTGGGTCCTGCTGGCATTTGCATCCATGTGGGTTGGAATAAGCATTGAGTGACCCTCAGACCTCTCTTTACTCTGCATTTGGAAGGACTGTGCTTAGGACTTCGCTATTTGGTTACTGTTGCCCCAATTCACCTGGAACACATATCTTTCATGCTGCCCTTCAGGTGTCATTCAAGGGACCAGCACTCTCCAGCCACACTGCATGGTTCGAAGCTGTGTTTTCAAGGACGCCCTCCTCCAGCTCTCCACTCTGAAGATGTTTCCCCCACCCCTGCACCGCTGGTTGGGTCACCTTGGCCATGAGATCCTGATTTTCCATCCCATTCTAATTTGGTAAGTCCTCCTGCTTTGCTGTGCCCTGTTTCATGCAGGGCTCTCGTGACACTTCCATTTCCCACACCTGTTGGCTTCCCCTGACCCAGTCAAGCTTATTTTGGTGGCAAGTGCCCAAAACCAGCTCAAGGACAGTAAGGAAAACCAAAGGGGCATGAGTGATGGAGGAGGTTTATTGGAAGGAATCAGGAATATCTCAGAACTGATGGTCAGGAAAGGCTGTTGGAACCAGCAGTGGGGACGGCTCAGCCACGGAGGCCACTCTCTCCACCCACAGAACCTGTGGGCAAACATGCCAGAGGGCTTGGCTGGAGGGGTATGGGGCCATGGGCTTTGGACATAGGTTACCTGAGAGCAGGTGCCACTCCAGGCCAAGCCGGAGGAGAGGAGAGGTTTTGGTTGCAGAACTAAAGCATCCTATCCCAGCACCTCCTGCTCAGACAGTCAGTTTGGAAAAGTTAGTTTCCTGAGGCAGGTTACTTTGGGACTGAGTGAGAAGGTAGCTTTACCTAATTCTCCTCCTGATGCAAACCTAGGGGAAGGGCATGCTGGGCAAAGAGACTCTAAGGGGATGGTTGTTAGGGCCTGGTGCAGCTGGGATCCCCTGACGTGGGATATGGGACATGGGACCCCACTTTAGCTCAGAAAAAAGGCCTGAGCTGGGTCCACCTTTGCACACAGCAGGTCACTGTGTTAACTCAGAGACCAAAGGACTTGGGTGGGGCTAGAAATAGGATGGGAATTAGGAGTGATGAGATGCCAGTGATGTGAGACAGGGATTCTTCTTTCCTCTTTTCCTCAAATTCATGTCACATATTTCATAGATAATTTTGGTTCCCAGGTTATAAAAGGACAATTCTTAATCCCAGTATTAAAAATGTTCATTTTAGGGCTTCCCTGGTGGCGCAGTGGTTGAGAGTCCGCCTGCCAATGCAGGGGACACGGGTTCGTGCCCCGGTCCGGGAAGATCCCACATGCCGCAGAGCGGCTGGGCCCGTGAGCCATGGCCACTGAGCCTGCGCATCCGGAGCCTGTGCTCCACAACGGGAGAGGCCACAACAGTGAGAGGCCCGCGTACCGCAAAAAAAAAAAAAAGGAAAAAAAAATGTTCATTTTAGGATTTTTGTATTGACAATAAATTGATGAAGACAAGCATCATTGCAAGGAATAGAGAGCCAGGCTCCTTAATATTCAGTCAGTTACAGTGATTATAGGATTTGGTTTTACTCTTACTTTTCTATATCAAATAGAATTGTTTTTCTGTTTGTTTTTGACATTTCTATTTTTTTCTTAACCTTTATTTTTTAGAGCATTCTTACATTCACAGAAATAGAATTGTTTTTTGTTATAGCTTTTATATGATTCCGATTTCACAGAAAGTTTCTACAATCTACACATTTGTATTTGTGCCATGGTAAATTTCATTCAGTTCTACTTTTTAACTTTTCATACAGAAGAATAAAAATAAGAAATTTTAAAAAATCACTGATTCATGAAACACTTGTTTGGCAACAGTACAGCTATTGGGTTGGGACTGTGGAGACCTTCATTTTGACAGAATGAGGACAGATTATTGTTCAGATTAGAGTAGTTTATGAAATTAACCAAAACCACAAACAAAATATTAGCAAATAGAATACAGCAATGTATTAAAAGAAGAATATATCTTGACAAAGTGAGGTTTATCCAAAGTGGAATATTTGTTGAACATTAAAAAATCAATGTCATAAAGAACAAAAACCTTGTGACTGTATTAATAAATGCTGAGGAAACATTTGATAAAATTCAACACCCATTCTGTATTTAAAAAAAAAGAAAACAACAACAGAAACAAAAAGCTCTCAGCAAAGTAGAAAATCAAGGAAAGAAACCTCCTCTCTAATAAGGGGTATCTATTGGACACTTAGAACTAACATCACACTTAATGGTAAAATATTAGATGCTTTCCCTCTACAGTCAAGGCAAGGATATTCACTTTTATCACTTCTATTCTACAATTCAGTAGAGGGCCTCGCCAGTGCAATAAGTCAAGGACAGAAATAAAAGGCACAAAGATGAGAAAGAAAGAAGGAAAGCTATCTTTATTTGCAGTTGACGTCACTGTGTGCATGAAACATCCAAAGGAATCTACAGACTACTAGAAATTTTAGTGAATTTAGTAAAGTTGCAGGGTAAAAGACCAATGTATAAAGATTAAATTGTATTTCTCTATACCGGCAACAAATGACGGGAAAATAAAATTAAAATACACTACTGAAAGTCACCTAAGAATCAAATACTAAGAATAAATTTAATTTTAATGAAAGATATGCAAGGTCTCTACACAGAAATTTATAAAATATTGCTGAGACAAATTAGAGAAGTCTTAAATAAATGCAGAGTTATACCATGTTCATGAATTGGAAGATTTAGTATGTTAAGATGTCAGCTTTCCTCAAATTTATCTATCCAGTTAATGCAATCCCTACCTAAATCCCAGCAGAGAGTTTTGTAGAAATGAATAAGCTGATTTCTAAAATATTTATGCAAAGTATCTTAAATAGCCAGAACAATCATGAAAAAGAAGAACAAAGGTGGAGGAGTTATGCTAGCTGATTTCAAGACTTACTAAAAAGCTATAGTAATCAAGATAGTGTACTATTTGTATAGGGTAAAAAATAGATCAATAGAACAGGATAAAGAGTCCAGAAATAGATCTACCGTGGTTATTGGGCAACATATAGATGCATGGTCAATTGCTTTTTGTCAAAAATGTCAAAGCAATTCAATGTAGAAAGGCAAATAAGTCACATGTCAGTAAATATCAGGGAAAAATGGTGGAAAAACTAGATATTGGCACAGGAAAAAAATTAACCTTGACTCCTACCTCACACTATACATATAAATTAATTTGAAGTGGAAAACATATCTTCACTATTTGGGACAGGGAAAGATATCTTAGAAAGTCATAAAAGACACTACCAATAAAAGCAAACATTCATACATTGGACTTTATCAAAATTAAGTACTTCTCATTAAAAGAAACATCATCAAGAAAATGAAAAGTCAAGCTACAGATTGGGATGAAATATTCAAGAAGCGTATATTTGAAAAAGACTTCATCTAGAATATATAAAGAATTCCTACAAATCAATAATAAAAACCTCAATTAATAAAAAATGGACAAAAATCTTTAACAAGCACTTTCAAAGGAAGATATCTGAATAGCCAAGAAATTTCAATACATGAAAAGGTGTCCAACATTATAAGGCAATAGGGGAATGCAAATTAAAACCACAATGAAATACTGCAACACACTCATCAGAATGTCTAAAATTACAAGACTGATAATACCAAGTGTTGGCAACCATACGTTGCTGGTGAAAACATAAAATAGTAAAATTTTAGTTCAACATGTTATCTAACTTATGAGCAGAAAATCCACTTCTAGGTACATACACAAGCGAAATGAAAACATATTCCTCAAAAAGATGTGTCCAAAACTTTCATGATAGCTTTATTCATAATAACTGGGAACATCAGCAAGAGAATAGATAAACAAATTATGGTATATTTTTACAATGGAATACTACTCATCAATCAAAAGAAACAAACTCTTGATGAAGGCAACGTCATGGATGAATCAAAAACATTATATTGAAAATGCTGGAGAGGGTTTGGAGAAAAGGGAACACTCTCGCACTGCTGGTGGGAATGTGAATTGGTACAGCCACTATGGAGAACAGTATGGAGGTTCCTTAAAAAACTACAAATAGAACTACCATACAACCCAGCAATCTCACTACTGGACGTATACCCTGAGAAAACCATAATTCAAAAAGAGTCATGTACCAAAATGTTCATTGCAGCTCTATTTACAATAGCCTGGAGATGGAAACAACCTAAGTGCCCATCTTCTGATGAATGGATAAAGAAGATGTGGCACATATATACAATGGAATATTACTCAGCCATAAAAAGAAACGAAATTGAGTTATTTGTAGTGAGGTGGATGGACCTAGAGTCTGTCATACAGAGTGAAGTAAGTCAGAAAGAGAAAAACAAATACCGTATGCTAACACATATATATGAAATTTAAGAAAAAAAATGTCATGAAGAACCTAGGGGTAAGACAGGAATAAAGACACAGACCTACTAGAGAACGGACTTGAGGATATGGGGAGGGGGAAGGGTGAGCTGTGACAAAGCGAGAGAGAGGCATGGACATATACACACTAACAAACGTAAGGTAGCTAGCTAGTGGGAAGCAGCCGCACGGCACAGGGAGATCAGCTCGGTGCTTTGTGACCGCCTGGAGGGGTGGGATGGGGAGGGGGGGAGGGGGGAGACGCGGGAGGGAGGAGATATGGGAGCATGTGTATATGTATGACTGATGCACTTTGTTATAAAGCAGAAACCAACACACCACGGTAAAGCAATTATGCCCCAATAAAGATGTTAAAAATAAAAACATTATATTGAGCACAAGAAGCCAAACACAAAAGAATACATACCTTATGATTCTATTAATATGAAATTCAGGAAGAGGCAAAACTAACTTATGGTGATAGAAACTAGAGCAGTGCTGGGAGACTGGAAAGAGGCACAGAGGAATTTTCTGGAACGATGGGAAGGTCCTCTATCTTGTATTGCGGGTAGTTATATGTGTTCCCATTTGTCAAAATTCAAAGAGCAATAGACTTAAGATGTGGGCATTTGACATTATCAAGGAGTACTGTCAGTACAGAAGAAAGAGAGAGAGGACAATAAAGAAAGAGAGAGAAGTGTATTCTAGGAGGATTGCCTCTTACGTTAGTCAAGTCCTAGAAAATGAAAACAGCCCTTTCCTGCCCTTAGGTTATAAGCGTTAAAAATAAACCGTGAAGCCTCTGTCCTATGACTTTTGGTTCCCGGATGGCTTAAACTTTCTTTTAAAAAGTAAACTAGGGACTAATGATTCTCATTGGGGTAGGAACTCATTGAACTTATTTCTAAATTCAAGCCAAGGCAACAGTTTCCAGCCTTCGGGACGGCCTCCCCACACTCCGGGTCCCTAGTGGGTCTCTAAATAAGTTGGCAGTTCTGCAAGGAGACATTTGCTACAATCAGCTTCCTTAACTTGAAAGCCCCAGTGGCTGAAGTTAATTGTGTCTGGCCTTGGCCCCCTTGGCCTCCCCACCTTTGATGGGTTTCTCTTCTGTTCTAGCTATGCCACGAGAGGCATTTTACTGGGCCCTTCCCAGCAAGGAATAAAATTGCAAACATATTGGAGGTATCCTTTTGTTTTGTTTTGTTTCTAAGGAAGGACTGCTTAAGGCTGAACCCTGTGATAACCACGAGTATTAAATTGCAGTTGCTTATGTGGCTACGGGGGGAAGTAAGTGGGTTGGGTAATCTCTTCAGAGAAATTGACATCAGATTTGGGTAAAATGTTGGGGGACTCCAGGCGATGTGTAAATCAACAGTTCTTAGTATTAATCCCGGAAGCCTGGTATTTCTTTGCAAAAGAGGAGAAAAGGAAAACTGCAATCCTCAGCAGCTCTCTGTACCCACCCAGGTAGAGACCAAGTCCATACTAATCCATGTAAACAAAATCGATACTTCTGAAAAAGTCAAGGTTTGGGGAGCAGGCACACACATACCTGCAGGGCCTCAGGCATCTTGTGACTTAAGGATGAAGGCCACATAATGAGGATGGTTGGTCAGGGTGACAGAAGAGCCTCCCTCCCTCTTTGATGACATTGTTGGTCTGCCTGCCTCTGGTCTTCTTGTTCCATGAGAAAAATTAACATTTTACTTTTTAAGTCATAGTCAAGATTTCTGTCACTCAATGCAAAACCCATTGCTTATTGAAAAAGATTCTTTCATAAATAGAGAGGTAGATATTGCATGTTAATTATTTTTTTAAAAGTGTCAAAGGTGGAAGATGGCAATCTTATTTTCAATTCTTCCCCCCTCCACATACCTGTGCCCTTTGCCATGCCACCTGGCCATTCCTCTCACTTGTGGCAGCACCAAGTATTGTAGTTTCCCAACTTATTGGTACAAGGCTTGGCCGTGGACTTGCTGCGGTCATGGAATGCTGGTGGATGTAAATGAGCAGAGGCTTTAAATTTGGTTATAGGTGGGGCTTGTTCCACTCTGAGAATGTGCCCCTGGGAGCTGCTGTCCTGGAGGGATGAGAGACAACGAAAGTAGGCCTGACCCCACCTGCAGCTGGGAGCCCATTCCGCTGCCCCAGCCTGAAGAAGAGCCACCCAGCAGAGCCCAGCCCCGATCAGCCTAACCTCAGACAACCTGCCCACTGTGAGCATGAGAGTAATTGTCTGTGGTAAGCCACTGAGTTCTGGGATATTTTGTTTTGCATTAATATTGTGGCTAATGAAGTAATACTAAACCTGCAGTTTTGTAGCTTAGTTTTTCAGTTAGCAATATACCATAAACACAAATATGCTTCTACAACTTGAGTTTTAAAGGATGCATAATATTCCATAGTATAGAATATCCTAATTCTTTCCTTCAGTTACCTAGGATTGGACACTTGGTCCAATTATTTTATTAGGGTTTTGCTAATAAATCTGCCACAAAATCCTTGTATAAGTCTCTATGCATGTTCTTAGGTTCCCTAAAATAAATCTTTAAAGAACAAAGTTCTAGAAGTGGAATTGCTAAGTCAGAGCAGATACACATTTTAAGGCTTTTCATACATATTACCACATGGCCGTTCAGAAAGACTGGAATAATTCATGTCTCTACCAGCAAGGAATGAAAGTACTCATTTCCCCAGATCTTTCCAGGATTAGATATCATCATGCTTATCATTTTTGTACAAAATCTTGATGGTTGGATGACAGTGACCATTTTTTAGTGTTATGTGTGTTTTTTCTTATATAAAAGAAATGCAGGTTAAATATGGAAATATAAGTACGTGAAAAGAATAAAATACGAATCACCCAAAACGCCATTTCCAAATGATACCCAATGCCAACATTTTGTACAAATCCTCAAGTGGTTTATATTTGAACTGTATACACTTAGATATTTACATGTTTTTGCAGGTCACACACGTAGATGTGAACAGAGAAACTTAGTTCACCTCTCTATGATGGAAATAAACTTGATCTTGAGCCCTAATCCAACTGCATAGAAAAAAGCACTTAAATCTGCTACCTGTTATGGACTGACTTTTTGTGTCCCTCTCCACTCTCTCTCCATCACCCCTGCCCACCCCTCGCCCAGCCCAGTTCATATGTCAAAGCCTTGACCTCCAGGGTGACTGTATTTGGACTAAGAAAGTATTAAGGTTAAGTGAAGTCATAAGGATCGCGCCTTGATCTGATTGGACTGATGTCCTTATAGGAAGAGACACCAGACAGCTTCTCTGTCCCCTCAAACGCACAAGGAGGTCATGTGAACACATAGCGAGATGGCGCCGTCTATATGCGAAGAGAAGAGGCCTCAGAATGAAACTTAACCTTGCCAGCGCTTTGGTCTTGGATTTCCCAACCTCCAGAACTGTGAGACAATAAATTTCTGTTGTGTAAGCCACCCAGTCTCTGGTTATTTGTTACGGCAGCTCGAGCTAATACAATAACTTAAGTTATCTTTTGATAATTTCAGGTTTAAATGGCTTCTTTTGACTACTCAGTGTCTTTCAGGTAACTAATCAGTGTTTTCAGGATTTCTCCCTACTTCCCTTTTCCTCCTCCTTTCCCAGAGTGGTCACTGATGGTCAGAGATGGCTTCCTGTCTCACGGCAGAGGACCGGTGGCATCTGCTCTTTGGCCTTCTCTAAGTCCCAGATCACCCCTCCTGCTCATGGGCATTTCGGCCGACTCTACAGAGCTGTGTCTATTACCACCTGTGTCCCTGCTGGCTGGCTCTTGCTGCTAAAGCCTGTGGTCCGTGGGAACGTCCCCGCTTCAAAGATTCCTACAAGCCAAAGCCTCCCTGTCCTGGTCTCAACTCTCTTTTCTCCCATAGATACTCCTGGCACTTCCGCAAGCCCAAAGGGGTATGTGCAGCTGCTGAATGTCTTCCTCACGTGCCACGCTCAGGGGTGGGTGTGAAGGATTAGCTCAGGTCCTCACTTTTGCACCTCCTTCCTCAGACCCTGCTAATCTCCTGCCCGGGAATCATGTTGCCCCCAGACTCTCCTTTCTCCCAAGGTGCCCAGGTTCCACTGGGTCTGTCCAGGTGCTCCTGCCATTGCCTGTCCCTTGGCTGCCCAGGACTCAGCAGGATATGGGTGCCAAGGGCTTCTTGAGGCTCCTTCTCTCATCCCCGCGGAATTCTTTCCAGGTTCCTCCCCAGGGCCCTGGAAGGGCCTGTCTTCTTCCTATGGGCTGCGAGCTCCCCTCATGTCATAGCCTACACACCGTGATCTACTCTGTGGCCTTTCCTCAAAGCTTTAGTTCTTTTTTTTTTAACTTGGCTGTTTTCTTTTTTTCTGCAGCTTTATTTTTTATTTTTTTTGGCTGCACCAAGCGGCACATGGGATCTTAGTTCCCTGACCAGGGATCGAACCCATGCCCCCTGCATTGGAAGTGCAGAGTCTTAACCACTGGACGGCCAGGGAAGTCCTCAAAGCTTTAGTTCTTGATATATAAATTGCAACTTTGGAAATTCTAAGAAATCCTTTTTCTTTCTCTTTTGAAAACTTGGTTTTCAAGTCTACTGCCTTCCTTTTCCCCCAACGACTCACCAAGGACCTTGAAAAATTTAGTTTGAAGCATCCAACACATTGATGCATTCTCCCCTGAGCAGTATCCATTCTCTTCGCAAAGCGGTGAGTCTTGCAGCTTCAATAAGCTGATAGTCACCCAGTCAGTAGGAACAAATCGTGTCTTAATATTTTAAAAAATATGATCCCTGGTGGCGCAGTGGTTGAGAGTCCGCCTGCTTATGCAGGCGACACGGGTTCGTGCCCCGGTCCGGGAAGATCCCACAGGCCGCGGAGTGGCTGGGCCCGTGAGCCATGGCCGCTGAGCCTGCGCGTCCGGAGCCTGTGCTCTGCAACGGGAGAGGCCACAACAGTGAGAGGCCCACATACCGAAAAAAAAAAAAAAAATATATATATATATATAATCCCTGCTACCTATGATATATACATATGTACTCCACTGACCTTTTTAAAGGCTGCGTCTTCTTCAGGATGTTCAGTATTCCATAATGAATTCCAACAAGCTTGTTTCTCTGTGTTGCTTTTCTCTGACTGTAATTCCGAGTCCATGTCCTGCGATGCATGGGTAAGGGACTACTCCCCAACCTGGGAGATCTTAGGTCAGCGCTGATTCAGGGGTGTTGTACCCAATATTGTCTAGGAAGCAGAGTATGAGTTGAAAGTGGTGGGTTAGTGTACCAGAATCAGGGAATAACATAAAGTGAAAAGGTGGCCTTCGGTGACAGACGAGGCATGAGAGTGGGGCAGGATACGAGGTGAAGTGGAGGTGGCAGAAATGGCTAATACGTCTTCTCTTTTTCCGGAGCAGTGATTCTTAACTGGGGGTGATTTTGGCCCCTAGGGGACATTAGGCGATGGCTGGAGACATTTTTGTTCATCACACATAGGGGGCTGCTACTGGCATCTAGAAGGTAGAGGCCAGGGATGCTGCTAAATGCTGTATAGTGCACAGGGTAGCTTCTGCACCTAAGACTCATCAGGCCCAGCAGTTGTGCCAAGGTTGAACAGCCCTGTCCTATCTTACTGGAATCACTGATTTTTAGGTCACATGGCTGCCAACACTGAAGACTATATTTCTCAGCCTGTTTTGTAGTTTGATGCGACCATGTGACTAAGTTCTGGCTAACGAGACTCAGGCTAATGTAGCAACTTCTGGGAACTGTCCTTGAAGAAAGAAAGCATGCTCTTCTCCTTCTCTTGTGTCCTTCCTCATGGCTGGAATGCGATTGTGTTGGCTGGAGCTCTGGCAGCCATCTTAGAACAATAGGATGACTTTGAGGCCATCTGAAGTGGAGCAAGAAGGAAAAAAGGGTTCCTGATACTGTGAAGCATCTTTCTGCTCTCAAATGTCCTCCCTTAAACTCCTTCAAACTAAACAGAAACACTCTACCTTGCTTAGTCTTCTATTATTTCATGGGTTTTTTTTCCTGTTACTTACAGCTGAACTTAATTCTAATTAGTACAGTGTACTATTTGCACCTTCCTTCTGCACTCTGGAATGTTCTAGTTATTGAGATCTGCCATGCCATGATGGGTTAGGGCTACATTCTGGAAGGAGCTGAACTTGGCAAGGAGCAGAGCAGGTCTGGGTGGATTGTGGGCAACAGCACAAGAAGTCAACGTGGAAATGGGCTAAGAGAAAGAAGGGGTTGGATTTAAGCTTCATCTTTTTCTGCAGGCTTGCTTAGGTTTGTCCTGGAGTCGGACCAGTGGCCACAACCAGACTCTTCATATGTTTTACGCACCAGCACTCTGTCGCAAAGATGTCCCCAGCATCCTGGTGGCTAAGGTTGGATCCATCTACCTGACCAGGCCTGGCAGCCCTGATAAGCTCAGCCCTGTGAACAAGCCATAGAGGTAACGAAATGTGGGCACGGCTCTTTTTCACGGTTAATGGTCGTGGGTGAAAGGAGCTAAGATAATCTGGTAGATTGTGCTACTAGGTATAATCAATTTTGAAACCCCATAATTAACTGCAAATTCAAATATGGATAAAACCACAGTTAGCCTCAGCAAACTGTGATGTAGGGAGAGCTTATCTTCAACACCTTCCTGACCTTCAGTTTAGAATCTGTCCTCAACTCGCTAAGGTTTCTGGTGCTCTTAGGTTAGCCCTCAGGTTTCCATAGCCGTCGTGGCAATGCAGCCTCTGATATGCCCTTTGCTTGCACCACCCTTTCCTCTGGATCTTCCAAGCTTTCCCACTTTGACACATTTTCTATTCCTTTAAAATGCTGTTCTTTGCCAGGTGATAGTAGCTAAGGCACTCATACTTTCTACTCTGTTGAAGTGTTGGTGTATTCATTTCCTGGGGCTGACCTAACAAAGTATCATAAATGGGGTGACTTAAACTACAAATTTATTCTCTCATATTTCTGGAGGCTGGAGGTCTGAGATCAAGGTGTCTGTGGGGTTGGTTCCTTCTGGAGACTATGAGAGAAGGATTTTCTCCAGTCTGCTCTCCCAGATTCTGATGGTTTGCCATCAGTCTTTGGTGTTCTTAGACTTGTAGACTCATCACTCCAATCCTCCACCTTCACACACATTCTCCCTGTGTCTCTTTCCTCTGTGTGTGTCTGTGTGTGTTTGTGTGTGTGCATATGTGTGTCTAAATTCCCCCTTTTTATAAGGACGTCGGTCATATTGGATGAGGGCTTGCCCTAATGACTCCATTTTAACTTGATTACCTTTATAACGATGCTGTTTCCAAGTAAGGTCACATCCTAAGTCCTGGGGGTTAAGATGTCAACATATCTTTTTGGAGGCACACCATTCAACCCATAAAAGTTGGTCAGCTGAGTGGCACAGTTACATTTTAACAGAGGCTTCTGCGTCTCCACTTGTAGGAGTATCTGAGCTATTTAATAAGGAGGGAGTCCATTCTCCCCTCCCCATTCTGAGCCCAGGGTGCATGCCCCTCAGTCACCTGTCACGGGAGCTGTTTTCTCGGTGTACCACAGGACAAGGCCAGACCTCAAAGCTCCATTGACATTCAGAGATTCATACTCCCTCGTCTCTACAGAAACCTCATGGGACCAGTGTTGAATTATTGCTTTTTAAGTATAGTCTGAAGCAGGACAAGTATGTCTAAGGAGAAGGCTGTGGACCTGAAACCAGTGGGCAGTGACAGTTGTTTTCAACCAGAAAAGAAGCTGGTGATAAATATTAACAACATAGAAAATGTTCCGGAAATCAGGCCAGCAAAACTTAGGCAGGAGTGTCAGGTACAGCTTCTTATAAATGCTTCTTGTTGTCATTAATCCCAGTTTTAATTTCTAGCCTTATTAAAGACTTAAGGCTTTATCTCCATGTCTTCCCCCTGGAAAACCAGATGCATGTAATGATCTTTATCTCTGTAATTTTCCCAGTGGTCACAGTGTCTGTGCTGCTTAATCTTTTACATGTGAATTAATGAGGGCTGGGAAACTCCGTCTTTGTCCCCCTGATGAGTCCCAGCGACAAGATCTGTGGATTCAGCATCGTTTCTCGGAGCTAGATTTTTACCATGAAAACAAATATTGCAGGGGAGGGGGCCAAATACCCATTTGCTGACCTGGGTCACAACAGAATCCAGTGTCACCACTTCTATGTCTCCTTATGAATGTGTTTACATTCCACCCATGGACCTTGTCTGGACACCTGTCCCGATTACAAATGTCCACAGTATCACAGAATAAGAGGGAAAGGACCGTGACCATAGAAGTAGAGTCTTAAAGCCAAAATTGACCTCAGAGATGATTTAATCCAGACTGCCTCAAATAAAACAAAACAGAACAGAACAAAACACCAGAGAGGTTGTGTGATTTTCCGAAGGACACACAAGGAGTTTCTGAAAGAGACGATTCAGCCTTAATCTAATACCCCGTTGACTGTAGCCTAGTGACCTATTTGCAACCTAGGGTGAATATTTGTTTTGCATCTGCTTTAAGAACCTGTGAAAAATTAGGGGATTAAAATGTCAGATATCTGCCAGGGACATGTTCTTATGTTATGAGAAGAGCAGAAATCTTGATAAATATGTGCTTTAATATACACTTTGCAGGGAGGAAGGCTTAACATCAATATTCTTCTTCTTCCCTAATGCAATATTGTATATCAACTATACTTGAATGAAACAAAAGAAAAAAATATTATTGCTCTTCCCCATCACAAAAAAAATCTATTTGAGGACATTCCAAAGAATGTAAATAATTGGTGACCTATTTTTTAGGAGGATGTCATGCATTTGAACAGGGAAGTAGCAAAAAATAACTTTTAAAGTACACCATTACACTACTATATATAAAATAGATAACTAATAAGGACCTACTGTATAGTATAGGGAACTCTACTCAGTACTCTGTAATGACCTATATGGGAAAAGAATCTAAAAAAGAGTGGATATATGTATATGTATAACTGATTCACTTTGCTGTACACCTGAAACTAACACAACATTGTAAATCAACTATGCTCGAATAAAAATAAAGTACATGATTAGTAAAAGTCAGGGTATATGCATGCTTCTGGAATTAAAAGAAATAAGAATGTTTTAAGAGCTTTATTCTGGTTATTCATGATGCATTGGCCACAATTAAAAGTATCTGGGATTTAGATGAAGCCCCTACCTTTCTGGCTCCCCTAAGCTACTGAGGGTTGGGGATATTGTCATGGGTACTACGAAGTTTCTAGAAGAAAGTTGGTTCTCACCTGTGCATGGAGCTGATGATATCTACAGGGAATTTCTCTAAGGACAAAAAGGATGGTGGTGATAAGGCAGTTGGAATTTTACCAATAGGAAAAGAACGTGATATAGAAAGTACAAATTAGGTTGTAGGATTATGAATAGTGCATTTTATAAATAGGAAAGAGTTTGGTTCAAAGAGGACAACTTGGAGGCCAGGCTCTCACTGGTTGGTTTGTCTTTCTTGAGTCAGAGTAAGAAGGCTGAACACTGGGGTGAAGAAGAGTGGCAGAAGTGAGTGGGTGGGACCTTGGTTTGGAGGGCTGTAGACGCAGCAGTGCTGAAGGCTTATGTAGAGTTGTGTGTTTGAAGGCGTGACGACTTTGGCCTCCCCAGTCTTCATTTTGAGTTGACTGTTTTATACAGCTGCAGCCTGGTGGCCAGAAACATGAGCCTCACCTTCAGATAAACCTGGTTCAAATCATGCCCCACTCTATTCGCATGTGGCGTTGGATGAGTCACTTAACTTCTCTAAGCCTCAGTTTTCTCAGCTATAAAATGGGGCTAATCATATGCACCTCATAGAGCTGTAAGAGTTCGTGGGATAATGGATGTGAAGCACTTTGTACTGCGCCTGGCACATAGTAATTGCCCAGTAATTGGTGGCAATTATGACTATTATTACTAATAAGAAAAAAATGTTCTTTAAAATTCTTTAAAGTGAATGGAATTAATTATCACAATATTTGTTTGTTTCAAAAATTGTTATTATGGGGCTTCCCTGGTGATGCAGTGGTTGAGAGTCCGCCTGCTAATGCAGGGGACACGGGTTCGTGCCCCGGTCCGGGAAGATCCCACGTGCCGCGGAGCGGCTGGGCCCGTGAGCCATAGCCGCTGAGCCTGCGCGTCTGGAGCCTGTGCTCCGCAACGGGAGAGGCCACAACAGTGAGAGACCAGCGTACCGCAAAAAAAAAAAAAAAAAAAAAAAAAAAAAAAATTGTCATTATGGATTTTATTGGTTGGCTATTTGCCCTGCTTAGGGAATCAGGGGCATTTCCTGCCTCCTTAAGCAGATAAAATAAGACTTGCCCCCCAAGTTGCCATGGGTCACTGCATCCCCCGTCTTTTGTTCTCCCTACCTACCCAAGGGACTTCCATTCCAGGCTCCTTCTCCCTAAATGACAGATTCACACATACAGCAATCCATTTCTTGGAACTATCTGGAAGCTTACCATCATACTTTTCCTATACAGAGCAGGCTGTTGTGATTTCTTAAGTCAAATATCATGTGATTCAAAGGAAACAATGGAAGTCAACAAACAATATCAAGAAAAAGGGCAGCAATGGCCCTACTCTCATCTGTGTAGCCAGATAGGGACTGTGACATGACGTCCAACTCTGAGGCACCCACATGACAGGGGATGCAAAAGACATGGAACACGTGCAAAGGAGAAGAGCTGGTGTGCTGAGGGGGAGCAGAATCTGTGTTATAAGAGAGACTTTTTTTGGTTAAAATGGTAAATTTTATGTTGTATATATTTCACCACACACACACACACAAACAAACAATGACAGCCTGGCTGATATGGAAAACATCAAAAACTGCCGCTGTGAATAGGCCTCCTTGACTTTAAGTGCCTGGAGATTAAGGGTCCAGGAGTTGGACTTCAGTAACTCACTGTAACTCAGTAACTCAGCCGAAAGGAACGGGATGGAAAATTGAGGGAAGAAAAGACACAAGGACACACAATAGTACCTCCTAGTAGTTGAAAGGCTGTCATGGGGAAGGTAGATTGGATAAGGACGACCTCACAAGGAGCATATGCAGTCAGTAGGTGTAAGCTCTAAAGAGAGAGATTTTGGGTTTGTTACAAAAAAGAGTTGTCCAAAGATGGAATCAGTTGCTTCAGAAGAGTGGATATAGGCATACGTATAACTGATTCACTTTGTTGTACACCTGAAACTAACACAACATTGTAAATCAACTACGCTCCAATAAAAATTTTTAAAAATATATGTACTCAAAAAATAAAAGAAGTGTAATAGGGTTCTCCAGAGAAACAGAAACAATAGGCTCTTTCTATATCATCTATATCTACCTGTATAATGAGATTTATTATAAGCAGTTAGCTTATGCAATTATGGAGGCTGAGAAATCCCACAATTGTCACCTGCAAGTTGGAGACCCAGGGGAGCTGGTGGTGTAAACTCCAGTCACATGCTAAGGTCTGAGAACCAGGAAGGCTGATGGTGTAAGTTCCAGTCCCAGGGCAGGCAGAGAGAGAGAATTCAACCTTCCTCAGCCTTTTTGTTCTACTTGGGCCCCCAAAGGGTTGGATGACGCCCACCCACCATGCGAGGGCAATCAGCTTTACTCGGTCCGTCAACTCCAAAGCTAATCTCTTCTGGGAACACCCTCACAGGCACACTCAGAAATAGTGTGTAACCAGATATCTGAGCATCCCATCGTCCGAGCAAGATGACACATTGAATTAATCGTCACAAGAGGGCTGTGGAGTGATTTTCCTGTTCCTGGAAGTATGTAAGTCTCGACGACATGGTTTCTTGACTGGACCGAGAGGGAGGGGACGAAGGCATTAGATGGGAGGTCTAGATGGTCCAAGAGGCCTTTTCTATCCTGTGTGGATAACTTACCTAACCCACCACCATATTCCCCACTCTGTATGGAAACCCAAGCCACCTCTCTATGAGTTCTGTGAGGCTGCCAAAAGAAAGGACTAAAAGCCACGGAAATGTATTGCCCTACAGCTCTGGAGGCCAAAAGTCTGAGATCAGTTGTTGGCAGTGCCACATCCTCTGAAGGCTCTGGGGGAATCCTTCCTCTCCTCTTTCAGCTCCTGGGTGCCCCTGAAATCCCTTGGCTTGTGGCTGCATCACTCCAATCTCTGCCTCCATCTTGACAAGACATCTCTGTGTCCTCTCCTCTTCCTATAAAGACACAGTCGCTGGCTTTAGGGACCATCCCAAATCCAATACGATATCTTGAGATCCTTAACTATATCCTGAGGTTCTGGACGCACATGAATTTTGGGAGGATGCTATTCAACCCACTCCACCCTCATTTTGGATTATTTCCTTTGTCCTTTAGTCAGAATATCTGATAAAGGATGTTGCTGCTATTTTTTTCCTGGTAATTTGTCTGGGACATTTTGCCGAACATAAACAACCTCTACCTTAAAGATTCAGTTTGAATTAGAATCCGCTTTCAGGAGATGTTAGGAGGAAATTAGGTCTTTTTTGAACTTACCTTAGGAAGGATGAAACCGTGAGAGGATCAGATGGGCTTGCTTGTGATAGGCCGGGTGTGTACGATGCCTAAGGGTCCTGAGCACACCATTCCACAGGGGCCGGGGTGGCCAGCTTCTTCCAAATGGCAGGGCTCAGGAATTAAGCAGTGGGAGCTTCCGCTTAGAGGCAATGCATTTCTTCATTCGTTTTATACGTACAAATGACCGAGGACCCCTTATGTGTATAAAGACTGAAGGTGTCTTCTTTTTCTTTTCTTTTCTTTTCTTTTTTTTTGTTTTGTTTTGTTCCTAGAGGATCATGGCTGCAGTTGAAACCTCTCTCCAAATATACAGCTGCCAGAGCTTTTGCAGCAATGAGTGATATTTAGAAATTGTTTTTCCTCCAGCTTTATTAAGATATAATTGACACAAAACATTGTTTTAGTTTCAGGTGTACAACAATGATTTGCTATGTATCAAATAACCACAATACTTTTAGTTCACATGCATTATCTCACACGGTTACAATTTTTTGTGTGTGTGTGTGATGAGAACTTTTAAGAGCTACTCTCCTAGCAACTTTCAAATATACACCGGCCACCCCTCCAAGTCGAAAATCCACGTATAACTTGATAGTCATGCCTCCGTATCCACATGTGTGGATTCAGTCAGCCAGGGATCGTGTAGTATTGTACATATTTATTGATAAAAGTCTTCATATAAATAGACCCGTACAGTTCAAACCCGTGTTGTTCCAGGGTCAACTGAACAATACAGTATTGTTAACTATAGTCACCATGCTGTTCATTACAGTCCCAGAATTTATTTATCTTATATCAATAACTAGACCTTTGTACCTTTTGACCCCCTTCACCCGATTCACCCCCCATCTCTGGCAACTATATCTGTATCTATATCCATCTATATCTATACCTATATATATCTCCACATCTTCTTTTATCCATTTAGCTGTCAATGGACACTTAGGTTGTCTCCATTGGCTGTTGTAACTAATGCCACAATAAACAGAGGGCCGGGGGATGCAGATACCGCTTCAAGACAGTTATCTCATTTTCTTTGGATATATGTCCAGAAGTGGAATTGCTGGATCATATGGTAGTTCACTTTTTTTTTTTTGCGGTACGTGGGCCTCTCACTGTTGTGGCCTCTCCCGTTTGCGGAGCACAGGCTCCGGGCGCGCAGGCTCAGTGGCCATGGCTCACGGGCCTAGCCGCTCCGCGGCATGTGGGATCTTCCCGAACCGGGGCACGAACCCGTCACCCCTGCATCGGCAGGCGGGCTCTCAACCACTGCGCCACCAGGGAAGCCCGGTAGTTCACTTTTTAACTTTCTGAGGAACTTCTATGCTGTTTTCCATAGGACTGAACCATGAGTAACATTTTTTAAAATTGATTTAATTTCATGGGTTTTTAAAGGATGCTCCATTGTTTCTGACTTTAGGATAGGCTCGTTTTTTTCTATAAAGAGCCAGATAGTAAATATTTTACAGTTTGGGGGCTCTGTCACAACTACTCAATTCTGTCTTTGTAGCACGAAAGGAGCTGTAGCAATTTGTACACAAAGGAGTATGTCTGTGTCCCAATAAAACTTTATTTGGATTTCATATAATTCCCACATGTCGCAAAATATTTTATTCAGTTGATTTTTTTCAACCATTAAAAAGATGTAAATTCTTACCTTGTGGACCATGCAAAACTAGGCAGCAGGCCCTGGAAGGGCTTATAGAATCTGTGGAATCATTGCCCAGACAAGATGCAGAAAGGAAGGACAGAGCTCGGCTTCAGGAGCAACTGCCACCTCCAGGGACCTGAGAAGTCCCAAGAACTCCCCCCTGCTTCTTGTCTCTGCTTCTTTCTTCTCTCATGTAGGAAACTCGATCACTGATGGCTTCTGAGCCTCACGTCTCCTAGCTGTGGCTGTGGAGACTTGCTGAGTTGTCCCAGATCTATACATTTTGGAGCAGGGAGGCGCTGGTCTACTTGGGTCGAGAGCCAGTCGAGAACAGATATCTGAGGCTGGCGGGTAGGGGGGTGGTAGGAACATGGTAGATCCCATGGGACTCCTAGAGGTGTGAAGGGCAGTTCCCAGACAAGTGGGAGTTTGGGTTGGACTAAGCGATTGTTGACTTGCCCAATGGCTCAGAAAACAGGGTGTGTGTGTGTGTGTGCATGTGGTGGGTGAGATAAAACATCCATACATTATTACAGATTCCCAGAGTGTGTCCTAATAGGGTCTCTAGAACATGTGCTGGCTCAATAATTGCATACACCAGCTTTTAAGCACTTGTAACTGAGCAGGACCCTATGCAGTCTTCCCAGAACCGGACCCCTGCCCCTACTGTCCTCCACCTGCCTCTTGTCTGTAGAAAACCTTTAGCCTCCCAGGCCTCCTCTAAGCTCCAAAGAGCAAAGTTAATCAGAGAAGTGAGAAAATGCAGAAAGAAAGGAAAACAGTCAAGCAAGAAAAAATAATAATAGCTTGGCCATTAAACAAAGTCAAGTCCCTTTAGTTCCTCCTCAAGGGCCAAAGATAATATCCTGAGCCATATCTTTGAGCTGTTTTGCAGATACTGAAACCCCCGCCAGGTGGAAGAAGTCAACTGTATGCTGCCCACAAGTACGCAGACCCCAGACAGGTTGGAACCAGAAGACTGATGATGTTGACTCCTGATTACCTCACCACCAACCAATCAGAAGAATGTCCACGAGCTGATCACGCACCCCACACCCCTCTCCTTCACCCTGTCTTTAAAAACCTTTCCCTGAAAGCCATCAGGGAGTTCCGGTCTTTTGAGCATGAGTTGCCCATACTCCCTGCTTGGCCTTGCAATAACCCTGCACCTTCCTTCGCCACGACCTGGTGTCAGTAGATTGACTTTACTACATGCAGGCAACTGGACCCACGTTTGGTTCGGTAACAGAGGACTGATTAACAACACTCCCAGAAAAAGAGGCTGCTGGAGCCATGCTGGGAAGATATGTTGACACCAGGTATTTTTCATTTGCAAGTTTAAATATTCCTCCTTGTTTGGGCCCAGGATTTGATAAGCATCTTTCATAGAAAAACTTTTTCTGTGTCTGTACCCAACATTTGCTCTCATTTCAGAGAGAAAATTTTAACGACTCCGCTCTTCTCACAGGGAAGTGGCTGATCTTTTTGCAGAAGTTTAACTAATGGCTTCTCAGCAAGATCAGAGCAGACAGGTCACTACAATCTTCCAGAGGTCTTGCTCTCAGATATAAGCCAAAGGGGTGACAACAGAGGGGAGGACGAGTGCGGTCATGTGGCCAGCTGGCTGTGTGCCTGTTACCAGCCTGTTTGCTTGTTAGTCCCTGGAAAAGCGTGGCGTTTCACCGTCTGATCAGAGGAACAAACCCACATGTACAAAACACTCTGCAAAACACCCTGCAAAAGGCCAAGGGTGGGTTGTGAGGCAGTTTGCGCTAATCAGACTTTCTAAATTTACACTTTTCCTCTTTTTGTTTTTGCAGTACGCGGGCTTCTCACTGGTGTGGCCTCTCCCATTGCGGAGCACAGGCTCCGGACGTGCAGGCTCAGCGGCCATGGCTCACGGGCCCAGCCGCTCCGCGGCATGTGGGACCTTCCCGGACCGCGGCACGAACCCGCGTCCCCTGCATCGGCAGGCGGACTCTCAACCACTGCGCCACCAGGGAAGCCCTACACTTTTCCTCTTCATCCTTGACAGTAAAAGTGGAATGCTGCCTCAGTTTTTGGTTGAACAGCACGCAGAAAGCAAGAACATGAAGCACTCATGGGCCCATCACAGCGAGGTCTGTCTCTACAAAAATTATCTGCAGCCACTTGGGAGCAGGAATTGCGGTAAAGGGGAAAACTAAGATATTAACCAGACCAATCCATTCCAAAGCTATTGGGTGCCAATGGAAGAGAGTTGAGACCCACGTGAAGAGGGAGCAAAGTGCCTTTATGCCCACGTAATACCAAGGCAAATGCAACATACAACACACCTAGCATCCTCATTCACTCACCAAACGTTAACTGAGGACCTAATATATGCCAAAGACTGTTGGAGGGGGAGCTGGGGTGGGTAGAAAGGATAAAATGATTAAGTGAAGTTCCCACCCTCAGGAGATAATCACACATGTGAGCCAATAATTAGGATACGGTAGGATAAATAGTAAAAGAAGGGGAACCAATCAGGATGGGCTTCAGAGAGGAGGTGACATTTGACAGAGGTCCTGAGGGATGAATGCACTTTACCAGGTACAGAAGAAGAAAGGCTATTTCAGGCACAGCGTGTAGCAAGAGGTGAGAAAGAATCATGAGTTTTAACGGGTGGAGAATTGGTGAGTAATTCAGTGAAATGAGACTTGATGGTACCTGACATGTACCTGAGGATACATGAGGGAAGTCTGGATGGTTGGATTGGAGTCAGGCTGTACAGGGCCCTGGGCACATACTAGGCATTCAATTAATATTTGCTCAAAGTTGAAAGAAGAATAGCAAGCATGCAATAGTAAAAATGATAATGACAATAAAAGTAATAGCTATTTACTGAGGGCCTACCCATTGTTTTACAGATTTACAAGGTATCAGGAGACAAATAAAGAATTACAGAAATTCAACTACTTATTACATTACACTACATCGTATCTATCTATCTATCTGTCTGTCTGTCATCTATCTATCAATTATCTATTTATTATCTATCTAGCTATCTACCTATGAATGAAAGAGATAGTAAAAGGCAAAAAGCCAGTAGAAGAGAACTGTGGGCTTCTCTGATCTTGAGTCCTGTGATGGGATGGCAGTGGGTAAGAGGACAATGTCAGACCATCTGCCCTTCCTGTCCCAGCGTCTGTTCTGGGCAGTGGTCCCTCTGAAGATGGGACCAGGCCCCTGTGCGATGCTGAGGCCAGTATCTTAGGGAAAAGCTTCCCTCCCAGGGGTCTGGATCATGCCCATTCATGGAAGCCTTCCTGCAGGGTAAGAGCATGACCTCAGACAGAGTTCACCGAGCTGGCCAGGTCTGAACCTCGACCCTTGGGTAAGGAGGGCATCGAGTTACCTGGCAAAGCATAGTTCTTTTTTCAGAACAAGGGCTGAGTTAAGAGTAAATATGTTAACATGGAGACCGGCAAAGTTTTTCAGGGATGAGCAGCAGAAGCGGGCATCTATACGGATTTTCTGAGACTATCTTTTCACCTGTTCCGAGGTTCAGGTCACCGCTCAGGGCGCTGTCATCTGGCAGGTCAGTGGGAGGGAGCTGCTCTTGACAGCGCAAGGAAAAGTGTGTAATGGATCCTCCATGTCTCAGAAACTCTATCTCTGGAGTAACCGGAGAAGATACACAAGGACTCAACACTGAGGAAGGAGGCGTCACTCACATGCTTCGTGTAGGAGGTGGTTAGCACGCATGAGAATAAAGCACAAACCTGCCTCATCCTTCTCAATATAGAAACTCCTGTCCGCCGTCATCCCGGGAAGTTCAACATGCATCTACTCCACTGGCACTGCCACTGTGCAAGCCTTTTTGGGAGCTCCCCAAACTTCAGAGCCTGTTTATGAGTCATAAAAGAAATTTGTCTCATTGAATCATGTCTCATTTTGGACCCAAATTAGTATGGCTCAGATCGATCCCTACCTTATTCCCCAGGCAAGTTCAACCACCACAATGTAATAGCTGACATCTATGAAGCTCTTATACATGCCTGGCCCTGTGCTAAGTACTTTGCATCATTTAATGCTCTCGGGGATGCTAAGAAGTATAAATGATTGTTATATCCATTCGACAGATGAGGGAACTGAAGTACAACTTAGTAACCACTGATTATAAACAAAAGAATGTGCCTCTGGCTCTGAAGAGAATTCAGAAACAGGAGCCCCACCCACTTTAAGTCCTTTTGCCGCCGCTTGTTGAAATAAGCATATGAAAAGCGGCTCCTGTTTATCACGTTGGAGCAGCGCCCATTCTGAACTTTAATTTGCACGCGGCAGGTGCAAATACCTGGATTAAGTGCTCTGAGTCTGCATTTGATGATGGAATATTGTGATGAGAAAGAGAGAGGCTGCGTGACAACTCATGCCAGTGTCATTCAGCCAATACATCATTCATCTTTCAGCGTTCATCGGGGCCCCGGGGCTCTCAATATTGCAATCTTTCCTTCTCTGTTCTTAGGTGAGAAGATCAGCGTCCACAGTCATAGGTATAAGCAGCAGAAATTTTCCAAGACACTAGAAGCAGAGTCAGAAGGAAGTGGATTCGAGTTCTGGCCCTGCATTTACTAGCTGTGTTTATGGAGAGTTGCCACATTTTCTAGCTTCCCAGCACCCTTTAATACATCCCTTGTTATGACTTGGGACTTTCTTCTCCCTAAGGTAGAAGCAACCTTCACAGCCTTCTTGTTGGTAGGGCTTAGGCTGGGCTTGTGGGTGCACCTGTGGGAGGCCCCAGTTTGGAGGAAAGCAGCATGAGGAAACAGTTCTCACTGCAGAGAACTCTGTCTCTGGCAAGTGTGGCGGTGAAGACATCCGGCTGTGCACTGACAGCCATCCTGGGTCCAGTCCCCCTGTGGCAAGCGCCGTGTCTGTGCACAGTGGGTCAGGGGTGAGATCTTTGGTCTGGGGTGTGGTTGGGTTTCCCAGCTCTGGGGCTGATCTTCTGGCCCTCCTAGAAACTCTGAACTACCTAAGGAACACTTTGAAGAGCAACTTCTCTCCTTAAGCTCCCCAGAGTGGCTTCTGCTGTCTGCTGCTAAGAACACTGGAATCTCTGTGATCCTACTTTCCTGCCTACCCTTGATTTCCTCATGTGCAAAATGGGGATTGAAGTAACACTCATCTTGCAGCATTTTCATTGGGATTTTATGAGATTTTTTAAAGGAAAGATGGCTTTGAAAATTCTAAGTAATTGTATCAACATCAGTTATTTGAATTTAAAAAGAAGCAATATGACACAGCCACTGTGGAAGGCAGTTTGGCGAGTCCTCCAAAAGTTAAACAGAGATTGACCTTAAGATACAGGAATTCCACTTCAAAAGAATTGAAAGCAGGGACTTAAATAGATATTTGTACACCCATGTTCATAGCAGCATCATTCACAATAGCCAAAAGATGGAAGCAACACAAGTGTCCATCAGTGAAGGAATGGATGAACAAAACGTGGTCTATCCATACAGTGGAATATTATTCAGCCTTAATAACAAATGAAATTGTGCTACATGCTATGACGTGGATGAAACTTGAACACATACTAAGTGAAAGAAGCCAAACACAAAAGGACAAATACTGTAGGATTCCACTTATGTGAGATACCTAGAATAGACAAATTCATAGACACAGAAAGTAGAATGGTGGTTGCCGGGGGCTGGCGGGGACAGAGGAATGGGACTCACTGTTTAATGGGTACAATTTCAGTTTGAGATGATGACAAAATCCTGGAGATGGATGGTGGTGATGATGGTACAATAATGTGAATGTATTTAAAGCTACTGAACTGTATCCTTAAAAATGGTTACGATGGTAAATTTTATGTTATGTGTATTTTAGCATAGTAAAAAACGTCCAGGGGAAGGAGCGAGAGGGTAGAGGGTGAAAGGGAAGAGGAATTATCCCAGTGACACACTTGATTTTCAGAAACTTTGGTATCAACCCTTCTTCATTTAGCAGATTGGAAAAAAAAATCCATGAATTTGGTAATTCTCTGCTACGCAGACTGGGAGGAGACAAGGCACTCTTAAATAAGTCTGAGGATGTGAATGGGTACAGCCCTAACAGAGGGCAGTTGGGCAGTACTATTACACTAGCAAATGTATATATATATCCTTTGGCCCAGCAGCTTGTGTAACTTAGCCTGACTAATATTATCCCTGCCTGCTCATACCTGGTCTCTGCTCTCTCCATCCTCAGTGCTACCTCTGCATTTTAGCGGGAAAGAAATTTCAAAGAGTGGGAATGACCGTGTGCACTTGGCCCTCCATATCCGCGAGTTCTGCATCCATGGAAGTGGGATCTGCGGATGCAGGGTGGGAGGTGCGGGGAAACAACTGTACTATGCCTTTTTATAAAGGGACTTGAGCCTCTGTGGATTTGGGTATCTGCTAGAGGTCCTGGGACAAATGCCCCACAGATACTGAGGGATGACTGCATGTGAAAGTTGACATTTCTTCTTCTGGAATAGCTGAATGAGAGGAGATGTTTGTTTAGAAAAGTTTTCACAAATCCTTCATCAGGAAGATTTTCCAGAAAGGTGATGGTGAACCTTGTTAAGGTGACTTTTTACACACCAATTAAATGTCTTGATTCAAGGGCTTCAGGGCATGAAGGGGGCTGGCAGCTGCCTTGGGTGTTCTGATCTGAGCCGCTCATCAGCACCTAATAGCCCCTTTGCTACATGTGGATACAAATGACAAAACTCAGGCTTTTTCACCCCCCTCTCATCTAGATTTTCTTTCCCTAAGGAGATATGAAAATGTCACCGGTTGCTGCCTCTACGTCCTATAAGTTTATGTCTCTATTTTATGTTTCAGAGGGAGAAGAAGCTCACAGTCAGAGAGAAAAGTAATTTTTCTTGTTGCTAATAAGCTAGGTATGTGCAAAAGGTTAGTTTCTGAATTCATTTCAAAGATTCTCTGACTCAAAGTAAGAGATTTGGTAAACTCTAATGGATAATTGTGAGAAATGAGAAATTAAAGGGAGTTTGAAGTCTTCTACGTATTTCTAGTTTAAAAACAATTCGGTCCCTGCATCATTAAAACTAAACTTTCACCTGCTGCAAATTTCCTTCTTTGTTCCAAAAGCTATTGTTTATTTGAACAGAGAGGAAAGGAAGCTGGCGGAGGCCTTTTACACAGTGCAAATGAGAGCAAAAATCAGCCGGACCACAAATGTTAATGAGAGAATGGCTGCTGATCAAGAGGGTGGATTGGGACACAGAAACTTTTTCTTGGGTCTTAGAAGTTTTTCAGTTGGTGATTGCGGGTCACAGTAAAATGAATTACTTTTCGAAAGTAAATATTAAGTGATTCAAGATATTTGAAATTATTATGACCACACTTTGTAGATCTTGTATTATGACTTATACCTCACATTTAAGCAATCAACCTACACTCAGAATTTTTAGATCTTATGTATTACTGCACATATATTTTAGAAATATATACATAAATATATAGCATTTAAGTCAGTGCATATAAAAATACATTTCTTTCAAAAAACAGGTGAATACTATAGTTTCTTCCCCTATGGACTCACCAAAGTATGCTTTTTAATTCTCTTTTTATGGATTTAACATTTCATATATTAATCTCTCAAATGTTTTTTCCATCCAATAATGTCTCGTTTTACCTTCAGAACAACTCTGTAGGTCAGGGATTATATCCCTATTTTATAGATGAGGAAACTGAGGCTCAGAGAATGACACTGACTTACTGCTGGGACACAAGTTCAAACCAGGCAGACACACAGGAAGATGAAGAGTCTCTGAGGAGGGCAAATAAATGAAAATGAACAGGTGAATTCTTGTGAATACTGTGAACTAATTTTAAAAGATGAGAAATGTCTCTCTCCCACTGGAATGGGAAAGCAATATCAGTGCAAGATACTGACATGCAGAAAGGCATTTAATCTAGGGAATTATGCTTACATAAGTGTTAGAAGGTCCGGAGCAGCAGAGGCAGAAGGCATTCGCTGGGCTTTGAGGTCACATCACAACCGTGTCCAAGGAGGAGGAACTCTCCATCATCATCATCAGAACACCCTGGTTGGCAAAGCCAGGTGCCAGAGGGGAGCAGGAAATCTGGCTGGTGTGATGCTAGCATCTGTTGGAGCCTACCCATCGGACACCTCTCTCACTGGAAGAACAGCTCTGCCTTACCACTGACTTCCAAATGGTGCAAAAGTGCATCTGATTGGCAGAGCCTAAACTGTGTCCAGAACCCTTGTGGGAGAGAGTCTGGGGGATGGAGTTTAAGGCTTCAAATTTCTGAATACAGGAGGGGACAGAAAAAGGGGATAGGAGTCAGGGTAGTCTGAACTATGGTAACAAATAGACTCCACACATTCAGCATCTTTAAGAGTAAAAAGTTGATTACTCAGTTAATAGTCCAAGGCAGGGGTCAGGGCAATGGCAACCCTGCTCCATGCAGTCATTCAGGGACTCAGGTTGATGATGGCTTTGCTATTTTCAACATGGGGCTTCCAAGGCTGTCCTAGGTGTTCATCCTCTCAGTCAGCTAGAAGAGGGACAGGGCACGGAGGAACATGTGTGAGAAGCTTTTGTGGGTGGTCCTGAAAGTGGCAGCATCATTTCCGTCTGTATCCCATTATAAAGAATGTGGTCTTGTGCCACATTTACCTGCAAGAGAGGCTGGAAAACATCCATCTGTAGCTGGACAAATATATGCCTGATGCCTCCACTAAAATGGAACAATAAAAATATGGATTTAAGACAGCCGGCAGTCTCTTATAATGGATGGAAAGAGTACCAGTATCCAATAGATGATATCCAGCACAGGGAAAGAGAGTCTCTCTTGCCAGTCTTCATTTCTATAATTTGCAGGTATAATTTGGAGTGAAGTTAGCCCGGAAAATCTACATGTCTCATTATAAGGGGACCTGTGCATTTTCTCTCTTGTTCCTCACAAAGTTAAAATGCACTTTCTGTAACTGAGAATTAATATTGGTTGGCCAAAAAGTTCGTTTGGATTTTTCATAAGAGGTTATGGAAAGTCCGAACGAACTTTTTGGCCAGCCCAATACATTCTACTCAAGCTGTGTTTCCACTTATGGTCAGTTGTGATAATACTGCAATTAATTTCTCTTGTTGGAATAAAAATCCCCTGTGCTGATCTATGCTGTTATATGTTTTGGTTTGTAAATTCACTACTGGAATATTTCTCTTCACCCTTCACACACCCTCCAACACAGACACAGACACACTTTATTTTGTTTTGCCTGCAATTAGAGGTGCTGCCAGCAGGTGATATAGTACACTACTCAGGCAGATGTTCTGAACTGAGAGCACAGGGTCTTAGAAATAAAACATGGATTTTAAGCTGATTTTTAGAAAATAAATAAGAAAAAAGAAATTCCTTAAGAAAATAGTCATCCTTAAAGAGTATTACTCAGCCCTATACTTTAAAACCTACCCTCCTCAGATATATACATACACACCCCGGAAGTCAGATTAAACTTACTAAAGCACAGGTCATATCTCCTGGGACTCTGTTAAATTCATGATCTCCTCTCTAGTTTAATCCCCAATTATTCCTATTCACTTAACTGTGTCCTCTGTTCAAACTCCACAGCGTTCAGTTTCCTAAATCCTAGCCTTTGCTCAAGACATGACTCCTGCCTGAGAATCCTTCCCTATTCTCATTTTCCAAGGACCAGTTCAAATATTGCCTCCTCCACGATGCTTCCCACCACACCATGGTATAAGGGAGCTCCCTTTCTCTAGCCTTTTACCTCTCTCAGGTACGAAGACCATTACTCTCCCCATTGTGGTCAAGTTGTTTGTCAAAGTCTGATATTTTCCATTAGACTATGAGTTCCCTGAGGCAAGAGCCATATCTTACTTATCTTCAGGCTGTCAGACAACCCATCTCCCCTTTCTATTTTTCTAACAACTAAAATCAGAGCTGTTAACAAATGAATAAAAGGGTAAATCAAAACAATGCTTAAGGTACAAAATTTGATACCTTTACCTTTGAGACTCAATTCTTTTTTTCCCCCATAGCTTTTAATTTTATTTATTTATTTATTGGCTGCACCCTGCGGCATGCGGGATCTTAGTTCCCCAACCAGGGATTGAACCCATGCCCTCTGTATTGGAAGTGCAAAGTCTTAACCACTGGACTGCCAGGGAAGTTCAGGACTCAATTCTTATCAGCCATCAGCCATGACTCAGTCTAACCCTTATCCCTAGAATTAGTTTGTAGTGATTCTGATTGCTGCTGTCTTTGGTTAGAGAAATTTTGGTGATCTTTAATTTTTGGCTTACCTTATTTCTACATTTTTTTCCTTTTTTGTGGTAAACTATGCATGACAAAAAGTACCATTTTAACCATTTTTAAATGTACAGTTCAATGACATTAAATACATTCACACTGTCGTGAAAGTATCACCACCATCCATCTCCTAAACTAAAAACTCTGTACCCATCAAACACTAATTCTCCATTCCCACCTACCCCCAGACTCTGTTAACCTCTCTTCTAGTTTCTGTCTCTATGAATTTGACTATTTTAGATACCTAATATAAGGGTAATGATACAGTATTTGTCCTCTTGGGTCTGATTTATTTCATTTAACAAGGTTTTCAAGGTTCATCCATGTTGTAGCATGTGTCAGAATTTCCTCCTTTTTAAGGCTGCATAATATTTCACTTATGCAATATCTATCTATCTATATGTATGTATGTGTACATATATATACTATCCATTCATCCGTTGATAGACACTTGGGTTGCTTCCATCTTTTGGTTATTGTGAATAATGCTGCTGTGAACATTGGTGAATAAATATCTGTTCAAGTTCCTGTTTTCAGTTTTTTGGGGTATATACCTAGAAGTGCAATTGCTGGATCATATGGTGATTCTTCCTTTAATTTTTTGAGGACCCACCATACATTTTTCCACAGCAGCTGCACCATTTTACATTCCTACTAGCAAGGCAGAAGGCTTCCAATTTCTCCACATTCTTGCTACTACTGGTCATTTTCTGGTTTTTGACAATAGCCATCCTAATGGGTATAAGGCTATATATTATTGTGGTTATTTTATATTTTAAATAATGAAAACACACTAATTTAGCTTTTTGAAAAATTAAAGGGAGAAATGTTCCTATTGCTCTCTCATCACCAGTTAATTGGCAGGCGAACTCTTCTCAGGGCTTGTGGAAGCTTCTGTAGCTTCATGCTGAGCAAGCTATACCGTACCAAACTATACTATACTATACTGTACTGTACTATACTATGCTAACTATATTATAGCTTGCCCCTAACTCATCACACACTCATTCTTGCTCTTCTGTGAAATGAGATGATGTGATTAATGGGGAGAGTTTCACCTCAAATTGTTTGATCAGTCAAGGGACATGAAAGTGTGAGCAGGGGGACTTCCCTGGTGGTGCAATGGTTAAGAATCCGCCTGCCAATGCAGGGGACATGGGTTTGAGCCCTGGTCCAAGAAGATCCCACATGCCGTGGAGCAACTAAGCCCATGCGCTGCAACTACTGAGCCTGAGCTCTAGAGCCTGCAAGCCACAACTACTGAGCCTGTGTGCCACAACTACTAAAGCCTGTGCACCTAGAGCCTGTGCCTCAGCAAGAGAAGCCACGGCAATGAGACGTCCGCGCACCACAATGAAGAGTAGCCCCCCACTCACCGCAACTAGAGAAAGCCCGCGTGCAGCAACAAAGACTCAACACAGCCAAAAATAAATAAATAAATTTATTTTAAAAAAAAAGTGTGAGTAGGAAGTGCTTTAAGACAGCCTCTCCAGGGACCCATGTGGGCTATGATAACCAATAATGATTGCACTGTGTTTGAGAATTGACTGAGGGGCTGTGCTTGTGTGTTTCTTTTTTTTTTTTTTAACAGCTTTATTGATGCATAATTCACATACTGTATAATTCACCCATTTAAAGTGTATAATACAAATGGGACCTAATGAAACTTAAAAGCTTTTGCACAACAAAGAAACCATAAACAAGACGAAAAGACAACTCTCAGAATAGGAGAAAATATTTGCAAATGAAGCAACTGACAAAGGATTAATCTCCAAAATTTACAAGCAGCTCGTGCAGCTCAATATCAAAAAAACAAACAACCCAATCCAAAAATGGGCAGAAAACCTAACCAGACATTTCTTCAAAGAAGATATACAGATTGCCAACCAACACATGAAAGGATGCTCAACATCACTAATTGTTAGAGAAGTGCAATTCAAAACTACAATGAGATATCATCTCACACCCGTCAGAATGGCCATCATCAAAAAATATAGAAACAATAAATGCTGGAGAGGGTGTGGAGAAAAGGGAACACTCTTGCACTGTTGGTGGGAATGTAAATGGATACTGCCACTATGGAGAACAGTATGGAAGTTCCCTAAAAAACTAAAAATAGAACTACCATATGACCCAGCAATCCCACTACTGGGCATATACCCTGAGCAAACCATAATTCAAAAAGAGTCATGTACCAAAATGTTCATTGCAGCTCTATTTACAATAGCCAGGACATGGAAGCAACCTAAGTTGCTTTATCCATCCATCATTGGATGAATGGATAAAGAAGATGTGGCACATATATACAATGGAATATTACTCAGCCATAAAAAGAAACGAAATTGAGATATTTGTAGTGAGGTGGATGGACCTAGAGTCTGTCATACAGAGTGAAGGAAGTCAGAAAGAGAAAAACAAATACTGTATGTTAACACATATATATGGAATCTAAAAAAAAAAAGGTTCTGAAAAACCTAGGGTCAGGATAGGAATAAAGATGCAGACGTAGAGAATGGACTTGAGGACACGGGGAGGGGGAAGGGTAAGCCGGGACGAAGTGAGAGAGTGGCATGGACATATATACACTACCAAACGTAAAATAGCTAGCTAGCGGGAAGCAGCCGCATAGCACAGGGAGATCAGCTCGGTGCTCTGTGACCACCTAGAGGGGTGGGATAGGGAGGGTGGGAGGGAGACGCAAGAGGGAGGAGCTATGGGAACATATGTATATGTATAGCTGATTCAGTTTGTTATACAGCAGAAACTAACGCACCATTGTAAAGCAATTATACTCCAATAAAGATGTTAAAAAAAATAAAGTGTATAATACAATGTTTTTTGTATATTACATTATTAATTTTAAAAATTATCTATTTCATAAAATTTGTCATTTTAACCATTTTTAAAGTGTACAATTCAGTGACACTTGATTACATTCATAATGTGCGACCATCACCACTATCTAGTTCCAAAATTTTTCATCATCCTAAACAGAAACTCTGTCATCATTAACCAGTAACTGCCTATTACCCCTCCTTCCAGCCCCTGGTAAACTTGAATCCACCTTATGTCCCTAGGAACTTGCCTATTCTACACATATATAAGCAAAGTCATACAGCCATACAATATTTGTCCTTTTATTTCTCGCTTATTTCACTTGGCAGACTGTTTTCAAGTCTCTTCCATGTCGTGGCGTGTATCAGAACTCCATTCCTTTCAATGTCTGGATAACATCCCATTGTATCGATATACCACCTTTTGTTTATCCATTTCACCTGTTGATGGACACTTGGGTTGTTTCCATGTGGTTACCTTTCGATCTGACCTGTACTGTCCTCAGTCCCAATTCCCCTCCTACTGCAAAGCTGCTCAGTCAGAAGTGTGGGCAACACTTGGCCACACCAACTTGTCTAAGGCTGTCCTGGCCTCCATTCAGATGGGGCACACTGTCCAGCACAGCTGCATAGATAACCCAACTGTTATTGTTTTGAGAGATCATCTTTCTTGCCATGGGGCACCCACTGTAAATCCACATGTGCTGTATCCTTTTGACAGACACCATCATTTTAAATTTGGAGGTGTGCCAGTTATTCTTGTCTTCCAGTTCCAAACTCACCCTTCTAAAGTCTTCTCTATGCTGTTCGATCGGGACTGGGGCTTTGCAAACCACATTTCTACTTTCGCTGCTGGCTCCATGTTAAGTTTTGCCAATGAGGTGAACTGGAGAGAAACTAAAGGGGTGGAGTGCATAAAAGGGACTTGCTCCTTCCCGTTTGCTTCCTGTCCCTCAGGACACCACCCAAGATGCTTCTTCACCTCAGCAGCAGAAGTTCCTTCCCACAGAAGGTGTTGCATCCAGTGTGCAGTTTTCTGAACCGCTACAGAATCAGCTTCATTCCACACTCCCGTCTCCCCTCTTCAGAACCAGCACCAGTTGGCTGGAGCTCCCTCCTCCAAGGTCTGCATTCCAGCCCCACAGTTTCCCCCTCACAAGCCCAGAGGCACTAGCACCAGCAGAGCGGGGCCCTTTCTTCTGAGATCTGAGTTTTTCTCCTCAGGGTCCCTCAATTCTAGGTTTTAAAAATACATCTTCCCTTTGTTCCCACCAGCCTTCGGGGTGGAGCTGCTTTTTATAGTTGCTACCTCCATCTCTCTGAATTTTCAATGACTTTTTAAACAATCTTATTCCTAATTAACAGCTATTTGTATTAAATTCCCATTTCAAATTCTGGATAGGAGATGGCTTCTCACCCAGCCTCTCTCAACCCACACACACAGCATGGATACCACACACACACGCTGCATGAGTGTAATGGAGTTAGGGTACCATCTTTCCAGTCAAGACAGTGAATATCCTGGGGTGAGGTCTAGAGTAGGGCCAGACCCCGTGGATCTGGGGATGTAGGAGTTCCTCCAGATCAGGAAGTTTTTCTCTCCCTCCTGAGAATGTAATATTGAGGGGTCGAGTAGCCGTGGTCCAGGTGAGGCAGTCCAGGTGATGGAGGAAAAGAGGCTTCTGATGAATTCATCAGACATTCATCTCATATTTCTTCTGTGATGCCCACAAGTAAAGATTGGCTTAAACATACCATACCTGAAGCATACTCCATACCTGAATCAAGTGTTAAAAGGGAGCAGTGATTCCCTCCCCTAGGGGTGAGTGGCAGCTCTAATTCATAAGCACTCTTCACTGGGGAATGTGAGTTCCCCCAAGACTGACCTGGTGACAGACTTGGGGCTTAAGTCAAGAATTATCGATAGATGCTAAGATTATTGGATGAAAGTTTGAAAAGAAACAAAGTATTCCATAGTCTAAAAGTATTTCCCTACAGATTGTTTATTAATTACAATGGGAATCGGAGTAATTACAGTGGAGAAACATGGCAGACACCACCCTATCCAGGTGATCTAAGCTGACATCACTAGTCATGGGAGGAACTGACATCGTGTATCCCCTGACGTGTTGCACTGAGAAGGACACACATCCCTTATGTGCTCCTGCCAGAAATGCAGAACCCAACCTTACTCAGCTCAAACCCAAATTGTGGAATATTCTACGAAGCAACTGACCTGCACTCTTCAAGAATATCAATGTCATGAAAGCCATAGGAAGACTGAGGAACTTTTCCAGATTAACAGACACAATACATGATCAGGATTGAAGTCTGGATTGGGGGAAATTTGCCATTAAGAACATTTTTAGGATGATTAGTAAAATTTGAATATAGACTATATATTAGATATATTAGATCATAGAATTATGTCAATGTTAAAATTTTAGAATTTCATAGTTACTGTATTCACGTCAGATAATCTCCATGTTCTTGGGAATACACACTGAAGTGTCTGGGAGTAAAAGTGTTGATGTGGGCACTAGGTCAAATAGTTTAGGAAAAAAAGTGGGGAAGGGAATCTCAGGTGACAGGTGAGCGAGGGGAGAGAAGAAAGAAAGAATGATAAAGGAAATGTGACAAAATGTTAAGAATCTGTCAATCTATGGGAGTTTGTGTACTATTCTTTTAATTTTTTTGTAAATTCAGAATTATTTCAAAGCAAACAATATATAAAAAAAAGAACAGGCTGAAATATGCAAGCAGCCTACAGCCTATACACCATAAGACATTTCCCATCCCCTACGGCCTCCTCCCTCCCAATGCTGCTACTACTCTGGACAAAACAGAAACTGAATACTGAGAAGGAGGTAGAGGTGGAGAGGAATAAAAGCACAAGGTAGAGAAAGAAAAAAGAAAACAGCCAAGTCCATCTGGCAACTGCGGCTTCCAGCCTGGAGCAGGGCCGAGCCGGGGGTGAGAACAAGGGTTAACACTACAGCTGGAATCGTGATCAGTATGTGACACGGACATTCTAACGTCTGAAGCGAGACAGTGTTTGTCGCTTAAGGTGACTGTCAAACTCCTGGGGCCTGCAGGGACTTTTATCCAAGGGTAGAGGAAGATTATTACCACCCAATACTCATTCAATGAGAGGCCAGGAATAAAGTTTCATCATGTCCCGTAAGTTAAGTTCTTTCCGACTGCTGGCCCAGGAGAAGGAGGTTGTTTTAGAGGGCGGGCGCTGTCTCTTTATACTCACCACAAAATGACTTCTAGAAGCCCACATTTAAGAGAGTTCTCTTACCCATTGTAAACTGCTTTGGTAATACGCTAGAAAAATCCTTTAACTCCTCAGATACCAGAGACATCTGACAGGGGTTCCTAAGAATGGGGCACTTGAGCCACAGCTGCTGGGGACAGAGGAAGGAGGGGACGAAGTGGAGGACCGAGGAGGGGACAGGTGATGGACAAGCTTCACCCCGTCACCGTCCAGGCTGGGCCTGAGTGGCTGGGCCCCCAAAGCGGCCTCACCCCGACATGGCTGGCTGATTTATATAGTATTATTCCCTTGGTGGTTTGATGCTCTTTGGAAAGCCAGTATTTCCCCCCAATCTCTCATCCTCTTATTGGATTTCACCTTTGTGGTTATATCCTAACACCCAGTACAGCCTGAGGGTCATTCTCAGAGACAGAGGCAGATGGAAGGAGGGGGCAGGAGATCTGGGGTGGGCCGCTGCCCTGCCTCTGCTTGGCCAAAGGACCTTGGATTTATTACTTCACCATGATGGGCCTCAGTTTGTCTCATCTGCGAAAGCAATGCTGTCTCAATGGCGTCTGCAGTCCTTCCCAGTTCCGCGAGTCTTTGATAATCTCTGGAGAAATCCTCAGAGACTTAAAGAAGCCCAAGTGGTCCTACATTATTCAGGGCACAAGCAAGAAACAGTGTGTTACACACACATTGTGGTATCTGAGGAAAGTTTCATAAAGGGACCATTTACAAAGGTGTGGGCTGGGAGAAGGGCAACGGCAAGGAATACTGTGGCATTTCGGGGCTAATAAATCATGGGCAATGCTGTTACCACCCTCGGGCCTGAGAGCCCGGGAGCTTGAGACAGAGAAGGCTGGGTGGGGGGGTGAAGACACCTGACCCTGGCCTCCTTTGGAGGGACTCGGCCAGCCTGCAGCGACCCCTAGAGAGGGATCAAGAGAACACAGGGCCTGGCCTCACGTCTCAAGCACCCTCTTGACTGAGGATCATGGGAAATTGGGGAGCCCAGAATCCTTTCCGTGCCATCCTCCCACCTCAGCCTCCTGGGCACAGAACAGCGGAGAGGGGTGGGGAGCAGACCTGGGGGTGCCAACGGAAGATATTCAGCACAGGTCACCCCTCTACCCCCCAGTTTTTCCTCTTGTCTTTTGTCCAGTTGAAAAATGGGCATCCCAGCACGGGGTGGAGGGTGCAGAGCACATAAAGTCCCGTCAGTGACTGTATCATTGTGGGGTGACACCACTTCAGTCAAACTCCTACCTGAAACTGAAAAAATTAGCTGCTTCCTTCCATCATCCTCCTGTGTCCCCCCCTTATCTCATGCCAGCCGCGGTTAGGCTGAGCTCTTTACCTAGAGGGATCACCTGAGCCTTCATTCTGCAAGGATCTAGACCTTGACGATCGTTTTTCCACTGTCCTGGACTATTGGGCACGGAAGTACTCAGAAGTACCCCAGTGAATCTCCTGGGTCCACACATAAGACCTCCATTCCCCTATTATGTCATTTGCCCCTTGGGTTTTGGAATCAACCGCCCTGGTAAACACACTGATCCCTCCTCTGACTGTTGGTTAGGCAGCATGAAGTTCCCCCAAAAACAGTCATGACTCATCTCCTTGGGCAAGTCCTCTTCCCCCGGACACTATATCAGCCAGGGTTCCACCAGAAAAAATGAACTATTTTTTTGCAAAGAATTGGCTTACCTGATTGTGGAGATTGGCTAGGTGAGTCTGAAATCCTCAGGGCGGGCCGTCAGGAAGGACAGGCTGGAACTCTCAGCAGGAGCTGAAGCTGCAGTTCACAGAGGATGTTTCTTCTTCTGCAGGGAAACCTCAGTTCTGCTCTCAAGGCCTTTCCACTGATTAGACCAGGCCCACCCATGTTGTCAAGGATAGTCTCTCCTTTACTCAAAGTGGACTGAGTGTAGGTGTTAATTGCATCTACAAACTACCTTCCAGCAACACTTAGACTTATGTTTGGTTGAATAACTGGGGGCCAAGCCTAGCCAGGTTGACCCATCAAACTACCACTACTGGCACTAATGACAGCTCCAAACCCTCCAAGTCCACAGCACCAGGGATGGGAAACAAGCATCACTTCAGAGGGTGACACAGTGCAGTAGTGAGAGGGACAGTCTCCTCTGCACCCCCTTGCTTCCCAGGTCCCTGTATTCTGGCCAAGGGGAAAATGGTCCGTACATTAGCTCTCTTTAAAGGCATGTGGGAGAGGTGTGATGGCATTCTGACCCCTAGCTTATCATTTCTCCATTAGTACTGCACTTGAGCCTTCAGCCGGTTCTTACCCTCTTCCATTAAGCCAGCAGCTTCTGAGTAATGTGCTATTTGGGCATTAGCTCATTGCCACTCTTTCTTTACCCTAAAGTGGAGGTGAACAAAAGGGGGACATTTTGGTAAGGGATGTGCTGGTCCCTTACAGGGTAGACCTGATTTTTATCATAGATTACCAATAATCATGGTTTCTACAGTACATCAAATGACACAGAGCAACAAAAAAAATGTCTCCCTAGCTCTTAGGTATTTCTGTTCGAAAAATAAAGCTTCAAATCATCTTCTTGATTTCTATGAAGAGTATAGTGAAACTGCAGAAAAAATAAAATGAAAGATTATTGATACCTTGTCCAAATAAACCCTAGACTTTTGTTAATCTACTCACACATTTGCCTGATGGAGCAAATGTAAATTCTGGCCAACTCCTTTCAGACTGGAAACTTCTTACCAAAGAGAATGAAAAGATCTTACCTGCTAATGGTCCTGCATTCGGGGAGCGTAACTTGCTTATTTGGGATACAGTAAGTTCCCTACATACAAATGAGTTCCATTCCGAGTGCCCGTTTGTTAAGTCCACTTTGTTCGTAAGTCCAACAAAGTTAGTCTAGGTACCCAACTAACGCAATCGGCTATATAGTACTGTACTGGAATAGGTTTATAATACTTTTCACACAAATAATACATTAAAAGCAAACAAACACAAAAATTAAGGAAAACATTCTTCATCTTAAAGTACAATACCTTGAAAGGTATGCTAGTACCAGCTACATCACCACTGCTTTTATGCATGCTTCCGACATCCTGGGCTTGAAATAAAGATACTGTACTACTGTACTCTATACAGTCCTGTACAGTAAAGTACACAAAAGCACAACCACTTGTAGAGGATTCATACACATGACAGTGTATGCCAGACACGTGAACAAACTTAACGTGATTGGACATGCGAACGCACGTTCGCATCTTCGAAAGTTCACAACTTGAAGGTTCGTATGTAGGGAACTTACTGTATTGGTGCTTTCATAATGAAAGTTTTTGGTCACCTTGTAGCTTTCCTAAAACATGCAGAAGCACTTAGTGAGACTTTTGACTTTATAGAAATGGAAGGATATAGCCTCCCTTGCCGTGTGCCTAGGAGATGGCTCTCGTTATCTCCTGCCATAGAAGGGATGTTGACTAGTTACAAAGTCATATTTTCAAAGCTTGGGAAAAGAAGAGTGCCCTTCTCTAATTTGGAAAGAACACTGAGGATAAGAATGGAGAAAAGGATTACAGCAAAGCAGAATTAATCTGCTCTTTCTCCAACTGTTTGATGATCTTTGAAGAGGCCATCAGGAGCCTAGCAAAGGATGAATCGACTGAACCTGGGTTGTTTTATGTTATGTGGAGGTTATGACAAAAACTCACTTACAAAAAAGACTTTTTAAAAAATAAGACTGTTTAAAAACTAAAACCAAACCAACCAAAAAACAAACCAAATCACCAGAAAAGGGCAACAGGATTTTCTCAATTTCTTTACTAATTTTGGACATGAATACCCATACGGTGAATTTCTAGATGCAAAGGGCCTGACTGAGAAACAGCTGGTCAACCTAGACAAGCCCATAGATACAGAGTGGCTGGGCATTTTTGGAGAGCTGGAAATGAACTCTTGCAAGTCTAAAAATGTTCTGTTTATCATGTATTAGTCAGGGTTCTCCAGAGAAATAGAGACAGAGAGACAAAGAGACAGAGACAGAGAGATTTTAAGGAACTGGCTCATTTGACTGTGGAGGCTGGTGAACCCGGAATCTCTAGGGTGGGCGGGCAAGCTGGAGACTCAGGTAACAGCTGATGTTTCAGTCTTGAGTCCAAAATTCATGAGACAGGCCAGCAGGCTGAAAACATAGGCAGGATTTCTATGCTGCAGTCTTAAGGCAGAATTCCTTCTTTCTCAGGAAACCTCAGTCTTCACTCTTATGGTCTTCAACTGATTGGATGAGGCCCACGTACATTATGGAAAGTGATCCACTTCACTCAGTGGCAACTGATTGAAATGTTAATCTCATCTAAAACATACCTTCACATCAACGTCTAAACTGTTGTTTGACCAGACACCTGGGCTCCATGGCCCAGCCAAGGTGACACATAAAATTAACCTTCAGAGCCAATAAAAAGTATCCCTTGTTCAAACACTTTTGTTGAGAGGCTGTTCAGCTCAATGTCATCACCTTGGACTGGTATCAGGCATCAGCGTGATGTGGGCTTCATAAGAGGAGAGCTATAAGTCAAAGTGAATTTTATTTTGGGCTATGTTCAGTTTTATCACTACACAGATGAAAAAGGCAGTTCAGAGAAGTATTGCTAGAGGAGGAAACAAAAAGAATAAAAATATCTTATTATAACACTGCATAGGAAGAAACGTATTATTGCTATTTTTTTATTAAATATAGGCGATATCTACTTAATTAGGCCTGTTGTGTTTGTTTTCCTTTCCTTTAAAAGTTTTACATTTATATACCTTAATATAGCCTACAGGATTTAAATATCCAATAAAGAGCTGAAATATATTGCTCTATCAGAGGACCGAAAGAAACATTACAAAATAGTTTTATTTTCTCACATATATTATTTGTTTAATTAGTGCACCTACTAATTACAGTCAGCCCTCCACATCTGTGAGTTCTGCAGCTGCGGATTCAACCAACAGTGCAGACTGAAAATATTTTTTTTAAATTTCCAGAAAGTTTCAAAAAGCAAAACCTGAATTTGCTGCACTCAGGCAATGATTCACATAGCATTTACATTACATTTACAACTGTTTACATAGCATTTACATTGTATTAGGTATAATAAGTAATCTAGAGATGACTTAAAGTAGACAGGAGGAGGGAATTCCCTAGCGATCCAGTGGTTAGGACTCGGTGCTTTCACTGCCGTGGCCTGGGTTCAATCCCTGGCTGAGGAACTAAGATCCCACGGGGTCGGCCAAAGAAAATAAATAAATAAATTAATTAAATTAAATTAAATTAAAATAAAGTCACAAGAGGATATGTGTAGGTTATATGCAAATACGACACCATTTTATATAAGGGGCTTGAACATCAGAGCATTTTGGTAAGGGGGCGGGGGTCCCCCCATGTATATCAAGGGACAACTGTGCTACTAATTGCCATTGTTAACTAGTCCTAGTGCTGTTTTGTTTAAATAATAGCATTTACATAACAGAGAAGTAAGTAATATAGAATAATATGTCATTTTGGATAAATATCTATTTTTCATATTTTCCTGTTAAAGGAATAAAACACATGTATCTGAGTATTGCTTATATACTATATTGCTATAGGTAGTGCTGGTTGTTTTTCAGTCTTATATGGCCATGTCTCAGGTCGACTTTCAAAAACGTTGGTCACCCTGCCCATTGACCAAACACTGCCAGGACCCAGAGGGCAGGGGGGCCTGTGGATGTAACCCCACCAATCCAGGGCCCAGAGCAGAGCAGAGGTGATTGAGGGGTGGATTTGGAGGAGGAAACAGATGCCCTCCCAGTTTCCCGGCGTGTATTTTTGGGGTACATGATGCTGGGGTACTCTCAAGTGCCCAAGACCTCCAACAGCATAGCTACGTTGACAGCCGTGTAACAACTAGGAAATGGACAATGCTGATTTCCATGAAGGAACCAGGGTTTTCTTAGGGCTGCTTCCTAATCTCTTTTCAAGAAATGATGGCACTGCTGGTGCCCCAGAGCATCAGCTGAGCGTGACTTTTCATTTATGTGCCTATGGTCAGTCAGAAGCGTACAGCAATCCCGTGGTTCAATTTTCTCATCCCTAAAATGGGGAAAACAAAGCACAGATTTGTCTTGGGACAATGGTTAATAGATAGGAAAGCACCTTGACAAAGTTAGTGATTCAATCACTTCTTGGCATTTAGCTCTTCTGCCTCTCAGGCCACTGGAGCTTTTCAAAAAATAATAATTCACTGAAGTTGGATATCTGATTCAGACTAAGGAGTAATAACCACCATAATAACAGCAGACATTCACTGAGGGCTGACTATGTGCCAGAATCTGTGGGAAGTGCTTTTACACAGATTATCTTATTTAATCCTCATAATATCCTTAGGAAGTTGGATTACTGATGTATTTCACAGAAGAGGCTTAAAGCATTAAACAACTTGGCCCAAGTTTCCAAAACTAGTAAGTAGTAGATCTAGGGTTTGAACCCAGGCAGTCTGACTCAGCCCCTACTTTTTTTTTTTTTTTTTTTGATACGCGGGCCTCTCACTGCTGTGGCATCTCCCGTTGCGGAGCACAGGCTCCGGACGCGCAGGCTCAGCGGCCATGGGTCACGGGCCCAGCCGCTCCGCGGCATGTGGGATCTTCCCGGACTGGGGCACGAACCTGTGTCCCCTGCATCGGCAGGTGGACTCCCAACCACTGCACCACCAGGGAAGCCCCTCAGCCCCTACTTTTGACTACTAATACAGTGCTTTGTAAAGCCAAGATAACAACCAGGAACTATTCCCTGTAGAGAGATTTTTGATAAAATATTGCAGAATGGTGATGAGATGTGTGTACTGCAGAGGGTATTAAACTCCATCAGGATTCAGGCTTTGAGCCTTCCATCGGCACCAACACAGAGTAATGATAGATTCAAAAAAATTGCCATTGCTCAAAAAAACATAACATCTTCGTCAGCCAGCAAACCTAAAGTGAAAGCAGGACTGAAGCTACCAGCCTCCAGGACTGTGGGCCTGGAAGCAGTTAAAGGAAGCAGGGAGCTTGTTTCCTACACAGTGGTTGAGACTACAAATGGCTCATACAAGGCAGGGAACAGAGCCAAGGATGGGGTGCAGCTCCCTTCTTATAAAGAGGATAAAAATGCTTCTATCAACCACTGCCTAGTCTCAAGATACATACATATTAAGATGAGGAAAAGCCTTGACTTGAAGCCAAGAAAGATCTGGTCAACTTATCAAACGGCTCAGTGGCTGGGACTGCAATATTCCCAGTTACCTCCTTAGGATGAACACTCTGAAAACCCACTCTGAGATGTGGTTCTGAACTGGAGACTCTAAGGGGCCTGATAGAGACAACAAAACCCCCAGAAAGGGAGTGGTGAATACAGAGCCACGCAACTACAACAAAATGAAACAAAACAAAAATAAACTAATTTTTTTTTTTTTGGAATACTTACATCTGAAAATGTTTTCTTTTAAAAAAATTTATTTATTTATTTGGTTACGCCAGATCTTAGCTGTGGTACGTGAGCTCCTTAGTTGCGGCACAGGGCACGTGAACACTTAGTTGCAGCATGCATGTGGGATCTAGTTCCCTGACCCTGACCAGGGATTGAACCTGGGCCCCCTGCCTTGGGAGCGTGGAGTCTTAACCACTGCGCCACCAAGTAAATTCCAAAATAAACTAACTCTTGATGAACTCACACCAAATCAACAAAATCAGCAATCAGAAGATGAAATCACTTTAGAGAAAAATTTACTATGCTGAGTATCTTCTAAGAGTTAAAGGCAGGAGTAACAGAGATTTAAAAAAAAAAAGAGAGCAAAAAAAACACAACTAAGGAGCTGAACCAGGTGGAGATGAAAGAAAGAAGAGATGGGTATGAAAAAGAACCACTTAGAAATCCTGGAGATAAAGCAGCTTATCACTAAAATTTACAAAGCTTGATAGAATTGATCAAAGTTTAAATTGGAAGGCTAAAGAGAGAATTGATGGACTGGAAGGTCATTAGGGAGGAATTCATCTAGAATGTAGCACAGAGTGATAAATTATCCAAATGACCAACAGCATGAGCAAGTATTTGACATCAATATTCTCAGATTGCACTTTTAAAAATAGCTAGATATTGGTTACAAGTCCTAAAACAAAATGAAGCAGAAATGTTGAAAATATGAGACATAAAAATTTACCATGTGTAAAAGCTAAACAAACTGCTATATTAGTCAGGATTCTCCAGAGAAACAAAACCAGTAGGATGTAAATGTACAAAGAGATTTATTATAAGGAGTGAGCTCACATGATTATGGAGGCTGACAAGTCTCAGGATCTGCAGAGTGGGTTGGCAAATTGGAGACACAGGAGAGCCAGCAGTATTGTTCCAATCTGAAGGTTTGTGCAATCTGAAAATGAGACCCAGGAAGAGCCATTGTTTCAGTTTGAGTCCAAAGACAGGGAAAAGTCAAAGTCCCAGTTCCAAGGCCATCAGGCAGGAAGAATCCTCTCTTACTTGGAGGAGGCTCAGCTTTTTATTCTATTCATACCTTCAACTGACTGGGTGAGGCCCACCCACATTAGGGAGGGCAATCTGCTTTACTCAGTCTACAGAGTCAAATGTTAATCTCATCCAGAAACACCTGCACAGACATACCCAGAATAATGTTTGACCAAATATCTAGGCATTCTGTTGCCCAGTCATGTTGACCTATAAAATGAACCATCACATGTGCCCGTGGGAGACTTACCAGGCACAGCAGCCTGGTCAGCCAGGGAAATAAAGGGAGGAATTGCCCCTTCTTTTTGGAAAGAGAGGTGAATGGATCATAAGGTTGGGGATCTCTGGGTACAGATGTCTGGGATCCTGGGTGCTATCATAGAAAACACATGTACTTTGAAACTAGAGAGACCTGGGTGAGACTCTCTTCCCCCCCCCACTAGCTGTGTGACCTCGGACATGTTACTTAATTCCTCTGAGCCTCATTTTCCTCATCTCTTAAAAGAGAGCAACAATAGTACCTACCTCAAAGGGATATTGAGAAGATTTTACAAGATGCTATGTAAAACCCTTAGCAAAATATTTCAATCTACAATAGCTCTGCCATGGCCAGCACTGGGGATGTGGACGGCAGACCCACCTCTGGTCACGGCCACATCCATCCTTATCGTGACCAGGGAGGACTGTGCAAAGGAATGAGATCTGATGGACTTGCGTCTAAATCCCGCTCTGCCTGTTCTGTACTATCTGCAAGAGTTTGAGTTCTCCCTTTACGCTCTGAGTGTTTGCTTCTCATCTACGAACTGAGGGTGGCACACCTGTCTCTAGAGCAGTGTTTCTGAACTGGGAACCACTTTTCCCCCAGGAGACATTTTGGACTCTCACAGTTGGGTGGGGGTTGCTATGGGAGTCTAGGGGGTGGAGCCTAGGGATACTGCTCAACAATCCTACAGTGCATAGGACAGGCCCCCCACCCATCTGATCTGGCCCCAGATGTCAACTGTGTGGAAGCTGAAAAACCTTAGGAGAGAAAACTTAAGTGAGATCATCTTTAGAAAAGGCTTGACTTAAGAAATACAGATAAAGACTGTCATCATCATCATTACCATGATCATCATCACATGAGGTGGGCAGATAGACAGTGGGTGGGTTTCTGCTCTTCTTGCCCTCCCTCCCCCAGCCCTCCCCTATGGCTGGGGGCACTAACGAGGAGAGGAAGTGTGACTGCTCAGCTGGCAGCATTCCCCCTGCTCAGCACCTACTTGTGACCTCCCATAGAGAAAGCCTGCCGGCTGCAGGTTCTACGTGCCAAGTTCTGGAATGCGGCTTCCGGGCAGCCGCATCTGCAATGTTTTCTAGCTCACTCTGCAGACCTCCAGCCTCCTGCAGCTCCTCAGCTGACTCAGGGGGAACCTCAGGCTAGGCAGGACCCTGAAGCTCACCCCAGCCCCTAGATGGGCCTCTTCTCCAAGGGCTCCCACACACCTCCCAGCTGCTTAGGGGGATTTAGTTCACTCTGCGCAACCCTTAGCTGTGATCCTTTCGTGAAATCTTAAAGAAGCCTTTTCTTTATGATCCTGTTTGTGCTTGTTTTATGTGCAGGCATCGAAGGAAGAGACAGCTAGGGAGAAAAGCAGAGGGGACGGGAGAGCGATGTCCAGCCCGTCTGCAGGAGCGCCGTGCCCATGCTCCAGACTCAGTCCCCTGAAATTTCCCAGAACAGAAGTTCTTCCTCCCGCCTCTGCAAGGGAGGCCAGGGGGAAAGACCCAACCCCGCACTCCCAGACGAAAAACACAAACAAAAGCAGCGACCCCCTGCCAACGTGCATATGAGAGCTCTGGCCATCCCTCCGAGCCTTCCCAGGGAGCCCAGCATCCCCAGGTCTGTCCTCAGCTGGCTTCAAAAGGCAGGGACAACAGACCACACTCAAATCCCTCCAGTGAAGCATTGCTGCTTCTCATCTGTTTAGCCACAGTCGAGAAAAGTCTAGTCGCAAAACCTTCCCCCCAGGCTAAAGAAGATTTCTCCTTTGAGGTAGTTCCCAACGATAACACTGTAATCGAAACAAAGCCTGCTCTCCTGGAGAACCACAACTGGGGTTACAAGGAGAGAGCAAGGCTTCCTCCCCAGAACATGCTTTCCTGGCCTGCGATGGGTCCAACTTTTTTTTCTTTTTCCACAAGAGAGCCATAAACACAGAGATACCAAAGAGTTAATTTGCGTTTTTTAAACCTCCTTCCCAATGCCCGCTCTCATTCCTGCATAAAATCCTCATGTCCAGACATCAAATCAGCAAGCCCTGTTGCCTGTCAGAGAATACAATGTCAGGCCATTAGTATGTTAATAAGTCCGGAGGGCGACAGGTGGCCTACTAGACAGCTCAATTAAGCTGCTCATTAAACACACGCTAACGAACAGCCCAGGCAGGGCCTGAACAGCACCATTCTGTAATGACATGATGTCAGAGTGAACAAATGAGGAAAAATAACAAAAACATTACAGCAGGGACAGACGCCACTAATAAGGACCCCTCGCACTACATCAGCCCGCAAATCAATGAGCCACAGGGATCAAAAAACTCGACCCAACATTCTCAGGAGACTGAATGCTGCAAGATTCTTTTTGGTCAGTACTGAAAAAAAAAATCCAACCCCCCGGCTGAAAATTATCGCAGAATATCCCAAATTAGCTGCTCAGAAAAAATTAAAAAGAGCAAAAGTTTGACACGGAGCTAATCACAAAGTCTGAGAAATTTGTATTGTTGAGTTTGAATGAAAATCATTATTTAATGGGATCATCATTTACATTTGATTGGCATCTTTTTTTTTTTTCTTAAAGACCACAGGTTCGAATCATTTGCCTGTTCTCCTCGGCCAGCATAAGGGCGCAGCGGAATGTGAAAGACCATGCAGCCAAGTTTCTTAGGTGAAGATCTCACTTGTAATTATTTGAAAAGAAGAGATTTCCAGAGGTTGCTAGAGGTTTTTCTCATTTTCAAGTAAGGGGCTTCCTGAATAATAAAAAAATCAAATCTCCACCAGGCATGGCTCTGACGTTGGACATACATATTGCTAAACTAATAGGCTGGTTCACCATTAGAAGGTCATGACCTTGGCTCTTATCTTTGTCAAGTTAGCAGCTGACGCCTCCTCTGTGAGTAGCTTTCTTCAGGCCTCAGGGAGGTGCTGCACCCCTCGAGGGCGAGGATGGTAAGCTGAAGACAGGCAGAAAACTCCTAACCATGGCTGTCGGGTTTGCTTTTGTGAGCTGGAGCAGGGATCCTTGGAAGCACAGTCCTTTCCACGTTTGTTGAACTTCCTCTGCGCAAATTTATGGTCCCCATCTATGATGGGGGCTGGCAAGGCTCTCGCCTAGGAGTAGGTCACTTTACCTCCCTGACTCTATTTATCTCCCCTATTTATAAAATGCAATTAGATTGGGTGTTCTCTCTGCCCTTCCGGTCTAAGAGGGTCCAAAATAACTGTAAGATGCTCATGGAATTGACCATTTGGTTGGAAAGACAAAGCTCGTACAGTAACTGAAAATAATCCAAATTCAAGAACAAAGTGCAGTGTGTTCCCTGAAGATACGCTAAGAATTCAAAACTGGAAGACACCAGCAGTTTGTAAGGCTCTATGTCAATTCCTTGAAAATCAGCTGGGCCTGAGTAGACTGAGAGGATGCAGTGGGTAGGGCTTCTGCTCACTCCTCAGACACAAGCAGGACCAGAAAGTGGAAGGGCAGGAGGTATTCCAGGGCAATGTCTTTTTCACACATACTCCTATCAATAAAAATAAGTTAGAGTACACCTCAAATATGTGTATTTAATTTATAAATAAGCATCTATTACTATACTAATATATTAGTAAAACATACAGCAGAACAAGATAGTTTTTCTTTTTTTGGCCACACCACGTGGCTTGTGGGGTCTTAGCTCCCTGACCAGGGATTGAACCCAGGGCCCCACCAGTGAGGGTGCCAAGCCCTAACCTCTGGACCACCAGGGAATTCCCCAAACAAGACAATTTTAAATGATGAGATTTAAAAAAAAAAACCCAAACAGGGAATTCCCTGGTGGTCCAGTGGTTAGGACTTTGCACTTTCACTGCCAAAGGCGCGGGTGCCCAACTTTGAGGCAGGACAACATATTTGCATATTGGATAAAATATGCATATTTGCATATTAGATAAAATTTGCATTTTATCTAATAGTTGCATATTAGATAAAACCCCCAAACAGAAGTCCAAACATTTTCTCTCTATACTCCAGAAGATCATAGTGGGCAACTCCTGGGGATGAACACACCCCAATTTTGAGACCACTCTACCAGGTGCGAGGAGGGAGGGGAAAGGATGTCAAAAAACAGCATGGAGGGCATGCGTGCGTGTGTGTGTGAGTGTGTCTGTGTGTGTGTGTAAGGTGTGTAGGGGCGATGGTGACCAGACCTCATGGGGAAGCAACGAGAAAGTAGGTGGGATGTGGCAAAGCCTCAGGAGACATTATGTGTGAGGACAGAGGTGAGGGGGAGTCTGGTGAGTTTGGGGAGCACAGCAGTCCAGCTTTTTGCCTTAGTGGGTGCTAAGTCCGTCCTCAGGCTGACAGTGCTCAGAGCATGCAAGAATCCAGCAAACATTTGCTAAGGTTCCTCCTCTGCTCAAGGAACTGTGGGGAACACAAAAATGGGAACATTTCATTCCTGCCCTCAGGAAGTTTATAATCAAGCCTCTCATTCAACTAACATTTATTCAGGAACTTCGCTTTGCCTGTTTCTACTCTGGGGGTTGGGAATAATAGCAGATGGCACAAGCTTGGTCCCAGCCCTCATGAGCTTATTATGGTCAAGTGGGAGAGACAGGCGTATTATCTAACTAACTCCATTTCGAGTTGGATTGTAGTAGATGTGGCGGCAGAGGTGGGAACAAAGACTTGTAGGAACATGGGTGAGGTTGTGGTAGATTCTGTCTGTGAGAATCGTCCAGGTACCAGTAGGAGCTCTGGGTCAGTGCTGTCCAATAGAACTTTCTGAAACAATGGAAATGTTGTCCATCTGTGCTGTCTGATATGGTAGTCACATGTGGCTATCAAGCACCTGAAATGTGGCTAGAGTGACTGAGAAACTGAATTTCTAATTTTAATAGATTGACCTTTAAACAGTCACACATGGCTAGTGGCTACCACATTGGACAGCACAGCTGCAGAAGATCGTGGGGTGAAATGACTGGAGGTGAGTTTCATGTGGATGACATGTCTTCTTTCTTAAAACTTGTACTTTCCCTTTGTACAGGGTAGAGACAGCCTAGAAGTCAAGAAAATAGTTTTCCCACCATAATGCTAAATCCCCAGTGATAGTTACCAGGCCACAGACAGTGGGTGTACTGATTGATGCTGGTCTGGACACACTGACTGATAAGAAATGAAAAAGAAGTTTAAATTTAGAACATATTTTCCCCTCTTCTCTTCTGGTCTGAGTTCAAATCTCACCTCCTCTGGCAGTAGTATCTTGACCTCACATCATCATCTTGGAAAGCATGGAGAGAACCTGAAAAGCAGTACCAGCTTGTCCACCAGGAGGCAGTGCATGTGCCTCAAGATCACACAGATCAAGATCTCTTGGACCTTTAGACAATTGTTTTCCAGAAAATGGGGAGAACTACTTAAGTCCACTTTTAGATTTTTTTTTCTCTCTTCTCTATTGTGTTAGGTGCTCTAACAAGCACAAGTGGAGAAGTAGAGAAACAAACTTCTGTTCATATGTTAAAGCAAAGTTAATCAGATGGCAATGGATACTGGAATGGGCTTTTGTTTCCTTACTTGACTGGTGCTATGATAAAGACAGGAAAGGTTCCAAAGCCAAGGCCACTGAGAGGAGATTGGGGGAACCTCTATTCAAAGATGGCAAGTTGAATGCAAGGGTTATTCTCCAGTCCCTCCTGAAACCCCACTACAGCAACAGCAGAGGAGGTATTTTGGAGAACACACAAACCTACAGGATGAAGAGAACAAGAGTGCGATAATAGCAATAAACTTTGGAAGCTGGAAAGTAAATGTATGTTTGGTAACTGATGTAACAGAACCGAGAAAGCTGAATCACAGCCACCAAGCGGGGAAGCCAAAAGCAACCCAACTGCTCAGGAGTTGGTGGCATTAGGGATGAATGCAAGTGGGAATAAAGGTGAGTCTACAAGCAGGATGACTGATTAACAGTCCTTTTGAGAAGTGGTTAGATCTCCTACCTTCCTTTCCTATTCTGCAAAACTAGGCCAGACAAATGTTCACATTCTGAATGTTGACCTCTCCAGCCAGTTTCTCCATCTTGTTTCCAGAAAAATACTAGTAAGGACTATAGCTTCCACATGAGAGATAGTAAGAGCTTTCACTACAGTTCTTCTAAAAATGCAAGAGAAAAGACTTAAAAATAGTGATACCCAGGGTTCCCCAGGAAAATGACCCAAGAAGATCACCCTACTGAATCCCATAGTTGCCAACCCTAGGCATGTGCACAGGGCTTGCCAGCAGCTCTTAGCGTCCCATTTGTAAATATAGAGAGACACTTAAGGATCAACTGACATTTGAGAATGGGCTCTAACAGAAAAGGCAGAACCAAAGGGGAGGGGGAGTCATTTGGAGGCAACAGGAGCTATAGAAGTTATATAGGGAGAAGAAAAAGTTTTAAAATCATTATTAATATTCTCAGAGAGCAAGAAGAAAATGTTGTATTCATGAAATAAGAATAAGATTCTATTATGCTATATACCTTAAACTTATATAGTGATGTATATCAATTCAATCTCAATAAAACTAGAAAAAAATAGGATTCTAATTTTTTTTTTTTTTTTTTTTTTTTTGCAGTACACGGGCGTCTCACTGTTGTGGCCTCTCCCGTTGCAGAGCACAGGTTCCAGATGTGCAGGCTCAGCGGCCATGGCTCACGGGCCCAGCCGCTCCATGGCATGTGGGATCTTCCCGGACCGGGGCAGGAACCTGTGTCCCCTGCATCAGCAGGCGGACTCTCAACCACTGCACCACCAGGGAAGCCCCTAGGATTCTACTTTTAAAAAAAATTCAGAGAAAAAACAAAAGTGCTTGGAAAGAGCAGAAATGAAAAAGGCAAGGATAGCAATCAGAATGCGTAGCAAAAACACAAAGAAAAAATAGAGAGAAGTAATGCAATTATAGGACGACGCCAGAACGTCTAAACCCAAATTTGGAAAGCAGATCCAGAGACAATGAGAGAAAATTCCCAAAGAAATAATTCATGAAAACTTCCCAGACATCAAGAGCCTAAATTTCCCAATTATACCCACAGCATGGATGAAAACTGATTCACCAAGACATATCATCATGCAATTTCATCACACTGGGACAGAGAGAAGATACTAAGCGTTTCCAGGAAGAAAAAAGAAAACATGTTTTATGCAAAGTGTCAAGAATCAGAATGGCTTTGGACTTCTCAACAACAATATTATAGAAAACAATGGATAAATGTTTCAACATCCTGAAGAAAAGTATTTCCAAAGGTAGAATTCTTTACCCAGCAAAACTATTAATTAAAAATGAGGGTATAATAAATATGTTTTCAGATATGCAAGGCCTTATTGAGGAAGCTGCTGGAGATATTTTTACTTTAAAAGGATTAAAATTTTTTAAAATTTAAAAAAAGGAAGATGTGGGGTCTGGGAAACGGGGGTTCCATCACAAAAGAGAGGTAAAGTTACCTCTAATACAACAGCTGCTAGTAGACGTAGAGGGTAACCAATCCAGAAGGTTCTGGAAGAGACGTAGAGGGTAACCAGTCCAGAAGGTTCTGGAAGAGACGTAGAGGGTAACCAATCCAGAAGGTTCTGGAGGAGACTTCTTCAAAAAGACAGAATTAGTGTGTGAACACACTGAAAAGAGTTTCGTGATAAATTATTAAAACTGATCAAAAATATAAGACAATTGTTAACTTCAGGAAAAGCATAAGTTGTTGAGGAATACAAAAAGAAACATAATATTTAGGGTTCCACTATTCACAGCATTTACAGAATTATAATAATGTAAACGCTTAGTATCAGTCTCCAAAATTTCAGTGAAACTGTAGAGGGAGAATGGAGGAAAGGCACCTGTGTGTGTGTGTGCATGTGCGCACGTGTGTGCATGTGTGTGTACGTGTGCTCTATGTGAAAGAGTAAAATCCTTTTCTTCTGTAGAGGAAGTTAGTAGGCAATGCCTAAAACCAAAAAACCAAGAAATAGCAATAAAATCATGTTATTACAGATATATAGGATGTAAATATCAAAAGAATCTATTAAAATGAAAGTGATTGCCTCGGATTAGGAAATGGTAGAGGGGAAATGGAGAGTTGAGGAACTCCATTTTATTATAAGCTTTTCAAACCTACCTGACTCTCTAAATTCTGTGAATTTATAACTTTGATGTTAAAAAACCAAATTACAATAAATTTGAAATAAAAGGAAGAGATAAAAGGCCCAGAGCAGGGAACAGGGCAGGTTTTTCTGGAGACTCCTCAGTCTGGATCAACACACTGGTGCTGGGAGATCACACCCACCTCCATGCTGCCAGGCTGCTCGAGTGGGGTACAAGCGAACAACTCTGGTGCTGCACAGCCTGCGTTTAAATCTCCATGCTGTGACATCACAGCTGTGTAACCTTGGGCAAGTCCCTTAACCTCTCTGTGCCTTGGTTTCCTCATTCATAAAATAGGTAGAATGATAATCGTACCTAGTTCTCAGGGCAATATTTGGAACACCGTTCTCTAAAAAATTATTCAGGGGCTTCCCTGGTGGCCCAGTGGTTGAGAGTCCGCCTGCCGATGCAGGGGACACGGGTTCGTGCCGCCGTCCGGGAAGATCCCACATGCCGCGGAGCGGCTGGGCCCGTGAGCCATGGCTGCTGGACCTGTGCGTCCGGAGCCTGTGCTCCGCAACGGGAGAGGCCACAACAGTGAGAGGCCCGCGTACTGCAAAAAATAAATAAATAAATAAATAATTATTCATTGTCCAAAATTCAAATTTAACCGAGCTTCCTGTATTTATCTGGTACTTCCCCAAGGGAAGATAGACCCTTGAAGAACCCAGCTCAGGGACTGTTGTCTGTGCCGGCACCAAGTTTGCCTGGGTCAGCTCATTCCACGTGGTTCCTCCGGTCCTGGGCTCCGAGGCAGTATCGGGGGATGCAATGGCCTCTGGGCTCCAGGTGGGCACAGGCATGCTTGCCTTGATCACCAGGGTACCCAAGCACTCTGCGTAGAGTAGCACACAGACCAGGCGCTCTATATAGAATTGACAAATACGCAATTAATTAATCTAGCTAGACTCTTAGAAAAATAAACTGGAAAGAAAAAAGTCAAGTATTTTCTCGGGTATAAGCCTTTCTTAGAGGGTGTTTTCCTAAAATCCTATTTTAGAAACTGTCCTAGAAAAATTGATTTCACCCAGAAATGATTGTAAATTGTGTGCTTTGTCAGGAATTTAATTGCAAGAGGAAATTTGGGGTAGACTCGTTTCATTAGGCAATGATCCCCCAGGGAGTTGTTGGGGATCAACTCTGTGCCGGATGAATCTGAGATCCCTTATATGTGGAATCTAACAAAACAGGAACAGACTCACAGACATAGAAAACTTACAGTTACCAAAGGGAAAAGCGGCAGGGGAGGGATAAATTAGGAATTTGAGATTGTCAGATACAAACTACGATATATAAAACAGGTAAACAACAAGGTCCTACTGTGTAGTACAGGGAACTATATTCAATATCTTGTCATAAACTATAATGGAAAAGAACCTGAAAAAGAATAGACATACATATATATGTATAACTGAATCACTTTGCTGTACACCTGAAACATTATAAATCAACTATATTTCAATTAGAAAAAAAGTGACTGTCCCCTTCCACACCCAATGCTTGATTCTACCTGGGCTGAACCAGAAAAGTAAAGTCTAGTTGGTCTGGGTGTAGGTGGAACCATGAAACATTAGAGCTGGAAGAGTATTAGAGGTAATTGATCCAACCAGATGAAGAACCAGAGACCTGGAGACGGAATGTTCCTTCCCCAGATCGCCAACCTCACACCCAGGTTCCATCCCATCCACCCATCTCTCAGGGCAGCATTCTGTTAAAGGAGACTCCAGGCCCTGTGGCACGGGCTGTGGACAAGAGGGTGCTGTTCATTCCACCGGAGGTGACCACGCTCAAGGTGCTTGTGTTTGTGGTTGTAGCATTTCGCTTTTGCCTGCTTTGGGGACTCCCCAGATCCCACTTCCTTCCACCTTCACACCCTTATCAGTAATAAAGAAGTGAAGGGACTCATGGTCTGCCCAGCTTCTGCAGCACTGGGCCTTGGGAATGCTAGGTTTCCTCATGGTGTCCGGTGGGCTGAACCCTTGCCGCGACCTCTCAGACCTCTCAGTACCAGCCCACAGCAGGTACTCGCGCAGGCTCTGTGGCCCCTCTTCTTTGCCCCAGTCAGGTGATCCCATGTGTGGGTTTGCTGGCCTTGCTTCTAGTCTCCAGTCTTGCAAGGAAATGGGTGAGGATGGTGTAAAAAGCCAGACCCCTTTGCAGGCCCACCGGGAGAACTCTGTGGCTACGTGAACGCGCCTGCTTCCTTCTGAAAAAGGATTAGGTGCGACAAAGTGCTTGAGCCCTCAGCTCTTTTGAAAAGAAACTCAGTCTTAAGTGCTAAGCTCAGATTCCGGGAAACCAGGCCTGTGGCCTCTGCAGCTGCTCGGATTCCAGCGCCACCGGCTCCGGCTCCCGCATGGGGGGATTTGCACCAGCTCTTGAAGGGGGTGGGGTGGGGCAGACCAGATGTTTTAAGGGGATTATTGCCTGAAAGAAAAGTCCAGATTTCCTGTATGTCACCCACTTCTTAAAGGCACTTTTCCCACTTAGTGCCACCAAAGTTGGAGGGAATGGAAAGTAAGGGTTTGCAACTTCTGATCTCATCCAACACCCTAAGCGTCACGTGTCTCATCTTATTAATCCTCACGATGACCATATTACCTCCATTAAGGGCTGAATTGTGGGCCTCCCCAAATTCCTCTGTTGAAGTCCTAAACCCCCGGGACCTCAGAATGGGCCTGTATTTGGACATAGGGCCTTTAAAGAGGTAATTAAGTTAAAATGAGATTATTGGGGTGGGCCCTAATCCAATATGACTAGTTTCCTCATAGGAAAAGGAAACTAGGACACAGACACATGCACAGGGGAGACCATGAGGACACAGGGAGAAGGCAGGTAGCTATAATCCAAGGCGGGAGGCCTCAGCAGAAACTAACCCTGCCGACACCTTGATCTTGGACTCCTGGCTTCCAGGACTGTCGGAAAATAAATTTCTGCGGTTTAAGTCATTCAGTCTGCGGTATTTTATTATGGCAACCTTAGCAAACTAATAGAGCCCCCATTTTACAGAAGGGGAAAGCAAGGCTTAGCCAGGTTCAATAACTGGCCCAAGGTAGATCGCTCCTAAGTAGCCCATCTTGGGCCCAGATTTGGTTTCCAAACTTGTTTTCAAATAAGCAGCCACACCACTGAGATGGGCTGGGTGAGAGATTTTGCCACCAGGCCGTACAGACGGTCAAGGGATGATGGTGCAGCTGTCAAAGGCTGTGCTCTGTGGCGAATGGTCCTGGCCCAGCCGTGAAAAATCTTGGGAGCGGTTTGAAAAAACAAGAACTGCCTTTCTGGGCTTGGCTAAGAGCCACTTGTGGTGGGCACCTGAAATCGGCATTTTTTGACAGATTTCCGAGATGAGTCTAAGGTATAGTCTAGTTGGAGAATCAGTTCAGGAGAGAAAGTGCTCACAAGGCATAGCTCCTGATCGAGAATAATTTTCATATGTGAAGGACCATTTATTTAAGACAATTTCACAGCCATGTCCCCTCCCCCATGACTGGTACGGTCTGTAGTCTGTGGAGGGACATCCGGAACTCATGGCGGCCTCTGCTGGCCTTTTAAGCCTCCTACGAGCATCGGGTTCACCCCAGCACAGAGGTGGATCCACCACAGGCCCGGTAGTGGGATCCGTGCTTTCCACCTTCCAGGCAGCAAACAAGCCTCCCTTGAAAGGTCTCCTGCTGCAGGTGCCGCCGTTCTCCCTTGAAGAACCCCAGTGGAGATACAGCATGCATTGGTCATGACCCTCACATTGTGCCTCTGAATCATTATCATAATTACTAGGCTGTAGGCCAAGCTTCTCTGATGGGCCCGGGTGCAGCTTCTTCAGCTCAGAAGTTGCAGTTGGCCACTTACTTAGAATTCAGAGAAAAGCTTGTTGCTTGGGGCCCTGAAACCTCACAGCCTCTTAGTGAAGGGATTCTGCTCCACTGAAGTCCTTTAGATTGAAAAGGACCCATCAGGTTCCAGCCATGAGGGGTATTTTCTCAATCGTAAACTCTGTCCTACCTGCCTTATGGGGTTGTGGGGAAGACCCACTGTATTAGTTACCCATTGCTGCGTAACAAAACACCCTAAAACTTAGCAGCTTAAAATGATGACAAACACTCTTCGCCTCACAGTTCCAGTGCACCAGGAATTCAGGAGCAGCTTAGCTGGGTGGTTCTAGCTCAGAGCCTCTCACCTGGTTGCAGCCGAGATGTCAACTGGGGTTGCAGTCATCTGAAGACTAGATTAGGGCTGGAGGACCTGCTTCCAAGGTGGCCCCTCACATGCCTGGCAAATGATGCTGGTGGTTGGTGGGAGGTCTCAGTTCCTCCCTTGTGGGCTGTCCACAAGCTACTTGAATGTCCTCAGAGTACGGCAGCTGGCTCCGCCCCGAGAGATGGTGACCCAAGTGGGAGTAAGGCAGATGCTGCAAAAACTTTTATGACCTGGCCACAGATGTCAAGCTGAAATATCCTACGGGTTACACATGTCAGCCTGATTCATATGGGAGGACACTACAGAGAGCATGAATGCTGGGAGGTGAGAATCCCTGAGGCAGCAGCCACACCACTGAGATGGGCTGGCTGAGAGATTTTGCCATCAGGTGGTACAGACGGTCAAGGGATGATGGTGCAGCTGTCAAAGGCTGTGCTCTGTGGCGAATGGTCCTGGCCCAGCTGTGAAGAGTCTTCCTCCGTTTTGCAATCACCATGTGTGACTGAGTCTTGTTTGCATCTGGGTAGCATCCAGGAGTGCAGTGGTTCTCTGAAAGAAGCAACCAGACATCGCAGAATAGACACAGTGTGTCTATCTTGTATCCAGTTCCCAGAAAAATTAAAAATACACAAGCATGTACCCCCAATGTACATTCGACAATACCTGGAAACGTCTTTGGTCGTCACACGTTGGGGAGGAAATGCTAGTGGCATTTAGTGGGTGGAGGCCAGGGGTGCTGCTATACAGCGACAAGATACAGGACACCTCCACAGCAAGGATGACCAGGACCAAATGTCACCAGTGCCAAGGTTCAGAAGCTGCCTTAGAGACTAACCCAACTCTCCCAATGGGCCCAAGACGGTGGAGTCAGAGTCACATTCGTTTTTCTTGGCATGGCTTGATGTGAGGGTGGGGAAAAGTTAGTGCAAGTTGGACAGGCTTCGTACATCCGGTAGCAACATTCGAGGTTAGAAGGAGCGCTGGGAAGAGTAAGAAAGTAAACTAAGATCTGAGTTCAGAATTGCTACCTCTGTTGTCCTTGGAGAGTTGGAAGATGCTAAACTCAGCAAATGAGTTCCCCCAAAGAACTCCTCCAGCTTTCTAAACGAAGAAACTGCGAGTGACTGCAGACCCCTTTGGACTCGGTGAATGAGTTCTGTTGTCATTACCTCAGAACACCAGAGGGCGCTCAAGAGAGGAAGAGGTGATCAGGTGCCCGCCAAGGTGCTCCCTTGTGTCTTTAGATGGCGAATCCCAGGGGCTGGGGAAGAAGCTAGAGATTCAGCCCTGCCCCTTTCATCTCAGTCACCTCACTGACCAACATTGGGTCCTCCCATTCTTCTGCCCAAAGCGGCTCAGCAAAACTTCCTGACATCAAAGCTAAAGAAACCACAGTGAAACCTGCTGGCTGAGGGGCTGAATCTCGGGCACTTTCATATTCTCAGCCCCTTGGTGCTAGAGAGGGAGATTTTAATTTAAAAAGAAGCCTTGGAAAGTGATGCTACACTGATCTCTCAATGCAAGGACTAGGATTATTTCCCTGACAGTGAGATTGATGGTACAGTAATGGAAAGATCACTGACTGCAGCTCAGGATCTAAGAAGGCTCAGTTTTACCCTTACTGCTTATTTCTATGGGACCCTTGGGACTCAGAGGCTCATCTGTAGACGTGGGTGGATTGGATGGTGGACTAATTTCCCAGGGTTGCTGTAACAAGGTACCCCAGACTGGGTGGTTTAAACAACAGAAATGTATTCTCTCACAATTCTGGAGGCTAGACGTCCAAGATCAAGATGTTAGCAGGGTTGGTTCCTTCTGAGGCTGTGAGGGAGAAGCTGTCCCCAGCCTCTCCTCTAGCTTCTGGTGGTTTTCTGGCAATCTTGTAGGAGCATCACCTTGGTATCTGCCATCATCCTCTCATTGACGTTCTCTCTGTGTGCGTCTGTCCTGTATCCACATGTCCCCCTTTTATAAGGACACTACTCACCTCGAACCTCATCTTAACTTGATCATCTGCAAAGACCCTATTTCCAAGTAAGGTCGCATTCCCAGGTACTGGGGGTTACCCATCAGCATCCTTTGGAGGGACATAATTCAATCTACAACTGATGGCTTCCGAAGTCTCTGCCGGCTTCTTGCCGTTACAGCTATGGAGTCCTGAGAATAGGACCGACTCCATGCTGTGCTAACCATGTGTCCAGCGAATGCTTCCCAAGAGGAAGGAGTAATGGCTCCAGGCAGGGAAAACCGATTCCAGCTAGGCAGCGGCTGGAATGTTCAAGTTGATTGGTGACGATCCTTCCCAAGGGGCGGTTACCACTGTTTGTTGCCACCCTCAGTGTTTCAGAATCACTTTGTTGCCAGTTGGAATAAATGGAAAACGTGTTTAACTTAAAAAGCGAAGCGTACAATGCTATTGTATTGCACAAGCAAACGTGCAGCGGGCCAGGGGCAACTGCCGTTTCAAGATGATTGAAGAATTTGATCCAGTGTCTGGCTACACAACTGCATCCTTTGAAAGGCACCTCACAGATGGGTTTCATAATCGAGAAATGCATTTGTTCTTTGTTCGCGTATAAAAATAACGTGATTCAAAGCTTAGGGTCGGATGTCTTTCTGAAAGTGATTTCCTTCTATCATGCACACAAGTACTAGTATGTTTTCACGGAAATGACAGGCAGGTGGAAAGGTAGGGTTATTACTGCACTCTTTAGGAAAGCGTGCATGTCCATCAAAAAAAAAGTCAAAGGGTTTGTAAGCAGACAGTGCAAAAGGAAAACGATAACCAAATAGAGCGTCTCGCAAGCCTTGCTTTGTGTTTAGAACACTAGTCGCAGAAAATTAAAGGCATGGCGTACTTTTGGTGCCAAGTGCTTCACAGAGGGTGGGAAGTCACAGGCTTGATAAATTTTCAGGTTCTGAGACATACAATATAGAGCAACCTTCTCCGGTAATTAATTATTCCCTACTCAGCATTTTCCAAAGCCCACAGTACCTGACCAGCTTCACAAAATCTTTCAGTCTCTCCATCAGTCAGTGAAAACAAATGATTTACTTTAAAAAGGAAGAAGCCTGTCCAAGAATCACACAATTAGAACTTCCTACCGGTACCTGGAAAGTGGGACATTTTCCGAAGCCCGATGACTCTGATTCCATCCTGTTTGGCTGCTTTTGGACCCCAAGACATCACAGGGCTATTCAGTGTTCCCAGGATTACTGACTTGTTTGTAGAACAAAAAGGAAACCTGTCTGATGTTTTCTTTCTTGAAAGACCTACATACAAGAAGGCTCTGAGGGTTTTTCTGGACTGGGAAACACATGGGTTCTGGTTTTCAAACATCTTCGTTTGGTCTGAGCAAGTTCATAACTTGTGAGTCGATGTGTTCATAATGGGTCCTGCCTGAACCCTTTTCAATTCGAGACACAGGACCCACTTGGTTACTGACTCACAGCGGGATACAGAGAACTGAAAGGGCACTGCTGATTCAATTACCCACAGCAGAGGTTCTCCAAAGCCAGTGAGCTGGAGAATCATGGCAGGGCTTATGAAAGCACAGACTGCCTCCGCGGGTTTCCCATCCCACCCTGGGAGCGAGGCTAGCGTGCGGGATGCAGGAAAGTGACCCGGTGACAGCTACCGTACCTGCATGACCTAAAACCAGACACAGTCACCCCTGGTTAATTGCAAGCTGGCTCGGCATCTGACTAGGAGAGCGTAACAGAGACAGACCCTCCAGGAGGGACCGTGACCTGCGCGTCAGACGTCATCAGAGGGTGGGACGTGAGATGGGGACGTCTCTGGCTGAGTCAGCTCACCTGCTGCAGGCTGAACAGTGGTTGCAGGGAGGGGAGTTCCTGAACCCCTCCTTGAAAAGGGGATTTCAAAGGCTATTTGAAGAGCAGACTTATTTAAACATATACAAAACATGGAGACAGAGCTTCTCTGGTTGAAGTGGGAAGCGAGTGAGTGAGGAGTCTGGAGGCAGGAGAGGGTGGGGAGAAGGACACCCCCCCCCCTTGGCATCGCCCTTCTCTTGATCCCACAGTGCTGGATCTTGTAGTACCTCCAGGGAACCCCCCACCCAAGTTCCTCGGAACACAGTTTGGAAACCACTTAGTGGTTCTTTCCCTTCTCCTTTACCCATACATCCTCCAAAAGCTTTCCAAGCTCCTCTGTAGGAGGGAGTTTGAGGTGCTATGAGACACGCAGATGCCCACAGCATCCTTTCCACCTTCAACAAAGTAGAGACTGTCTAGAAAAGATTGGACAGAGTTTTGTTGGAGAATTGCTGGATAATACAATAAAATGAGTATGTCTGGGGGCATCAGCAGGTAAGAGTTGTTCTGTGTGGGTTTGCCTAGTAACGGCAGCGCTATCAGAGACCGAGAAGCTTAACCAGAGAGGAGTAATCCCAGGTCCTGGTAGAAACCCGCATGAGTGAGTGTGTATGTGTGCTCGCGCACGGTAATGGGGGTCCTTTTGGACAACTGGACTTCTGCACGTAGCGGGCCCTCAGGGGATAAGGCTGGGACTGCTCGTTTTGCCTACTCATAAGACCACTCCATCCCTTACATTATGGCGAGGTGGGATAGCCTCACAGTTAAGAACAGAGACTCCCGAGCCACACTAACCAAGTTCAAACCCCAGCTCCACCGCTTTCTGCCTGGGTGAACTTGGGCAAGTTACTTAACGTCTCTGACCTTGTTACTTCATTTGTAAAACTGGGGATGATGGTGATGACAGAGTGTGCTCCACAGGGTTGTTGAGAAGATTAACTGAATTAATATATTTCACACCTTAGTGTTGACAAGGACTATACAAATGTTTGATATTTTTATTTTATTACAAGAGGTTTTCTATGCTTACATATTAAACTCTCAATAAATATTTTATTTTTATTTTTAGGGGGCAGGGCTGGGAAAGCATTGGAAGCTGGATTCTTAGAGGACTAAATCCTCCAACTTCTCCTCTCAAGCCTTAAAAATCTTTTTTAATGGCACGTGGCACCTTCAAGGCCAGATGTGAACATTTTTGCATGATGGGAGCAGGGATTATCTGATATAAGAGCTGGGCAGCTCTTAAGAGAAGCAAAAGGGGGTGGGACCCAAGATTGACCCCTGATCTCCAGTTTTGTGTTCTCCCCACCTCTTTCTCGTAATTCAAGAATTAGTGCTAAAACTGAGGGGCGAGTAGGAGAAGAGAAGTGTATCCTTCAGAAGCTTTGGTCACTAGAACAGCAAAGCTCATAACAGGGGCTGTTTAATGAGCACATACTACGTACGTGCTCCGGGCTGTGTTCAGTGCTTGACATATGTTCTGGCCTAGGCTAGGTTTCCCAGGAGACCCAGAAACAAAGGTTCACGTGTAAGTGATTTATCAAGGATAAAAATCCTTGATAGGGCTTCCCTGGTGGTGCAGTGGTTGAGAGTCCGCCTGCCGATGCAGGGGACACGGGTTCGTGCCCCGGTCCGGGAAGATCCCACATGCCGCGGAGCGGCTGGGACCGTGAGCCATGGCCGCTGGGCCTGCGCGTCCGGAGCCTGTGCTCCGCAACGGGAGAGGCCACAACAGTGAGAGGCCCACATACCGCAAAACAAAAACAAAAATCCTTGATAAATGAAGGAAAATCCTTGATAAATCAAGGAAATCAGTAAGGAGGTGAGGAAGTTAAGGGAGGAAACCAAGCAGAGATGTCATCTCAGGCAAAATTGTTCAGAGGCGGTTTCCACCTGCTTCTGCAGGAGACTGTGGAGTGTCAGTTACACCTCAGCGTCAGTGACACCCAATAGAGGCAGGGAAGCTGGGGCTTAGTCACAATCACCAGTTAGACAATAAGCGCCACGTTGGGGGAATATAAATGCCCAGGCACTTCAGCTCTACATCTTCGAGCAAGGTGGGGCTCCAGTAGCCAAGGGAGGCCACAGGCGCAGGCCAGGGGAAGCAAAACAATTGCGGGGGGAAGAGTGGAAAAATGAGAAAAAGGGATTCTAGGAGATCCCCAAGGGGAAGGACTTGAAGAGTCCAGTGCTTCTGCAGCAGTGTGACGTTGTCCCAGGAGACAAGACCTAGAGGTCATGATCTTGGCCTCCATCCACCGACTGTCAGCAGGTACCAGCTGAGGTAAAGTGGTACATGGTTGTCTCTTGAGTTTGATTCGAATCCTTCTTCTCTTCCTGTGTGAACTTGGTCATCTCTTGGACCTCATTTTCCATATCTGTCCAATCGAGGTAATAATAGAATACATGACAACAATTACTCTGTGGATGCAGAGTAGTTCCATCCGGAATAGACACAGTGAGAGAGGGGTTGGCCGGGAAACAGCGGGGTCAGGCACTAGCTAAGCAGACGGGGGCTGACAGAGTGTGCAGACTGGGTAGGACATGAGTCAGAGTCCATGGAGGTCCAGTCCAGGCAGGAAGGCTCAGGCACCGAGTGCAGACGGCCGGCAGGCTCTTTGGATGCACACCCGGGAGCTGAGGCAGTTACCAACAAGAGCCCTGGAGAAAAACCCAGGTCGTGGGTGAAGACTCTTTGCTCTCGGGCCCATTTCATTTTGGTTGCTGGGTCAACCCTACTTCCCTTTTTCAAAAACATCTTTATGTTTTTACCAAAAGTATTTTAATTAATTTATTTTATAAATTTTTGATCGTTGAATTAAAAGGAAATAACATAATACTGAAAATATTTTGGTAATGAAAACTCACAAATAAATATCACATGTCAGCTAAACGCCAAACAAGAAACATCTTTATTGAGATAATTTGCACGCTATAAAACTCCCTCATTTAGGGGGCTTCCCTTGTGGCGCAATGGTTGAGAGTCTGCCTGCCGATGCAGGGGACACGGGTTTGTGCCCCGGTCCGGGAAGATCCCACGTGCCGCGGAGCGGCTGGGCCCGTGAGCCGTGGCCGCTGAGCCTGCGCATCCGGAGCCTGTGCTCCGCAGCGGGAGAGGCCACAGCGGAGAGAGGCCCGCGTACCGCAAAAAAAACAAAAAACAAAAAAAATTAAAAAAAAAACCTCCTTCATTTAAAGTAGACAATTCAATGGTTTTACTATAGTCACAGAATTGGATAACCATCACTTCAAACTAAGTTTAGAATATTTGCATCACCCCCCAAAGAAATCCCATATCCCTTGGCAGTCACTCCCCATTCCCACTTCCCACCAACACCTGGCAACCACTAATCTATTTCCTTGCCTATTCTGAACATCTCATAAAAATGGAATCATACAACGTGTGGTCTGTTGTGACTGGCTTCTTACATTTAGCGTAATGGTTTCAAGATTCTCCCGTGCTGGAGTATGTATCAGTACCATGTTCCTTTTTATTGCTGAATAATATTCTGTTGTAAGTATATGCTACTTTCATTTACCCCTTCTTTAGTTGATGAACATTTTGGTTGTCTCCACTTTTTAGCTGATATGAACAATGCTGCCGTGAACTTTCACGTATATGTTTGTGTTTGCATGTTATGTTTCATTTTTCTTAGATACCAAGAAGTGGAATTATTGGGTCATCTAGACCGCTATCCTTAAGCTTTGGAGGAAAGCACCTGTAATTACATAGCTTTTTTATTCTAGCGCATCCTAGTGGGTATGAGGCAGAATCTCACTGTAGTTTTTTTTTTTTTTTTTTTTTTTTTGCGGTGCGCGGGCCTCTCACCGCTGCGGCCTCTCCCGCCGCGGAGCACAGGCTCCGGACGCGCAGGCCCAGCGGCCACGGCCCACGGGCCCAGCCGCTCCGCGGCACGTGGGATCCTCCTGGACCGGGGCACGAACCCGCGCCCCCTGCATCGGCAGGCGGACTCACAACCACTGCGCCACCAGGAAAGCCCTCACTGTAGTTTTGATTTGCATTTCCTTCGTGGACAATAATATTGAGCATCCTTTTTTGGGCTTATTGGCCATTTGTATATATTCTTTGGAGAAACGTCTATTCAAATCCTTTGTCCTCTTTTAATTGGGTCTTTTATTATTGAGTTATAAGAGTTCTTTATGCATTCGGATACTTCCCTTATCAGATATATGATTTGCAAATATTTTCTCCCCATCTGTGTGTTGTCTTTTCACTTTCTTGAAGGCATTATCCGTAGCATGAAACTTTTAAATTTTGATGTAGTCCAACATACCTATCTTTTCCTCTGGTTGTTTGTGCTTTTGGTGTCATGTCTGAGAAGTCCTTGTCTAATCCGAGGTCCCAAAGATTTACTCCAATATTTTCTTCCAAGAGTTTTACAGTTTAACTCTTATATTTAGATTTGTAATCCATTTTGAATTAAATTTTGTGTATGGTGTGAGGTAAGAGTCCAGTTTCATTCTTTCACATGTGGATGTCCATTGTTGTTGTTCCATGTGGAAGTTCTCATTGATTCAGTGGTTTATACGTGTTCTTTTCACCAGTGCAGGCCTTGCATTAATTGTGGTAGAAAACATGAAATTGGAAGCAAAACTCTTAAATGTATATCCTTTCCATTTCACAAAAGAAAATGAGTGAAGCTGAAAATGTTCACCATTCAGCATTTACTTTTGGAGACCTCTAGCCTCTATTATTTATTATTTACTTACTTCTTTTTCTCCAAATATATTTGAAGTATCTCTCTTCCTAGTATCTCTAGGGCCTGTGCAGCCAGTTGAAGAAGCCACACAGAGCTACAAAAACCAGCAGAAAATAAAAAACAGTTGAGAATCAATTTTCTTTATCTATACTACAATCCACCTAAGAGAACAGCATTCCTCGGTGATTTGGGTTCCTGTAGGGGCAGCCTTGACTCACAGAGCTTTCTGACCCAGCCAGCTTGTCACCTGGGACTGGATTCCCTCAGTTTTATCTTTTCATTTTGCCTTTCCAGAGACTCAGATTGAAATGCACGTTGTAGAACTTTGATCTGGACTTGGCAGGACTGAGAATCCCCTGAGTGCCTGCATGTGTTAGAATTAGGTTCATCTGTCTGAAACCAAGGCCCTAAATAAAAGTGGCTTGAAAAAGACCCAAGATTATTTCTCTCTCATGTGTCCAGAGCTGGTGGGATGGCTCTGCTCCCTCGGTCATAGGGGGCTGCTTTGCCTCCTTAGCACAAATTCATAGCGTGTGAGGCATCCAGCCGTCCCGTCTGCATTCCAGTCAGCAGGAAAAAAGGAGAGCAAAGAAGGGAATGCCCCTTCCCTTTAAGGACACTTTCCAGAAGTTGTACACCATTTCTACCTTCAGCCTTTGGCTAGAGCTTAGTTACAACATCATACTTGGCTGTGAGCAATTCTGTTAAATATGGTTTTGTTTGTCTGGGCTGACACGTGCCAGGCTACGAATCGGGGTCTCCATTGCAAAGGAACCAGAACAGAACGGACATTGCAGGAGGTCTGGACTTCCCTACCAGAGCCCAAGGGCGCTCTTTCCCAAGACTCAGGGAATCTGCTTCCAATTGCAATTCTGCAAATGATTTGTCAGGCCCTTTGGGGAGCTGGCTGGGGCAGTGTGTGCTGACGCTGTCTTGCATGATTTAACACTTCTTCATTCCTGCATTTTCATTTCATATATTTGGATTTAGTACAGAGCGGGAGACTAGAGTTCTAGACACCGAAGGAAAGGAAACCCCCAAGTGGCTCAGAGTGCAGTGGTTTCGCTGCTTGAAATACGGTTGTACTCTCCACTTTCAAATGAAAATTCTGACATTGTTTTTCAGAACAATTGCACCACCCAGACTAAGGGACCCACAAAAATGTCAATTCACCACATGTTAGCTTTTTTTTTTTTTTTTTATAACTAATTGTAACAAGTGGTTGCTGTGAAAATGGCAGGCTCCCTAAGGCTGCCCTTTCAATGACCCATACCCTGACCTGGACAGACCACCTTCTGTCCAAGAGAGGAAAAGTTTTGTTCCTAGATCAGATGAAACCCTGGCTTTACCCCTGGTGACCAGTAGGATTAATCAGACACCAGTAAAACAGCTGACAGAGACACTAAACCAACGGACAATAATTAGCACGCACACCAGGCAACATCCGTCCGAGGGGTTCAACTTGTCCCTTTCTTTGCCCTAAGACGCAATACCTGCTCTGTGGCTTGGCTCTCCGGCCTCCATAAAGGGAGCACTTGTAAGCTAAGAAGCTGCACGTTTTTAGGATCAATATGGTATTCACCCGAGCTCGTTAGGAAACACAATGCCAGGGACAGAGCTTGCTGTGGGAGCTTGTGTGGGATTAGGCTCTTTCCCCAGGATTTACCGCCCAGCGTACAGCCGGCGCTGAAACCTGCATGGACAGCCCTGTGGTTTAAGATGAGCCGAAAGACGTTCTCTTCAGTTTTTGGCTTTTTCAAAGTAAAATCTTCCCAACATGCAAAAAGCAACCACTAAAACTGAACCACATTCAGATGCAGAGAAAGAGTGAAAGTCAGCAAAAGGAAAACACATTTCTGAAATTTTACTTGGGAGGTTCCTGTAAGAGTCTTTCTTGGAGAAACCATCAGGCTTGATACCTCTGCAGCAGTGTAAGTGTCAGAACTTAACTTTCCAATGCAAATTTCTTCTTCACCTTACTACCTACAGAGCCACTTTCTTCACTCAGTAATTGTTTGGTTTCTGTTTTACTTCTTTCTCTCATTCTGTTTTCAAGGGCAAAGCAGAGAGGAAATAAAAAGTTTCACTCATGCGAAGAACTTAATATCAAATTGACTTTATTTCCAAGTGATTTCCTTCCAATTTTATTTTAAAACATGTTTGAGAAGAAAGCAAACTTAGATTTTATTTCTGGTCCTAAATACGGCTATCTCAGAATTGTTATGGAAACCCTGGGGGTGGCATAGAGGGATGAGTGTGATGCTTAAAAAAAAAAGGTGACTAACAGACACAGAAAGACAAATATCATATGATATCGCTTATATGTGGAATCTAAAAAGATGGTACAAATGAACTTATTTACAAAACAGAGATCGAGTCACAAACGTAGAGAACAAACTTATGGTTATGGGGGGAAAAGTGGGGGAGGAATAAATTGGGAGATTGGGATTGACATATACACACTACTGTATAGATTAAGGACCTACTGTATAGCACAGGGAACTCTACTCAATACTCTGTAATGACCTGTATGGGAAAAGAATCTAAAAAAGAGTGGATATATGTACATGTATAACTGATTCACTTTGCTGAACAGCAGAAACGTACACAACATTGTAAATCAACTATACTCCAATTAAGAAAAATAAGGAGATGAAATTCTCCAGATCAAGAAAGACAAAGTCAAAAAAAAAAAAAATAAGGTGACTTAGAAGGGAGGGCAAAGTATCACCCAGTGACTATTTTTGAAAGTGTTACACTGGGGACAGGAGCAACAGTAAGAACCAGCCGTATTGGAGACATAAAGACTAGACGTGGGGAAACGCGGTTATATGGGGGAATGGATTTAGCGAATTTAAATCAGATGCCCAAAAAAATCTTCCTTGGGGAATAAAATAAATAAATATGGGCTTAGGAGGAAGCATTTCAAAGCAAGACAATCTCTATTTCCAAAAGCCTTCTGGAGGCTCTCCCCCAAGGACACAACACCAGCGCTATTAATCTTGACTCAGTGAATGAAAGTATTACACAGATTTCAATCCAGACCTTCAAGCCTTAAAGAGCTCTGAAGAGCACGGATAAAGCGACCCGTTTTTCACTTTGGCGATTCCACAGGGGTAACTCACTTTAATTTCCCTTTCATCTCTTTGGGAGGGACTCGAAACTTGAAAAGCAAACAGGTTTCCTTTTCTAATTCCTGGAGAAAAGTCTTCTGTTGCTTTCTTACGTGGCAAGGCTGAAGGTGGGTGACTCATCTTCATTTGTTACCTTGGAAGACGTAGAGAAGCAGAAGTAAGTCCGAAATAATAGGCAAACGGGAGATTCCTCCCTTGTTCGAGAAAAGTTGTTGCCCTTCCAAATGCCAGTTTGTTTTTTGATTTTCCACGGTCCAGCCCTGTATTTAGCACAGAAAGCCACGACACTGATAATAACCCCAAATATACACAAGGACAAAGCAAGAAGCCCTGGCCATTTTGTTCTGTCAGGCAAATTATGATCTAAGTTTTCTGCCAACACCACTTTTCTCGGATTGTTTAATGGCAACACCAGCCTGTTTGCTGAGATTCTAAAATGCAGCTAAATTTTCTGGGATTAAAAAAAAAAAGAGTGCGTGCTTATTATGTAGATGTAAACTGTTTCGAATGCAAACACTTCCCACTGTGAAAAAAGGAAAAGCGTTGTGGAAAAGGATACCAGGTTATCCAGACTGAAGGAAAGATGTTATGTCTCGCTGTGCTGCTTTCCAGGGACCCGAGAGGAAAGGGTACACCTGGAATCGTATGAAAATAAATGACTAAACCAGGATGCAGGGACAGCAGCCTCTGCTAGGTTTAGTCCAGCTTGTGCTGAAATGATAAACACCCACCCGCCGTTACTTTCCAACCAAGAGCCCAGGAGGAAAATAGCTCTGGGAGGGTTAAGTTTCACATCAAATAAGAAGACAGGACAAACACCAGCATTTTTCCCCCCTAAGGCATTACTAAAAGGCACCAACTTGTCTAAAAATGGTATGAAAATGGAATGATGTTTTAATTGATGGCATATGTTTTATTCTTCCATGTGTCCAAATCCTGGGCTAGGCTAAGAAAAATAGAACTTGGAGCCTCAAAAAATTTTTCTTTTTTTCTTTGCACAATAGTTGTCACATGTGTGTGAGGAGATTGTAGGAATGGGAAAAAAATTGGGAAAAATGGCCTTTTTAGTTATGGAAAAGAAACTTTTAAACTGTTAATGTTTCTATGAGAGTAATATAAACCTGACAGCTAAATCACTAAATACTGATCACATCATGGGTAAACATTAAAATGAAGTCATTTAAATTAAAAGAGGGAGAAAGAAGGATACTACTTCTCCTTGGTTAATTGTGGCTTGGCCATGTGCATATTTTTTTTACTCAAGTAAAGGAACTTCTCAAATGTTTGGACCACAATTATACAAGGGAATACAAAAATAGAGAGATTATGCAACAACGTGAAAAGGTAGCTTTTGTCTGATTTTGTTAAACTCTACAAGGCTTGTTTTTGATGCGAATTAGTCAAACGGGTCTAAGGTGCTCTCTTTCCACCCACCAAAAATATCTGTGAATTAAATTAGGTAAACAGGGTCCTCAAAAGCTGAAGTGTCACTCCGCTCCCCTCCCACACATGAATAGTCACATAGAGTCTGCAGTGTGCATTTTCCCAGTGAGCAGAGCCTTCTCTGGGCTGACTCAGAAAGCAGCCCCTTTCCAGTGGCTTCTGAGATGATGTGCCAGAGACCAACACATCTGACCAAGAGGTCTCTGAAGTTGTAGCCTTTTGTATTTACACTTTTGAAATATCTCTATTGTGATGCTAATCTTGATTTTCAATCAAAATTGGCTGGAAGAAAAATTCTTTCTCTGGAAACTGTGGTAGGAAGTAAGTAAGCCTAGATCTCAATTTTCTCTCTCTTGGACTCCTATTAAGCCAGAAAACAATGATACTAAACACAAGCATCTTTTGCAAATGCTGATGGAAGACTCCACTGTGTCAACCAGTACTTCAACTGACTAGTGTTAGTCTCCAAAAGCATCAAGTTTATCCATTTTTTTTAAGTTTATCCATTTTAAATGACCAGTTTGGTTTTTTTTTCTTCTTTTGGTAATTTGGGTGCCGATGTGAAAAGCATCTAAGAACAGTGGCTTTTGTTGAGTGTTCAAAATCAAATCCATTTTAGAGAGTTTGCCCTTCTGGGCATGGATCCTTTCTTTAAGTCTAAACAAATAAAATAAAATGGAAACAAAAGGAAAGCGTCATCAATGGCACGAAGGCTTCCCACTTTTAATTTATTTGAAAAGCTGCGTGTTGAAATATGGAATCCTCTGAACCTCCACAGCAAGTCTGAAGACTTTTAGGGCTGAGGACCTGGGCTTCTCGCAGAAGCCTTTCTTTCATCCGCTCAGGTTAAAGAGGTTTGTGTGTGTCCGTGTGTGCGCGCCAGTGTCTCTTACGGTACCCTTCGAGCTGGAGTTCTGAGGGAGCGTTTCTTCTACCAAAATACACACAGCCTGGGATTAAAAGGGCTGAAACCTACCAGCAAGTTCTTAACGCCCTCCCACAATCATTAGACCAAATCCACCATCATTCTAGATTCATTTTTCCCTTATTCATCTGTCCAACTAATTCCTGCCGCATTCACCAGGCTTATATCTTAATCTTTTCTGTTACATAGAGAATACATAATGAAAAGCTGCATTTTCTGGGTACATGCACACATTTGGAGCGGATGAACCATATGTGAAGTGACATACAATGCTGAATGCGGGCTGAATGGTGTCCAGTGCGAAAAACGCTGCGAAGGGAGGAACAAAAAACAGCGAACAAGAGCCAGTGCAGGGCTGGTCTCCGCTGCAACACCAGGGGATTCGCCGCTAAAACATGGGTATAATTTCACTGTTTTCACTCACACAAGCTGTGGGAAAGGAGTCACCATCTGATGTTTGATTGTGTGGGATATGTTTTTGGCAGTGGCCTTGTATTCCACATTGACAAAAAAGAAAAAGAAAAAAGAAAGAAAGGAAAAAGGATAAAAGGAGGCGGGGGGGAGGAAGATAAAAAAAGAATAGAGGTACATTTGCTGTTTTTAATTTGCCGTCTGGGGGACTGGCACAGCCGACGGAGCTCTGACCAGTGGCCACCTGAAAAGTAGGGCCGGGGCCTGGCTAGTTGGCCCCTCTTATGCTGATGCTACCGCAAGGGGACTTTTATCTGTCCAACCCTGTTGTCTGGTTAACTTATTACTTAGCAGTGGGGTTGACGTTTGCTTGATTTAATAAAGCCTTTTGTCCAAGATAGTGGCTGGAGAAACATGCCCAGGGAAGCAGGGTTCTGCCCGCGTTGACACCGACGTGGCACTGAGGTAGCACTGAGGCAGCACCAAGGCAGAGAGGCCCACACTTCACAAGGAGGCATTTCCTGGAGCCTCAAAGGGCCCCTGGGAAGTGCATCTGCGTTGCCAGCCCAACTGCCAGGGGGCTACAGGTGTCTCACAGGAGGACCCCAGCTTGAAGATTTCTCCTGTGGTTTGTGGCTGCAAGCAGGCAGGGTCCCCACACCAAACAGAGATTTTAGAAAGAAATGCATTGACTTTTGTCCTGTTCTCCATCCTCCCCTCATCCAGGAATGCCAGATGGAGCAAATAAAGAAGGATGCCCAAGTTAAATTTGGGTTGCAGGTAAACAACAAATACTAAAATGTGATGTGAGGTCTACCTGCAATCCACATTTAACTGGATGTCCTGTATTTTATCTGGCAACCCTATCCCTACCCCTCTGGGCCCCCTGGGCTGCCCACTTCCCCCTCTCCCCAACCTCCTGCCTCTCACCTGTCAGGGCGGCAGCCTCCTCTGTCTGCATCTCAGAGTGTTAAGAGGATAATGAGAATATAGATGGGTAGCTGCTTTCCAGAAAGATCGCTAATTAGCCTGGCTGGTTAACATGTGGTTCCCATGCCCCAGGTGTGCTAAAAGACATTCCTCTTAACTTCAGCTTCAACTAGGAGACATCACCAGTGCTGTTGGACAGAGAGAGTTTGGTGTCCTCACCTTCTGCTCCCCATGGCCTCTCCTCCAATGGTTTTGCATCATTTTATTTGGACCAAGTTTTTGTTTTTGTTTTTGGTTTTGCAGTACACGGGCCTCTCCCGTTGCGGAGCACAGGTTCCGGATGCACAGGCTCAGTGGCCATGGCTCACGGGCCTAACCGCTCCGCGGCATGTGGGATCTTCCCGGACCGGGGCACGAACCCGCGTCCCCTGCATCAGCAGGTGGACTCTCAATCACTGCGCCACCAGGGAAGCCCTGGACCACGTTTTTAAGCCAAATCAAAACTCCCCAGAGGCAGATACTGTGCTTAATGGAAGGTTTGGCGATAGAGTCACCTGTTCCCCAACTGAGTATGTGCATACACTTCAACTACCCTGATCCCACCACGTGCCCTGCCCCATCCCTGCCAAGTCCCCCACCTTAAGTGGCAATTGTGGCTACAGCTCCTGTTCATTGGGATATTGCATTGCTATTTTGGATCACTGGTGTTTGTTCACAAGCTGCTTCCAGGATTCGTCCTGAGTGAGCGCACTGCTCTGAGTTGCCCATTTGTAGGCCTGTGACGCATATCTGATTAAGGGTAGCAGGAAAGAAGGAGCTTTCCCCTGCGAGCGGCGTGTGGACAGGGTAGGGAGGGCTAATCTTGTGGCCAGCCGGTGCTGGGGTCCACGCTGTCCTTTGTCTGCAGGTGGGCAGGTGGAAGTGGGCAGAGGCTTAAAAGCTGGTGACTCTGCAGTAACCTGTCCCGAGCTCTGATCCTCAGAAGTGCAGCTGAAAAGGAGATTTCCAAAGGAGCACTGCTGTCTTGAATGCTTCCACGATTGGAGACAGTAGTGGCTGCATGTATTGGCCGGGACTGGAAGTGTGGTTTTCTCCACGTGGCGGAATTGCTCTCATTTCCAAACATGATACGGGGGCATAATGGCCGTTGGTAATGACCACATTAGCGTCATATGGAGCAATATATCTACAATAAATTAAGGCCGCGTTGCAATTAGTACCGGTGATCACAGCTGTGGAGACAAATGGCATATGTGCTAATTAAATAATTTGTCACTTGACTGCTAAACAAACAATTCAGCCTCTTTACATCTCCAGAGCGCCACCATGGGCCGTTAACCCCAGGAAGGAACGGCGTGCTGTGCCCACGTGGCTGGGGAGCTGGGTCCCGATAGCAGGATAAAACGGACAGAGGAAATCTCACTCAGGTTAAAAATCCGCTCATCGGATTGGTGCGAATCAACAAACACGGCGTCACATCGTGTCTCCATTTAGTCTTGTGTCTTCCGCCACAACATCCTCCCCGTCGGCAACACCTTTCTTATGGTTTCTCTCTTTTTTTCCCCCCACCAGCCCTCCTTCCCCCACCTCCACCCCAAATGCTAATCCATAAAGCTGAATTGTGGAATATGCCTTGAACGGGGGCGGGGGCCCCTGCTAGCCCATATAATGGCTTTGTGTGAACTAAGGGGGACTCAGCCCTGTGCAGGGTGCAGGTAAGCAAGGTGCAGGCTGGATTTCAGTCTCTGCTCACCTCCTTGGTCCAGGGCTCTTGTGCAGTGAACAACCCGCCCAACCATACGGGCAGTCCTGTTCTCAGCTGCTTCTGAAAGCAAGAGAGGTTTGGGTAATTTCCAGCCCCAGAAAATCCCAAAACCAGTTGTCCTTTCTTCCTTGCTCTTTTATCAGAGCTGTTAACTAAGGGAACTGGATTTCGCCTTCTTATTCCTACCCTTGCTCGCGTTCAAGCAGCACTTCGGTCAGACGAGAGGAGAAAGGCAAAGCAATGAGGATTTTGTGTGGTTATCCATTGATCAAATCTCTCCTCGGGTGCCACATCTCCAAGGAGCTTTCAGCACTGGTGTGGTGCTGAGTGTAAGGCATCATGGGATGTAACCGTTTGGGGCAAAATACTCCAGCATGTAAGTTTCATGCAAAGTGATTCTATTGCAGTAAATTTCCAAAAGGCTGGAAGAAAACTCAAAGCTGGAACGTTGAGTCTTCCGTAGGAAACTGAATCCCTGGATAATTTCAGATTAGGCTTTAATAACTACTTTTGGGTGGACTATGGGAACAGAAAGGAACCCAAACCGTGTTTTATCTTTTTGAGAACCTGACTGTTTGGACATACAAGTCTGTCAGGGAGGCAAGTTTGTCAGCAAGATGATGCCTTATGCACCAAAAAGCCATTCTGTTTCTTTAATAAGGTGAAATCTAGCTTTATCCCAGAAGGATTGGGCACAGAGAATCTCAGCTAGCATCACATAAGAGAGAGCTGGGCGCGTGGAAAGTGCTCAGTGAAAACCAGCTCTTGTTATTATTATTATTAATATTATTACTGTTCCCATTTATAACTGAATTTTGTACCATTGAGTGTCTTCTTCAGCACTTGTTAATGTTGCCTATCAGCATGCAGAGTGGGAGAAGCAGATTACTATGAAGCAATGTTTTGCTTTGTTTTTTCACATCTTTATTGGAGTATAACTGCTTTACAATGTTGTGTTCGTTTCTGCTGTACAACAAAGTGAATCAGCTATACATATTCATATATCCCCATATCTCCTCCCTCTTGCATCTCCCTCCCACCCTTCCTATCCCACCCCTCTAGGTGGTCACAAAGCACCAAGCTGATCTCCCTGTGCTATGTGGCTGCTTCCCACTAGCTATCTATTTTACGTTTGGTAGTGTATATATGTCCATGCCACTCTCTCGCTTCGTCCCAGCTTACCCTCCCCTCCCCATATCCTCAAGTCCATTCTCTACATCTGCGTCTTTATTCCTGTCCTGCCCCTAGGTTCTTCAGAACTTTTTTTTTTTTTTTTTTTAAGATTCCATATATATGTGTTAGCATACGGTATTTGTCTTCCTCTTTCTACTTCACTGTTTTTAAAAGAACTTTTTCCTGAAGGCTGTTCACACATCAGGAAATGCAGGGGAGTTCAGGGGAAGTCAAGAGGCGTTTGAAGCGCTACCAAGACACAAGATGCTTTTGCTACAGTCACAAGATGCATTATTGTCTTTTCTGTTTTCTTGGCAGCCTCCCACCTTCTGGGACTGACTTTCATCTGCCCAAATGGGACTGAGATGCGAGTTGGGAAGCACCCAGACCAGCCATCACCCTGCAAGTGGTGGCAAATCCCTAAAGCTTCAAGACAACCCAGAGACCCTACTCATCCAGGCTCTGTGTTCACCAGAGAGAAGAAGTGGAAGTAAGTGTGAGAAAACAATGTCCCTAAATCATGCTGTTCACATCCTTCTCTCTGTGTGTGGTGTGCCCTCTCCACCCACCCCCGCTCTATTTGCTGATATAAGATGAAGAGGTCCAAAGAGTGTCCTTTCCTCTTGTTGTTAATCAGGACGCAGAGATTCCACCAGCCATCTTCTTCTTTCTGGTATAAGGTATTTTTGACTATGTAATCTTTTTGCCTCTTAAAGTAGACGTGTGGTGAGAAACCTGTCTGGGCATGGTCTTGTGTAGCCCCAGTGAGAACAATGCTGGAGTCTGAAAAGGTCATTAGGAAATAAAAGCTTAGATTCTTGAATAGCTTCTTGACCATTATCCAAGGGCGTGCAATCTGGGACACAGGGGATACCAGCTAGCCCCTCACCCACTGGCCAACCCAGTTAGATCACATCCTGTCTTTTAGGAAAATTCATTAAGTTTTGTACCATTCTAGGCTCTCATTCACTTTGAGAATCAAGTTAAGAATTTTAATCTTCAGTGTCATTTATTTACACTAAGTCCCTAAAGCATATACAATAAGTGTATGTTTAACTTAGGTTATATTAAATTTTTTTGCCATACCTTTTTAGAATCTTGAAAAATATTGCCAGCACTTTAAAAAGATAACTTATTTTTACCAATATATATTCTCTCATTTGAAAATCAAATAGTACTTAAATGGATTATAAGGAATAAACCCAATACTCTGTTCCACTTCTGGAATCTCACTTTCATGCCCTTGCAAGGAATTTCGACTATTTGATCTGAGTATTTTATTTTTTTCTCAAATTTACCTCCACATTTCTAGATGGTATGCTTCTAGGAGATTTCCTTGATTATATTTTCCAACACTTCATTATATTTTATTTTAAATTCTGTTATTCTATTTTAATTTTCAAGAACTCTGGTTCTCTGACTGATCCAGTTTTATATCTTCCTGTTCTTGTTTCATGAATGAATATCCTCTTTTGTATTTCTGAAAAAGTCAGTTTTATTTTTTAAAAAGTCTACTTGGTTAGAAAAGTTTACTGAATTGTCTCTATTTCCTCTGAGTTTATCTTTGTTCATTTTTGTCTTCATCTTTCCCTGTGGAGCTTTCCTTGGACATAAGAGGGAGGCAGTAAGCAGCTCACTGGATCTCTGGGTACGTGATGAGGTAGAAGCCAGATTTTATACCAAGAGCAGTTGTTAAAGCTTTCTAGCACCGGATCAACACCTGAGAGAGCTACATAATTATTTCTTTGTTGTGCAGCTCATCCTGGTCTTGTGTAAGTGCCATGAGAACAAAAGTTGGTTTATGTGTGAACTACTGCAGTCCCAATGCCTAGGACAGTGCCTGGCACATAATAAATGCTCAAAAAATACTTGTTGGATGAATGGAGAGATGTGAAAAAATGCTGTACAGAGCACAAAGTGAATGAGACACTAGGAGAGGGGGAAATTCATTTTGCCCTAGAGCATGAGAGAGGCTTTTTGGAAGACAAGGGATTTGACCAGAAACCTGAAGAAGGGGTAGATCAACGTCAGGCAAGGCTAAGTGGGGAGAGGAGAGAAAATGGCCTGAAAGGAGGCACAGAACACATGACTTCCCAGGACCTTAAAGATCATCCATGCAGTGCTCTTCCAACTTACCTCTCATAGATCATGAGATCAGTTTAGTGGGTCTTGACTAGCATTTTAAAAAATGGAAATATCAGACTGCATCATAGATAGCTTGGTGAGTTTGGTGAAATTTATTTCAGAAGTGAATGTATATATGTGTGACTCTAAATCTAATCTAATCTAAAACTTTTTTCAAAAAAGTCTGAAAAACACTGTTCTAGAATGATCCTCCCTTCAAATCTAGGCCCTTCCTCTCTGGGGAATATACATCCCTGCCACATAGTCACCAGCCCCCTCTTCTCCAGGACTACTGATGAACGCTCGCTGCCTCACAGGGAGCCTACTGGCAGCACCAACTGCTAGAATCCACCCTGTGTCCTTCGTTCAGTCCAAGAAATTATGTAAATCAGCCCACTGTGTCTTTTTTTATTTTGATAATTTTAAAGACACAGAAAAGTCCACAGAATAACATATAATCACCCAGAATTCACAACAGTTAACATATTTTCAAATTGGCTTTCAGTGTTTTCTTTCAAAGGAAAAAAAAACATTCCTCTCCTCACTCCCATGTCTGTTGGTATCCTCCTTGTCCAGTTTTAATACTTTCATATGCATCCAGGAACATAAGGTATAATTATTTGGTTTTGGGCTTTGAGTTTATATCAATGTGTAAAAGTATCAGTCTGGGTCTTGCTTTCTTCACTGAGACTTAAAGTCTTGAGATCACAGGGGAAGTTCTCAATCCAAAGGAACTAAACCCAGACTTCAAGGACATCATCTGCCCACAGGTTCTTAAGGGGACAATCCTCTATGTCTAAACTTGCAGATGAAGCATCTGCTCTCTTGCACAGAATGAGGTTTCCTTCTTATTCCCTGGAATTTCAAGGTTGCTCCCAGTCACCCAAGCAGGGAAAGGAACAGTTGAATTGCACTTGATATGCCCTGAGGGAACATGGGCATCCTCCCAGCCTGAGGGTTTGCACAGCTCCAGTCCTACTATAAACATCTCAGTGGGAAAACCTGGGGTCTGGCCCTGAAAGACTAAAGACCAGTTTTGGCAAAGAAGGAAGTGTAGCTCTAGGCTGAGATAACATAAGTCTGAGTTTCTTTCACAACCTAGACTGAGAGCATTCCGATAGTGCCAAGACACCTGCCCAGGTGTTTTCCAGACGTTCTTTTATTCATGCCACCAACATCCGTTGAGCACCTACTATGTGCTCTGAAGCAATGTAGCCAGGTGGTTAAGGGAATGGGGTTTGACACTGAGAGCTGAATTCTAGCTCTGGCTGTGTGTCTTTGGGCAAGTTACTTACCTCTCTGAGCTTTAGTTCCTTTACCTCTATAATGATAGTTATTATAGTACTTACTTACAGGATTGCTTTAAGGATTAAACGAGTTGATGCCTGTAAAGAGAGCTAGGCACAGAGAAAGGACTCAACTATTAGTTGTTTTGTTTTACTATTGTTGCTTTTAATCAGACATTGCACTAGGCTATGGAGACATAGCATTGGATAAAACCTGGTTCTGCCCTCAAAGTTTCATAGTTTAGTAGGCTGCCTCTAGATTCCTTTCTCCTTTTTAAAAAATATTTGTTTGTTTACTTCTTTATTTAATTTTCCTTATTTTTTTTTGGCTGTGTCGGGTCTTAGTTGCAGCACATGGGATCTTTTTGTTGAGGCATGCGGGATCTTTTCATTACGGCATGCGGTCTGTTTGGGTTTATCTCTAGTTGTGGTGTGTGGGCTCCAGGTGTGTGGGCGCTGTAGTTTGCATCCCGGCAGACTCTCTCTTTGAGGCGTGCGAGCTCAGTAGTTATGGCGCAGGCTTTGTTGCCCCACGGCATGTGGGATCTTAGTTCCCTGACCAGGGATCGAACCTGCGTCCCCTGCATTGGAAGGCAGATTCCTTACCACTGGACCACCAGGGAAGTCCCTAGATTCCTTTCTTCCTTAATATCTCGTGAAATTTTTTTAAAAATAGAAAGTACAAATTACCTCCATAGGCCAACAAAATGATTCTTGAAGGTTTGTTTGTTTGTTTTTCTTTTGAGGGGGATACCAAGGATTCATATTAAACTGGCTTACCATCACCTCAGGAGAAGGCAAAGACGGGCAGAGGTAGAGGAAAATAACAAGTCTACAGCCTTTTCCCCAGGGGCTCTGGCTGCGCTGGGGCTATAAATAGCAGAGACTTGCTCAGGATTAAGACAGCACTACAATCACAAATCTGGGAAGCTGTGATTTTCCTCAGTGACAAACCCTATTGCGCCTGGTGGAAAAAGAAGAACAAGACAGTGCAACTTTCTCCTACATTTGATTAGAACTTTGGCGCAGTTGAGAAGAACCCTTCATTTTCTCCAGACTCCTACTGGTTCCCACCCTGACCTTGTCTAAATAGTGCTTTATTACTCTGTAAAAGGATATTTTCAAAGATAGAATTGCTGACTTTAAAATTTACTAAAACATCCATTTTCTTGGTTGTTCGGTTTCCTTGGTTGTTGTGGTAATAGCTACATTTTTAAACGCAGCCCATTTTCATGTGCATCTGTACCCAACCTCTATAAAATCTCTAGCATGTATATTCATCCAGGAAGGCAGCACAGAAATCACCAGACAAGGAGAATGGTAAAGGATCCATTAGAATTATTAGTTATAGAAATAAAATGGATAGTATTATGTCTTCTTTACAAGTTTTATAGTTAATTTTACAACTTACTATTTAAAATAGATCGGTGCCAGAATTTGCTAGTTGGGATGTCTGTTTTGTAAATGAAATGGGTCCAAATATTTATGTCAATGGTAGACAAACCAAATCAAACCAAAAAATGTTCAGGTGTCGGGGGAACATCCTCCCCAAACTTTGAATCAAACCTTTGGCCCGGATCCCAGCTCCATGCACACTTTCCTTGGCAGTCAGACACCTTCTGGGGAAGGTACTGGGAGGGGAGGGATCTTTTACTGACATCCATGGGTCACTTTTAGATGAGATCAGGACCCAAGCACAGGAGGAAGGGGGAAAACCAAAAACGTTAGGATATTCTGATGGAAGCAACCACTAAATTCTTATTCCCAGTGTTATTTTTACTTAAAACGTTTTCACTTTTCAAAAGAAAACTTTTAAAAAATCATTGTTATAAAGCTGGAAAAAAGGGCTTCCCTGGTGGCGCAGTGGTTGAGAGTCCGCCTGCCGATTCAGGGGACGCGGGTTCGTGCCCCGGTCCGGGAAGGTCCCACATGCCACGGAGCGGCTGGGCCCGTGAGCCATGGCCGCTGAGCCTGCGCTCCGCAACGGGAGAGGCCACAACAGTGAGAGGCCCGCGTACCGCAAAAAAAAAAAAAAAAAAAAAAAAAAAAGCTGGAAAATAGAGGGGGAGAAAATCGCCCATTAAAACCCATTATAACATAACCGAAATACCACCATTTTAATGTTTCTATATTCCCTTTCGTTTGCTGGCCCACAAGCATTTATAATTTTACAGTTATAATTATATTGTGCATAACAGTTTATGATCTAGTTTTCCCCTGAGCATTGCCAGGCAGCTCCAGAGTCTTCCAAGTAATTATTTTAATGGGTGCATAATATTTTATTGAGTGGATATATCATCATTTAACCACTTCCCTACTGATGAGCTTGTAAAAGAGGATAAATAATTTCCTTCTACCTTTCTGAGTTGTTAGCTGAGGCTTCTATAATAAAAGATAGATTAGCAAGAGAAAAACAAACAGAAGTTTATTCATGTGTCTACCTCATGATACATGGGAGACACCAGGGAAAAATGAGTCACTCCTGAGGTGGCTTAGAATTCAGGATTAAATACCATCTTAATAAGGAAAGGGAAGGGGGGAGGCAGGCCTCTTAGGGGAGAGTAAATGGTTTTTAGGAAAGATGAAGGGACCCTTAGAAGACGAGATGGAAGGTATGATATTTGTGACAGTTTGTCTGGGTGTGGTCCTGACTTCTAGTCTCCTCTCCTGTGATAAGGGTCAGTCTTCCCTGGTTGATGAAAGGCCCCAGGAAGAGACTGATGTGTTGTGTTCCTTTTGGAGGATCTGTCTAGATAAAAGGAGTTCAGAGAAAGCCTCTTCCTGCATTTGCTGTTTTTCAAGTGCCTAGAAAACCAAGTCCCCTTCAAATAGAGTTCTGTCACTCAGGTTATGATTTATCTCTTGATCCAAAACTTTGTTCTTTTTCTTGTCTGCTCTGACCTCAATTGTGTGCTAATTGAACACTGATCACCCAAAATCAGATGACTAAAATTGCTTTTGTTGATAACATGGTTAATGTACTAAAATTGCTAGTATAGGTATCATCACAAAGGTACAAACTCAGATTGTTTCTCCAGGACAAAATAGGCTCACAGACCTCCGAGTCATGGACCAGCTGACCTGAGAATCATAAACCAGAGACATCCTGACTCCTGAAACTATGATTAAAACATGTCACAAGGCAATGATTAATCCCAGCCTCTTTGTTTTTCCCCTTTGAAAGAAACCTCAAAGACCAGGTGGGAGTGGATCTGAGGCTTGTCTCCCACTCCCTTGCTTGACGCCCTGCAATAAACACTGTACTTTTCCTTCACCACAGCCCCGCATCAGTAGATAGGCTTTGCTGTGCTTTGGGTGAGCAGAACTCAGTTCAGTTCAGTAATACCTACAGCTCAAAATAATCAGTATACCAAAGTGGCATATTTTGGGGTGACATGCCCTGAACTCCTAGTCACATTTTGGGGTGGCACATTCTGCTACCACTCAGCACTGAGATTGCTTCTAGTTTTCCCCCATTATAAATAAATATACTGAAGATTATATATATATATGTATACACACACACACACACACACATACAGAAGTAGCCTAGACATGTATGTGTATATACATATATTTGCACACATATATTTGCCTATCTTTGCATATATTTACATATATATGTGTATACGCACACACTTTTTAACTAAGATAGGAAATTTCTTAGCTTTCAATAGTCATCCTTCCACGATTAGCTCTTATATGGATTTGCTCATTTAATCTTGATAACAGCTGTAAAGGTAGGTATAACTAACATCCTCTTTTCACAGCTAAGAGGACAGAGACCCAGAGAGTTTAAATAATTCACTAGTGGTCGATAGCAGTGAAGCAATGCTTCAAACCCCAGTCTGACTGCTGAGCCCTTTCTCCTTGACCGCAGACTATTCTGCCTCTCACCCTCCATTATGTGAAATTCTATACTTAGTGCCGTCAAATAAAAATGTGGCAGAGAATTCACACCTTCCTCCTGTCTTCTCTACACACACACACATACACGCACCCATCCACCACACATACACACACCCATTCACCCCACATACAGTGTTAATACTCACACCCCTGAATTTCTTCCCTACAACTGGGCTGTGACAGGACTTTAAAATCAACAGAATGCAGGGGGGAGAAAGCCGGGTCTGTATTTTCATTTTTGTTCAAATCTGTGAATTAGGAGTCCCCATTTTCCCATCCTGGTCACGGAGTAGTCCCAAATGGTCCCTGAGTAGAAGAAGGGAGAGATTTATGGACTGAATCCCAGTCCATGTCAGAGAGAAAAGTATTCTTTAGAAAGACATCTTCTGATGATTATTTTGAGAGACTTTCTGGTAATCTCCAGCAAATCTGCATATTAATAGGAATCATTTACTCAAAGCAGGGGTCCAAGGAAATAGCTTTACATAATAACAGGAGCTTGACTTGATTACTTCAATTTGGTTCTTCTATTGAATTAAACGTAAAGCCAAGCTTTTGGAAGTTTTACAGGACGATAAACAAAGCGGGAATAGTAAATTAAGACTAACTCTGGTTTCAACCTGCACATCTTTATTACTTCTAATGAGCAGGGAGATGTAAACAGGATCGGGGAGTAAAAACCATTGATAATCTCCTTAGCATTCTGGATAATTTATTGGTTTCTTTCCCACACTGAGGGCTCTAAGCCGGCCTAACATTCGTTAAGGCTTCTTGACAGTTTCTTCATAAAAGAAGCAATTGTCTTTCTTATAAGCTCGATGTCGTTTTGTTCACTTGCTCCCCAAAATGCTGATAGACATTTCCAGTTGCACTTGGCCATTTTGAGTCACAACAGTATTTTTTTTTAAAGATATTTTTTGTTTTTGGTTGCACCTGGTCTTAGTTGCAGCAGGAAGGCTCCTTAGTTGCTGCTCTCTGGCTCCTTAGTTGTGGCATATGAATTCTTAGTTGTGGCATGCATGTGGGATCTAGTTCCCTGACCAGGGATCGAACCCGGGTCCCCTGCATTGGGAGCACAGAGTCTTAACCACTGCACCACCAGGGAAGTCCCTCAGAGCAGTATTTTAAAAAAAATAATGTTATACTTACAGAAGAGTTGCAAAAATAGCCCAGAGGGTCCTATATGCCTTTCACGCAGTTTCCCTTTCACATCTGACATAACCTTAGAGCATTTATCAAAATTAAGAAATTAACCTCTACATGATACTATTCACTGAAGTACAGAACTTATCACATGTCATCAGTTTTCCACTAAAGTCCTTCTTCTGTTCCAGGGTCTGATCCAGGGCACCGCATTGCATTTAGTCATAATGTCTTCTTAGCCTCCTGCAATCTATGACAGTTCCATAGTCTTTCCTTGATTTCATGACCTTGGCCCTTTTGAAGAGTACTGGTCAGTTATTTTATAAAATGCCCCTGTATTAGCTTGGGCTGCTGTAACAAAGTACCATAGACTGGGTGGCTTACACAACAAACATCTATTTCTCACAGTCCTGGAGGCTAGAAGTTTTTGGTGAGGACCCTCTTCTGGTTTACAGACACTCACCTTCCTCTTGTATCCTCGTATGTGGAGAGAAGTATCATCTCTTTCTTAGCTCTTCTTATAAGGGCACGAATCTCATTCATGAGGGTACCACCCTCATGACCAAATCACCCCCGAAGGCCCCACCTCCAAATACCATCACACTGGGGACTAGGGCTTCAACATATGACCACTGGGGGGACATAAATATTCAATCCATAGCACGCCTCCATTTGGGTTTGTCTGATGTGTTCTCATGGTTAGATTGGGGTTATGCATCATTGGAAGGGAAACTCAAGGTGACTGATGTGTCCTCAGCTTGCCATGTCCACCCTGATGACTTGGCCAAGGTGTTATCTGCCAGGTTGTAAACTTACTATTTTTTCCCTTCATGATTATTAAATACTTTGATACTATGTAAATACCCTATTTCTACTTAAACATTCACAGCACTATTTTGTGTCCTCCACAGCAACAGTTTAACCTCAGTTAAATGGCAAAATGACGGCAGTGGGGACTTTGGAATTTGTGGAGGGCACAGGAGCCTCACAGCCATTCACTCCTCCTAGAAACCCAATGTTCCAGGAAAGGGCTGACAGAGCTCCTGATTTCCTCCACCAGCTGTCTGATAGATGGATACTGTGACTTGGGATTTTCCGAGCCAGGAGTGGAACCTTGTTTCCTACTGTAGCATGACTTAGTTTTCTGCCCAGAATCACAGCCAGGTTCCCGTGTGACTTAAGAATAACATACGATTGCTGAGGGAGGGAGAGACGTGGGCCTAAGTAATGAAATAAACTGTGTTAAAAGACTGAGGGTGGGATGAACTGGGAGATTAGGATTGACATACATACACTACCATGTGTAAAATAGATAGCTAGTGGGAACCTGCTATATAGCACAGGGAGCTCAGCTCAGTGCTCTGAGATGACCTAGATGGGTGGGATGAGGTGGGGGATGGAAGGGTGGGGTCCAAGAGGGAGGAGATATATGTATACATACAGCTGATTCACTTCACTGTATAGCAGAAACTAACACAACATTGGAGAGCAACTATACTCCAATTAAAAAAAAAAAAGACTAACCGATTAATGCCACTCTTGGGCAGTCACAGATACTGATGTCTGCAGATGTTTCTGAAGAAGTTAATCGCAAAATAGATCTGCAGCTCAGAAAAATGGTGGTTGGGGATGTCTCCTTTGTGAGGATATCCTTCTCCTTTTTTGTTGTCTTTTTAAAAACTAGTATATTCGCAAGGGATTAGAATTAGAAATGAAGGATGAGGAAAATTAAAACAAATGGGGAAAATGGGAGACCCAGTGCCCCCATGGCTATGCAGCTGGGGGCTGATGGCGCCAGGCCTGGGAAGCTCCTTGTCTGAGATCCATATAACGAGAGAAGGAAATAGGGAAGATGCCTTTCCTCTCTCTCCCTTATTTTTGTTTCTATTTTGTGACAATACAGTTTTCAGGGTTCTGCAAAAACCCTTCTCAGGGTTCTGAAGAAGGAGGATACTAGTATTTTTTTGTTTAGCTTCAGAATTGACTCTTACATGTCTGCTTATATGGCTGTATCCTTATTTACCAGGGGTACCCAACTAGAATCTGATGATGAGGTGAAGAAGGAAGAAGAAGAGAAAAAGAGGAAGAAGAGAAGGACCCAATCTAGAAAAATTAACAGATATTTGTACAGAAGGTAGCAATATATACGTATGTATATACATATATATGTATACATATATACACATCATATCATATACATCATATATATGTGTGTATATACATCATATATACATCATATCTTGCTAAAACCTCTTTACATTTTCTCTGATCTCTGCCTTTTACTTGTACCCGAGCAGCAATACCACATATCAAGTATTTGTTTCTCTACTCAGAAATAAAACATGGAAACCAGAAGATGGGTGAGGCCCATGGTACTGAACAAGTGTTGCTAGTTGGCCGCTCTGACCTATAGCTGACCTTCACGACCTGCAAGGGTCTGAGCCATGGAGTCCAGCTATGACCTCCCAGCCAATCCATTGGGGTTGTGGGTGGGCAGGGAGCTAAATAAATATTCAACTTCTATGAGTTCTCTTCATGGTTAAGATCTCACATTATACCTAGGTCCTTGACTGGTGGGTTCAATCACTGGTGACGCTTTTGAGTAAATAAAAATAAGTTTTTCTTCTGAAAATATGAAAGGATAGGTCCAGGTACTATAAGAAAGAATAGCTGATAATGAGAGAGGGCAGCATAAAATAGAAAAAAAAAAAAAAACAAATAGTAAAACTATAGCATAAAACCAAAATCTGGCCATTCACATATGAACAAGTAAGTTTAAAATTCTAATGAAAAGCCATCAGGAGAAGTTGAATCTGTGTTTATAAAACTCTGATTAAGAAGGCAGGGATGGGCCTCCCTGGTGGCGCAGTGGTTAAGAATTCACCTGCCAATGCAGAGGACACGGGTTCAAGCCCTGGTCCGGGAAGACCCCACATGCCGTGGAGCAACTAAGCCCGTGTGCCACAACTACTGAGCCTGTGCTCTAGAGCCCGCGAGCCACAACTACTGAGTTCACACGCCACATCTACTGAAGCCTGTGCACTCTAGAGCCCGTGCTCTACAACAAGAGAAGCCACCGCAGTGAGAAGCCCGCGCACCGCAATGAAGACCCAACACAGCCAAAAATAAATAAATTAATTAAAAAAGGGATGTGTACAAATGTTTTAGATTAGTTTTTGCCTAAAACTGTTAGTTTTTTTTTTTTTTTTTTGCGATACGCGGGCCTCTCACTGTTGTGGCCTCTCCCGCTGCGGAGCACAGGCTCCGGACGCGCAGCCTCAGCGGCCATGGCTCACGGGCCCAGCCGCGGGGCATGTGGGATCTTCCCAGACCGGGGCACGAACCCATGTCCCCTGCATCGGCAGGCGGACTCTCAACCACTGCGCCACCAGGGAAGCCCAAAACTGTTAGTTTTAAAACAAATTTTGGCACCATATGAAATAACTATTAGTAATTTAGAAATGTAATTAACGTGAAGCCCCATTTGCTTTTTTTTTTTTCCCTTTTCCTTTCTTTTTTTTGGCTGTGCTGCATGTGGGATCTTAGTTCCCTGACCATGGATCCAACCCGCGCCCCCTGCAGTGGAAGCGCAGAGTCTTAACAACTGGACCGCCATGGAATTCCCAAACTCCTTTTGCTTTTATTATGCCAGATAATCAGGTATTATTTGGAGTTCCCCACAAAGTCCATGTAAATATTCCCACTGACGAAAAGGCAGTGAGCCCTCGCTACTTACCGGAGCAAAGTAGGGGAAGATTTTTCCGCTGATAGGCTAGCTGGGAGCACACGGTTAGAAGAGCCTCCCAGCAGCATCTGGCCCCCGTCCCCCAACACACACACACATCTGTGCCCCCCACTTTGCAGGGACCGACGCAGACGTCTCCACAGCAGCTGGTGGGCTGGATCCAACCGGCCAGTGTGGAGCAAACAGAATGCGTGATTGATGAGGAACCCTCGGAGAACAGACCCTGGGTCTGGGAGGCAAGCGGTTCCTTGCACAGAGCAAAGGATAAGGGTGGCCAATCAGTCTGGGGGCAAGAAGCCCTATCCCACCGACATGCGATGCCTTTTCTTTCCCTACACAGTCCCGGTATTGTCTGTGTTATAAAGGTGTTCAGTGTCCTTCGCTGGGACATACAAGGCCTGGTCCTGTCCTTTGTGAGCAACTCAAATATGAATTTTGAGAGCAGTGGGCGTCCTTCACCCACAGACTGAATAGATTCCCCATTCGATGTGCAGAGGAAGGAATAGAGAGTGATATGTTGATGCCTTTTGTTTGCTTGCTTTAAATTTGGTGGCTGGGTCTTCTTGCTCTTAAAACAAGCTTGTTTGGGAATATTGAAAACCAGGGCCCACAGTCCCTCTCCTGGGTGAAGGCCGCAAAGTCCAAGAAGTCACGCAGGTCAGGCTGCCAGGATGTGCCACGATCTGGGCGGAGAGGAAGCAGGGCTGGAGGGGGCATGGCTTTCACTCCCTTCATCCCGGTTTATGGTCCTGCAATATCAAGATGAGCTATTTTTACACATAGGCCAACCCTATTCTGTTCTGACTGGAGTCTCTTTATTAAAATAATCATTTAATTTCAAATTAGGAATCCAAGTTCCTTGACAAGGTATAAAGATGAACAGGTAGGTAGGTGAAGGGGGTAACAGAATGCTTAATACTGTGGCAGTGCTATAGAAGGTCTCTCCCAGATTAAAACTAATGTTTCTTCAAACTTATGGTTACTGGGAGTAAGGTGGGTAGAAGTGATAAACTGGGAGATTGGGATTGACATGTACACACTACTATATATAAAATAGATAACTAATAAGAACCTACTGTATAGCACAGGGAACTCTACTCAATACTTTGTAATGGCCTGTGTCGGAAAAGAATCTAAAAAAAGAGTGGATATATGTATATGTATAACTGATTCACTTTGTTGTACACCTGAAACTAACAAAACATTGTAAATCAACTAAATTCCAATAAAAGCTAAAAAACTAAAAATAAAAACGATCCTATGTACGGTGGTTAAAAAAAACAAAGCTAATGTTTCTTGTTAGACAAAAGTGAAAACATAAAAAATGGCGACTTTCCATTTAAATGAATTTTTGCCCACATTTCTACTATCCTATATAACAACTACCTTCACTTCTCCATGTTCTCATTAGATTTTTACTTAACAAAAGTAATGTTTTAACATCGCTTCAATAATTCTATAGCTGTGACATTGTGTTCCTTTCCATGGTCCTAAATACTTAGCAACTTTGTCATTTTTAGTAATAGGTAATATTCCATTATACGAATATTTCATAATTTGTTTATCCGTCACCTATTGCTAAACCTTTAGGTTATTTTCAGTTTTTCACTGTCAGAAATAACGCTGCTATAAATATAACAATACATACACCATTTCTTCTCCTAAATTACTTCCTTGAGGTAAATTCCAGAGAAGGAGATTACAGGGTCAAAGAGTACAAGCATTTTTATGACCTTTGACCTACATTGATTGCCAAATGCCCTCAAAAGGCATTGTACCAGTTTCCAAAGAATGAAATATCTGCTTCCCTCATGGCCTCATCAGCATTGAGTTATAGGATTTGCCTGTATTTTTATTTCTCCAATCTCAGTAGATTGAGATTAAATTATATGCCCACGGGAGTATTGTTATAAGTAGCTGCATAACTCCCTGATTACTTAAAAACACTTAGGACATAAAGAAAGAAAGAAAAAGAAGACAGAAAAAACGAGCCGAATCACATACTTTCTTAGTAGTGCTAAATGCCTTTGTATATTGAATATCTGTGAACTCTCTAAGCTTCAGTACGAAGAACAAAGAAATTGGTCCTGAAAGAGCTAGAATCACTTGGGTACCCCAGAGTCAGATAACTCAGTTTTCATTTTATGAATACATTCACACACTCACAAAGCTCAAAACTTTGCTAAAAGGTTAAGGGGAAAGAATGCTCACTTATTTTATCAATGCCTAAAGTACTAATTTTGAGCAGCAAAGATTGTACTCTCTGTGACCTCTTGCAAAGACTTCCAATTATTTCCCAGTGGCTTTTCTGTTTTTGTTTTGTTTTGTTTTTTTTCACTATGTCTCAAGAGATCTTGAATAGGGAGAGAAAAGATAAAGGGGTGAAAGTAAAGTAACAGGGACAAGAGTCTTTCATTCCTTTTGTAAATTTTGCATCAGGCCTGGCCCTGTTTTATGGAAATACTCTTGCAAACACAGAAATGGGTAACTCATTTGCCAATGCGCTTTGCAGATGGAGTGGTTAGAAGAAAACTCCCTCAGTATCTGATTCTTTGTGGCCAGCCCAGCTCAAATACTGTTCCTTCTTCAAAATATGCCTTAAGATTTCCATGACACAGTGGCTCAAGTAGACCTACTATTAAATATACCATTGTTATTGGAGGCAGAAATCTGCTTCGGATGAATGGTCATCCCTTCTTAGCCTCACTACATCACAGACACTGTACTTGGTATTTGTAGCGAGGAGGGCAGGAGAAATAAGAAGATATAGATTCCGTACTTTAAGGCTCCATATTGGTAAGGGAAAAGTATAAAGCAGGAAGCACAGATGGTAACTCAGATCCATCCCTACCTTCCATCACTGCTACCCAGGACGAAGGGCTGGAACTGAGCCTGGAGCCATCGGAAGAGGAAGGGAGAGGCATTTGTATTCACTGTTAGATTCCAGGGCGGATGGACCAGCGGGACACTGCTGAACCCCGTGTGGCTGTGAATTGCCACCGTCTTGTTGTTGCTGGGCTGTACCATTGGTGGGGTGACCCCCAGTCGGAGAAAGGCTGGGATCCAGCTGGCGGCCTTTCCAGGCACACCAGGGCTGGGTTAGGGGAGGAGTGGGAAGGTCAAGTACTGGGAAGGGTGAACTAGAGAAAGGAATGGTAATTTGCCACAGTGGACCCTTCAGTTGGAGTGAGGAATTGTGTGACTGAGGCCCCTCGGGCTGGTAAAGAGCTTGTTCAAGGAGAGGATCCATCAGTGTCAGTGGCCGATTCAGAACATGGCAACCCACTGATTTCCATCCTCCCCGTCTTCAACCCCTTCTCCCTCTGTCTCTTTCACTGCCCCCAAAACACTTTTGTAATAGGGAAGAAACTTTTGTATTCTATTACAAGTTAATCACGATGGGAATGTTGCCTATAAGCTTAAATTATACGTAATGGCCCGTCTCTGGGAACCCTGCCTCCCAGGTAATGAGCATTAAGCTAAAATACCTTTGTTTAGCTCACAGCAAACACCCTGACCAGGCCCACCTGTGAATGACTGCAGGGAGGAAGAAATGAACACATCCCCTCCGGAGGCTGATGGGAACCAGGAAGTGTTTGACTTTACTCCCCGCCTTTTAGTATAAAAGGAGCCTGAATTCTAACTCAGGCAAGATGGTTCTTTGGGGCACAAGCCCACCATATTCTCGGTCGGCTGGCTTTCCGAATAGAGTCATTATGCCTTGCCCCAGCAAGTCGTCTCTTGATTATTAGCATGTCATTGCATGTCATTAGCATGTCATTAGCATGTCATGTAACATTTTCATTCCCAGCCCTCCCCTAGCCCACCGTGAATAATAAAGTCCAGGAAAATGAATATGGAAGTGGCCTGGGCTGTAGAGATCACCCCCTTGGCAAGCCAGACTGGATTTCCCTGTGGTTCTCCTCCAAAATGGGGTAGAACACGTGTGGATCTGACATGCACTCTTAGGCGGAAAGTCATCTAGCCCCAAAGCTATAGCCCTGGGTAAGGAGAAAATGGAAGGAGAAAGGAAACGACTCACTCACCCCACCCCCCAAATCCTCTCTCCCCGTGTCCTGCTCTGGCAGAATCACCCACTCCATCCTCTCTCCTCAGAGAACGTGTGTACACACGTACCCCTGTTGAACACTCATCCCACTGTGTAGTAATTTGTTTCTGTGCTGTCTTCTCAGCAGGCAGACCTGGGTTCACGTTCCAACTCCAGTCTCCTCGTAGCTACGTGACACTTACAAGTCACTTAACTTCTCCGAGACCTTTGTTTCCTCATCCACACTGGGTTGCTGGGTACATCATATGAGCTTCTACAAAATACTCAGCCCAAGTCGATTCTTTCATTCATGGGGCAATTCCTAGCCCCTAGCGCAGGAACTAACAGATAACACACTCGTGAAAATATAACTCCTCCAACCCAGTGGCTCTCCAGTGCTGTGGGTGAGCATGGGCTTAAGGGTGGACAGAGTCACTGGGCACTTTGGGGATGAGGACTTTCTTTTCTCAACCTTGGAAAGTGCCACTGAAACCTTTTTGGGTCATCTCTCCCAGTACTGGCTCTTCATACCAAATCCCTTTCCTTCCACGCCCCCCCAAGCAGGGCGGGGAGGTGCAAAACTTCCCGTAAACCAGCTAAGGCTGGGGTTTTGTCACTTAGCTGTTCCTTTGTTTTCAACACGTATTTATTGACACCCAAGTACTAGTGACGGTAATTGCTGCTCCGGGGCTCATGTAGAAGAAAGAGGTCCTCCATGTCCTGCAGCAACTTACAGCCCCTGGGACCCCTATGAGGATGATGCAGTGTAAAAAGTAACCTATTGAGATGCAGGGGTTTCTTCCTGGGATATCAGGGAGGGCTTCATGGAGCAAGTGCACAGTGAAGATGATCGGGACCCAGCCATGGAGATACTGACATTGACCAAGTAACCCACGGGGGCAGTGGCCACTCTATGGTGAAGTTGATAAAACTCAAGCTTAATGGACCCTTGTCTGCATAGTCCCTTCCAAGGCTTGGGAAGGGCCCTACCAACTCGTTCCCATGGTCATGTTTTCATAACATTTGCACGTGTTGGATGTTTTAACCACAATCCTTCGAGACCACTGTCTTTTTCTACTCTGCCCCTTTCCCACTTCCCTGTGTCTGTCAGTGTTGGAGTAGCTGAGAGCATTTGGAGAGGTGGCTAAGGGGCCGTTGAATTGGGGGGTATGTTTAGTTCAGTGGGATTTATTCATGTGCTTTGCTGTCACTTCTCTATAGTGAAGTTACAAGCCATCGGGATACGGAAGTGTCTCCCGGGAATACCCCTGCTGCCCACTGTGTGGAGTCCCCCAGCAGGGTGACAAGAGATGGCAGGATCAGAAACCATACTGTGACACAGACGCATCCTTGGTCCCCAGCACCAGAATCTGGTTGGTGGTAGAGGAGAGACAAGGTTTGAAATGTATCAGGCTAGAAGCAGTGTATGGAAAAGGATCACAGAGGGTGTCCTAAGTGTGTGTTTATATTTGTCCAGTCTTTTTCTTATCTGCACAAGCTAGATTTGCCTAGCCCGGTCAGCACTTATCCTGGAGGGTCCAGTAGGGGAGCACGCACCCAGAATTCCATCTTTGTGCTTCATCCCAAAATGCTGTCATAGAGACACATCCCTGGGCCGCCTGGACCCTGGCTCTGGCGTCCTAGCAGGAGACATTCCCAGGGGGGCGGCAGCTGCTCCATCCCTAGGGGGCACTGGGACCCAAGAGCCTGATTCCTGGGAGCCAGGGCTTGCCCAGTAGCCTTCCTTCCTGGCCACATGGCTGCTTTTGGCCAACAGCTGCCGTGTGCAGCCCCTCTCGCGAGAATCTGTGTGGCCATTCATCTCAGGCCTCCTCTTGGAAAGGCAAAGAAGGTTGCATTATATTAGGTGAAGCTTATCTTTCGCATCTGCCAAGATCCACGCATTTCCCCTCCCTCTCTGCCCCCAGCCCTCCCCCCTCCCCTCCCCTCTTCCTTTACCCTCTCTGGTGGGTTTTCAATAGTGTGTGCTTTTTTTTTTTTTTTTTCCTTTCTCCTTTCTTTCTGGTCAAGACAGGGTTGTCTCTCTGGGGGAAAAAGGCAGCGTGTTTGTGGAGTGCAGCTGCATTTCAAAGGTACTTTGTTGGCGAGTTATGAATTTGCCTTTGCTAATGTGGGGAAACAGGGAGATTCTTTGGCTTTTTTTCCCCCCAAACTGAAATTGATGTTATTTCTTTGCCAGTGGTACCCAAGGAAATGTTTTGTTCCATTTCCTCCCCTTTCAGGCTGAGCCCTATTTATGTTCGGAGCTGGGGCACTGCCATTAAGAATCATTGTCATTACCACCAGGGGCTGAGGCTGGCCAAATCCAGCAGCTGTGGTTTCATGCCTACCCTCACCAAGGTTTATATCCTTGACAACATGTTCTTGTTTGGACCAACTTTCTTAGTCTTTCTCTTGTTTTTTTTTTTTTTTTCCCCTTCTTTCCAAAATCCTCCTTACAGTTTCGTGGGGCTTAAAATTAGAAAAGAAAAAGCGTGTGTATGTATCTGTGTGTGTGAGTGTTTGTGTGTTTTAGGGGCAATGGGCAGAGGACTGGCAAGGAGATAAAGACCCTGGGAGTTGAAGAAAGGGTACAGGCGGCCGGAGCAAGGGGAGAACGGTGGGAAGTTTTCACCGTAAATAACGGCATTAAATTTGTTATTATTTTGATGGTCACCACTCTTCTCCACCCCCAAGCTGAGTAAGACTCACCCTCGGCTTCACCCACCCTAGCCTTTCAAATGGAATACCTAGGTGGCCCATGGGACCCCTGACCCCTATATCCTGTTCCTTTCTCCCTGCTTTGCTACTTTTCTCCTCGATAAAAGGAGAGAGTGAGAGATAATTAACAAAAAACATGGCCCCAGGACAATGAAACAACTGGCCTTGGCCGGCAAGAAATTTATCCTGGTTTTCTAGGTGAACTTTCTCCCATCAATCTTCCCTTTAACCTCCATGTTAGTGGAAGCAATAGGAACACCGCTCCCCTCCCCTGAGCAAATGCTTTCTTTTGACTGGGAACAAAAAAGGGGGCTCTGCGAAGGCCGAGGTGAAATCTGGGTGGTATGGGGCGCCACACAATGGGGCCGCTGTTCCTTGGCCAGGCTGGTGTTTTACAACAGGGGAGGGGCGGGCGTGACTGGTCTGATGATGGAAACAGTCTCCCTGATTCAGGCTACAAACGCATCTTCTGTTCCACACCGAGACGGACAGAATAGAGAAAAGTGACAAAGAAAAGGGGAGGGGGCAGAATTCAAACAAAACACGTGAGGCTGAAAAACCTCCCCTCTCCTACACATCCTAGAAAGGAAACGCATCGGAGAGGCTTCAGGACTTCTCGCCTACATCTGAATAGCTCTAGCGGGACTCTGATTTATCGATGAAGCTTAGGCGGACTCACTAGAGAAAGGCTTGGGGGCTTCTTTGTCTTTGGGAGAAAGTACAATAGGCCACAAGGGCCCAGATCTCTCGGGATGCTCTCAGGGCATGCCTTTGCCTCTTCTCCCTGCAAATGCCAGCAGCAGTAAAAACGATTGGTGGTGTGTCTGGAAGAGCTGGTGACAAGGCCAGGCCACTTGAGGTCTCCTTAAGAGGGTATTATGGTCAGGGAAAATATTTGCACTGTGAAGGTGGTACGCTCCATTTTGTTAATGGCTCTCATCCGTGTGGGATAATGGTCCCCCTGCTCGGCTGTCAGGGACGCAGCCGTGGCCAATTCATGGTGCCCTCAGAGAAAGCCCCTCTTCTGCGGCGACCAAGATGGAGACATTGTGTTCACCTCCTTGAGCGGAGGGGAAGGTGACCACGAGGGCAGCCTGTGTTGTAAATTACCATTAAAACAAAAACAGACAGTGCCTTCTCCGCCCCGGGACCCCCTCCAATAAATTATGGCTGGACCATGGGGGAGAGACTGGGTGCTGGGGAGTCCCTCCCCTCCAGGGCTGGGAGTGGGCTGCTGGGGAATCAGGAGTCTGAGAGGATGGGCTAGAGCATCCGTGAGGGTCTATTGTTTGCCCTCAAGGAGAGGCAACAGGGAGAGCCTAACATCTCACATGGTTGCTAAACCACTTAACTCAGGTCCTCTGCAGCCCAACACGCACCTCTTCCCGCACATCTCCATCTGCCAGCCTCCAGCCTTAGGCAACATCCAAAGGAAAGGAGGGAGAGAGAGAGGAAGGAAGGAAGGAAGGCAAAAGAGAGAAGGAGAGAGAGAGAGAGAGGAAAAGAGAGAATGCGTGATAAGGGAAATGTGGCAAAATGTTAACAATTGGTCAATCTGGGTGAGAGAAACAAAGAAAGTGATGAAAGAAATGTTCACGTACTGAGGTGTGAGGAAGTCATTCTGGCTTATACGTGGGTTAATTTGAATTTTATGCTAACTAAACCAGCCCCTTTGTGGCCTATCGAATGTACATTGTACATGTGCTTTAATCGTTAAAGAAAAGGGAGCAGGAGTAAAAAGTGTCCGTGTTAAAAATAAAGGTTAGGGCTTCCCTGGTGGCGCAGTGGTTGAGAGTCCGCCTGCCGATGCAGGGGACACGGGTTCGTGCCCCGGTCCGGGAAGATCCCACATGCCGCGGAGCGGCTGGGCCCGTGAGCCATGGCCGCTGAGCCTGCGCGTCCGGAGCCTGTGCTCCGCAACGGGAGAGGCCACAACAGTGAGAGGCCCACGTACCACAAAAAATAAAAATAAAAAAAATTAAAAAAAAAAAAAGGTTAAATGCCTCTCTTCCTGGGACACCAGTGCTGGTTTCCTTTGATGATAAGACTCCCTTCCCAGGTGCCAAGGCCATGCTGACTTGCCGTGTACGTGCTGATCTGTTTTTTTCTTAACCCTAAAGGAACGTATCCCTGACTTGTTTGATAGTCTTTGTTCTGACAACATAGAAAACTGTGCTGAAAACCATGCTTCTTGGAGCAGTTCCTCAGAGTTATCTGAGAGGCTGTCTTCCAGGCTATAGTCCCCAGTTTGGCTCAAATGAAAGTCTTTTCTATTCCTATTATAGATTGTTGATTGATTATTTTTGTTGACAGAAGAAAGGAAGGAAGAGAGAGAGACAGAGAGAGAGAAGGAAAGGAAGGAGGGGAGGGAGAGAGGGAGAGAGGGAGGAAAGAAGGGATGCCACTCTTAGCTAAGAATGAGGGAGGAGCAATTTTTACTAAAATGAGTTCCTCACCCTTGATCTGAGGTCTGAAGATGTGAGCTGTCTCTCTATAACGTGCTAATACCAAACGGATGCTGGCTGTCCACAAGGAATGGCATCACCAGGTACACGTCAGGCTCCTCGTAACCTGGCACCCGCATTATATTGTTTACGTAAATTAACTTCTGCAGTAATGGATAACTTTTTTCACACTTTTAAAACAACAAGTTCTCAAAACTATCAATCTCCCTTCCTTGATTGTATTGCACACATCCTTGGTTTTAAACAGAAGATACCAAATTGAATTGAACTTTGTTGACTCAGGGTCGAATGAAACAGAATGAAAATGTTCAGTAAACCATACAGCACAAGACAGCCATGGGCCAGTTTTCCTCTCAGTGACTGTGTCCCCATGCTGCACGACCCAGGCCATGCTGGTTTGGAAGGTGTGGTGTCTACTTTTTATAGCCTCTCTGTGTCCTTCAGCCGTCACTTTTTCTTATGGGAGCGAGCTGCCTTCATTCTGCTTTGCTGTCTCTGTTGGCTTGTGAAACCAGATTACCATGCCTGTTGACAAGATCCCTGAGTGAGTGTCAAAACTCTTTGGCTTTGTGACTCTGGACAAGTTATGTAATGTCTCTGTGCCTCAGTTTCCTCCCCTGGAACATGGACATGGAAACAGTATTTACTTCGGTGCATTGTTGAGAAGATGAAATAAAATAACACATATCAATTGCTCAGAGCAGGGGCTGAAGTACAGTAAATACACGTTAATATTAGTTATCATGAAAATGATAATTTAGCATAATTAGGAAGGAAGGAATTGTCCTGTGAATACAGGCGTGAATTTCAGTACTTGCCTTTTGTACCATAGGAAGGTCTTTAGTATTTTCTGGCTCATTTCCAGTTTCTTGGTGTGGTTCTCTACCGTACCGTGGTTCTCTACCGTACCGTGGTTCTCTACCGTACGGTTACCTAGGTAGCGGGCTCCGGAAAATTCATACCCTGAGTCTCAGCCCTCGAGGGCTGGACCAGCCTCATCAGCTGAGGGTATTTTCTAAAGTGCCCAAACCCCAGACCTGTACCGCTCCTGTGCTCCACCTGCCCTCACCCTCACATCCGCCTTTCAGCGAGAGGTAAGAATAACAACTAACAACGACGACAGTGACTGTTACTCATCTCGCACCTGCGCCACACCAGGCATGGCGCTCAATGCTTCATCTACATACTAATTTTTGTAGCCTCACTAGTGAGGTTTTTTTGAGAGTCCATAAGATCCTGGAGACCCATTCATTTTCCCATAAGAGGCTGATTTCCAGGAGGTAAAGGGAGGTGTGGGGCATCACCCAGGCAGCTAAGAGCACCCACGTCTCCTGACTCCCTATTTGGTGCTGTGCTACCACATTATGTCATATTCTTGGTTGGCCTCCTGGTTTCACTTTTAGTCTCACCTAAGGCATGTTTTTTCTGAGCACCTTGGTGAAACAAAGCACAGGGCACGTGGAGATGGCACAGGGTGGAGAGGGGCTGGCAGAAAGGTGGGAGCTAGATTGTAAGGGGCTCGCTGTCCCAGCACATGACACAGACCTGCCTGCCTGTGAGCACCTGAAGGATACTTTTCAGAGGAGCGGAGTGAACTTCACTCTTCCTCAAGCTTATTTTCCAATTAGCTGAATAATTTGGTTTTACTGATAATACATGAACAATGTAAACTAATCTTGAGTTCTAGAAAGACCCACCATTGAAAGCTTCATAGATTTCATTCTATATATATTTTAAAAAATCACACATATACACACTTGTGAATGGGATCATGCACTTGAAAATGCTTTGTCTATTTTGTTTTGTTTCATTAGCAGCAGACTGTGATGTTCAATAACATGGACCCTGGAGTTTTTTATGCCCCCACAGGGCTGTTGTAAAGAGTGAATGAGTTAATATCTGTAATATTATTGATAATATTTATTGATACAATAAATAAATTATCAAATATTATTGATAATATTTATTGATACAATAGCATCTAGCACTTGATATTATTATACAAGTGGGAGTTTTGCCATGAATAAAACAACATATGGTTTTATGTATCAACACATAAGTTTCCATCTTTGCTTGATCAAAAGTTGCATTATATTCCATCTTATTATTTATTGGATTAATTTCCTAATGATGGACACTTAGGTTTTTCCAACTTTTGATGTTATAAACAATGATGCAATGAACATCCTTATATATATACTGTTTTAATACCTGTCTTATTATTTCCTTTAAGTAACTTCCTAAGAGATAGAGATACAGAATCAAAAGACAAACAATATTGCTATATTGCAATCCAGAAAGGTTAGGTGAAATGTTATTCCCACTATAGCATATGAGACCATTTCCCCAAACCCTCACCGGTCATGTCAACATCATTCTTTGTCATCACTGGTATCCTACAAGAAAAAAATTAAGGTCTCATTCTGATATACATTCAGTTGATTAAAAGAGAAGATGAGTGTATTTTCACATTTTGTTCATATCCTCTGCCCATTACTCTATTGAGGTAACTTATTAAAATTACTATCACTTTGTCCCATATGTTGAAAGAATTTTTTCTAGTTGGTAGTTTGGGTTTTAACTTTGTTTCTGGTTCCTTCTGCCATGTAAAGCAAGGGTGATGGGGGCAAAGCAGAGAAAGCACAATTTCAGCAGTGATAAATAAGCCAAGTCTTGATTCATGACTAAGCGTCCTCTGAGCAGAGAGCATGGGGGATGGATGTCATTCCAAGCAAATGGAAAATCAGGTTGGGTCTCAAGTTGATTACAAAATAAACTGAAACTATCCATTTTTTTCCTGTCACTGAAAGCCAGATGAAACTTACACCTGAGTCCTTGTACAGAGGACACTAGGTCCCTTTCTGTTCCATCCTCTTTCCTGCCCACCTTCCCTTCCCTTCCCACATGGAGGTGTCAGCAGCAATGAGCCTGGTGTCCAAGACACCGGGTACTTGTAGGGGCGGATGGTGATGGTAGGCGGGAAAAGTAGTGAAAGTGATTTAGAGATGGGTTACATTAAACAAATACATTAAATGATTGAGCAAATAAGTAAATATATTGAGGATAGTGGGAAGGTGGTTCCTCACTGTCAGAGAATGGACTTAGAAAGAACACTTGGGTATTGGATTAGAATTAGAACTATCATTTTAAACTAATTTTAATATGCATCTTTATGTATTTTATTCATGTATATATAATACAAACATATAATAGGTATGTATATTATATGTACACATACTGATATGGAAATTCTTATAGATGTATGCGCACCCTTACACATTCATATATTTACTAACTCTTTCCCCTGAGACAGTGACACCCTAGTAACAATGAACCCATTGAGCAGCCAGGTCCTGGTTTGTAAATACTCCTACACCAAAAAGGAACAAAAGCTCTGTGGAATGATTCAGGGCGGGGACAGAGGAAGTCCCAGCCGGGAACACCTTATTGTGCCACAGAGTAATGAAATGCTCAAAAAATGATGAAGACCGAAGTCAACTTGAGCTAGCTCCCACTGGCCAAAGCTAGGACAACTGAGGTCAAAATAAATAATGAGAATATCAGATTACTATCCATTGAATAAAATACATTAACTGGTATAAATAAATGAGTAGCTAAACAAATGAAGAAGAGAAAGATTCTTCTTTACAACAGATGCCAACTAACAAATATAGAAGGAACAAATCATATATCTGGCAAGGGACTTATATCTAGAATATATAAAGAACTATTGCAACTTATTAATAAAAAGACAAAGAACTCAATTAAAAAATAGGTAAAGGACCTGAACAACATTTGTTATGGGTTGAATTGTATCCCTCCAAAAATATATTTTGAAATTCTACCCCCCAGTACCTCAAAATGTGACCTTATTTGGTAATAGGGTTGTTACAGATGCAATTAATTAAGATGAGGTCAAACAAGGGTAGAGTGGGCCTTAATCCAATATGATTGATGTCCTTATAAGAAGACAGCCATGTGAAGACATAAACACAGGGAGAAGACCATGTGAAGATGGAGGCAAAGATGGGAGTGACAAGCCAAGGAATGCCAAGAATTGCCAGCCATCACCAGAGCTCAGAGAAGGACATGGGACACGTTCTCCCTCAGAGTCCTCAGAAGGAACCAACCTTGCTGACTCCTTGATTCAAGCACACTGTCACTCTTAACTCTCACAAGCACTCTATGGGATGGATATGTTACTATCCTTGCTTCATAGATACATAAAATGAGGCTCAGAGAAGCCAAGAAACTTGGCCAAGGTCCCACAACTAATGAGTGATGGAACTGAGATTCTAAGCCAAGTCCGCTTGGTCCAGAACCCAAGTTCATCACCACCACCACAAAGCCCTTGATGCAGCAGTTCAAGAAATTACTTTCATCTGTAGAAGAGTCTGCTGATTATTAACTATGTACTCAGAGCCACGCTAGGATCAAAGAGTATTATGATGGTCCCAGCCCAAACTAGAGATCTAACTTTCTATTTGGAGAGAACAGTCAAGGGTCAAAAGGACTTCAGGGCTCACTTCCCACCACTCCCTGCAACTACGTCGCTGAGGTACTCTGTCTGGGCAGCTCTTCCCAGTTACATCTGTAGCCTCACCCCTTCCTCCAGCCCCTGCTGGAAGGTCCTTAGAGTTCTCAGGCTGGAAGGGGAGAGGGTGGTAACTCCATGATTTTCACAAAGTGGTCGATTCTGTGGCAATGACAAGCCATAAGCTTGGTTTTAAACCATCTCCTCCAGAGTAGTATGATGGCTGGAACCTTCCTGGAGCAGCTGGCTTCTTGGAAAAAGCCTCCTGGGGCTGTGGATGTGGTTTGGGAGGAATAATACAAGAGACTTCAAAAGGAACAATACAGCCAAAGTGTGGGCAAAGAAAGGTGGCATCAGAAGCCTTATTAGGGAAATGAGCGAGGGAAAGAGGTGACAATGTAAAGAAGGGGTGGGGCAAAGAGTTCAGATTTCAGGCAAGGGGACGCTGGGTTTCCAAATGAGCACCTAGATGAAATCCTCAGATTCCCTACCTCAAAGACAAGGTCCTCTTGACATGTGCTTTTGGTGCCTCATACCTGCCTCTGTTTCATCACACACGCTTGGGTTTTTGCGCTTTTATTCATTTCTCACCATCTAGTCTTCCCCCCTATTTTAAAATAATATGTTATATTCCAAACACAGAAATTAAAAAAAACCTCATAAGGTAAAATAACAAACACCTGTGGACTTGACATTGAAATTTTAAAAATAGTGACATTTTGTATCATTGCTTGGGATCTGTTCTTTTTAAGACAGGGAACATTCTAGATCCTGTGGGTGCACCCTTGGAACCACTCCCTGATGTCATTCCTGATCCCTCCCCACCACCTGTGCAACAAGCAGACTAACTGCTATGTTTCCTCACTACCTTGGAGATATTCCTCTATTGTCTCCTGACATCCACTTCTGCTAATGTGATGTCTGTTCTCAGTCTAAGTTTTATTCATGTTCATCTTCTTTCTAAAATCTTGTAAGACTCTCCTCTTTATCTCTGTGTCTCATTACATTGTGCCTAAGCAGGGATTTACTGATGGATGGATGCTGGCACAGCATTTACTGTACACTTGCTGGCCGAGGATTTATGTCGCTCTTTAATTGTGAACATTCTCATCTGAATTTTCCATCTATCTCCTTCTGAAACACCTATGTGATACATGCTGGATCCTCTCAATCAGTTTTTCAGATCGCTTAACTGCTCTCACATATTTTTATTTTTTTCATCTCTCTGAGATGCATTTTTCTCTGACTGCCCACAGTTGTAGTTTGAAGTTGTTGATTAAGAATAACATGGGAGGTGGTTTAATCCTCATACGATGTGTTGTGGCAGTTGTTATATAGCAATTGCTATAATTTATATAGTCAGATAAAGCATTTCTCACAGGAAACAAGAACACTAAATAACAATCAAGACACTTTCAACGTCGGATACCTAAGAACGTTTCATTTATATGTGCCAAATGGCATATTAGCAAGATGTATAAGAGGAAAATAAATATAAGAAAAAACATAAACTGAAATATACCTACAGTGGACTGAAACATCCCAAGAAAATAAAAACAATTAGGCACATAATTATTTTAGAAATCATAGAGAGTAAGACAAAGTTGACATATATATATAGAAAGAACCAAATGGGAAAACAAGGCAACACGTTTCCCTCAACTTCGTTAATAAAAAAAAAATGTTTTCACAAAAGATGAAACATTCTTCCAATTAAATACTTAGTAAAGGCCAAAAGGTAGAAATTCTATATATTGTCATATTAGACTTCAAAGCAATCAAATTAGAAAATTTTAAAGTATATCAGAAATTAAAGTAATTTAAACATAATACCTGAGTAGCAAAGAAACTCTGAACACAATAACCAGATAAAATATCAAGTCACGATAAAATAGATGCTACTTACCCTCAAACAGTTCAGAATTTATTTAAAGAGAAAAAGAAAATGATTAAGAAAATGTGATCAAATGGTTTTTTTTTTTTTTAACATCTTTATTGGGGTATAATTGCTTTACAATGGTGTGTTAGTTTCTGCTTTATAACAAAGTGAATCAGTTATACATATACATATGTTCCCATATCTCTTCCCTCTTGCGTCTCCCTCCCTCCCACCCTCCCTATCCCACCCCTCCAGGCTGTCACAAAGCACCGAGCCAATATCCCTGTGCCATGCGGCTGCTTCCCACTAGCTATCTACCTTACTACGTTTGTTAGTGTGTATATGTCCATGACTCTCTCTCGCCCTGTCACAGCTCACCCTTCCCCCTCCCCATAACCTCAAGTCCGTTCTCTAGGAGGTCTGCGTCTTTATTCCTGCCTTACCCCTAGGTTCTTCATGACATTTTTTTTTTCTTAAATTCCATATATATGTGTTAGCATACGGTATTTGTCTTTTTCTTTCTGACCTACTTCACTCTGTATGACAGACTCTAGGTCTATCCACCTCATTACAAATAGCTCAATTTCGTTTCTTTTTATGGCTGAGTAATATTCCATTGTATATATGTGCCACATCTTCTTTATCCATTCATCCGATGATGGGCACTTAGGTTGTTTCCATCTCCGGGCTATTGTAAATAGAGCTGCAATGAACATTTTGGTACATGACTCTTTTTGAATTTTGGTTTTCTCAGGGTATATGCCCAGTAGTGGGATTGCTGGGTCATATGGTAGTTCTATTTGTAGCTTTTTAAGGAACCTCCATACCAAATGGTTTTTTCTTAAAGTTTTTTTTTGATGTGGACCATTTCTAAAGTCTTTATTGAATTTGTTCAATATTGCTTCTGTTTTACGTTTTGGTTTTTTGACCATGAGGCATGTGGCATCTTAGCTTCCTGAACAGGGACTGAACCCATACCCCCTGCATTGGAAGGCAAAGTCTTAACCACTGGACCACCTGGGAAGTCCCAATCCAATGTTAATATTTGGGGAAGCTGAATGAAGTATATATAGAAACTCATTGACATTATTCAGTTTGATATTCATTTATGATTTTTTTCCCTATAGAATTTCTTAACCTTCTTTAAAAAAATGATTTGTTTATTTAAAGCCCAGAAATACGGGGTTATTCCAAAGTTATTCCATTTCTCTCTCCCTCTCTTTCTCCTTTCTACAAAAATGTTTTAAGTATATAACTGAAATCCAGGTGCTGCATTAGGTACCGAGGATACAAAGATGAGAAGATGGATATTTGCCCTCAAAGTGTTTATACGCCTTTATCTTCTAAAATTATAAATCCACCTCAAAGTCCATTTTTTGTTTGTTTGTTTTTTTGGTACGCGGGCTTCTCACTGTTGTGGCCTCTCCCGTTGCGGAGCACAGGCTCCGGACGCGCAGGCTCAGCGGCCATGGCTCACGGACCCAGCCGCTCCGCGGCATATGGGATCTTCCCGGACCGGGGCACGAACCCGCGTCCCCTGCATCGGCAGGCGGACTCTCAACCACTGCGCCACCAGGGAAGCCCCCAAAGTCCATATTTTTATACATATAACCTGTTTCCCAGTTAAGAATCCTTTCTGCTGCAAAATGATTGCAATGTGCCTATGAGCTTCTCCTGGAGCTGAACTCACACAATTGTGCTTTACTTTGGATTCTGTGAAGTGTTCTTACATATATTATTTTGTATGAGTCTCATAATGGTCCATCATGATCTCCACTTTACTGGTGAGGCAATTGCCAATAAAGAATGTGAAGGCTCAGAGTTAATGAAAAGAACAGCCAAAATGAGGACCCTGGGTTTCTGTCTCTCCAGACCTGATTATTCCCTCTTCCCCAATATGCTGTTCCCCATTTCTCCAAATGCATATCCCTTCATTTCTGATTGGGAAACCAGGCTCCAAACTCCGGAATTTAATCTCTTTTTGACAACATGTAAACTTAATAGTGAGCATTGTAACCTGAGGCTGAACTGGGTATCACCCAAGAAACTCAACGAAAGCATCAGCACTGTGCCACCTAAAGTTGGGCTGAATCAGAATTCACAGAAATAGCCTGAGACCAAGAGAGTCTGGGAGAAACGCAAGTTCAGGCAGAAGCAGGAACCGAAGTCCTTCCTCCTGGCAAAAGTTGAAAGAATCATCCTGGATCAAATGGGAGGGAGACACAAGAGGGAGGGGATATGGGGATATAGGTATACATATAGCTGCTTCACTTTGTTGTACAGCAGAAACTAACACAACAGTGTAAAGCAATTATACTCCAATAAAGATGTTCTAAAAAAAAGATACAAAGCAAAAAAACCAAAAAATACAAAAAACCAAAAAACAGAAAAACCCCACAAGGATCCTAACTGGGTCTGTGTTGATCAGTAAACAAGGTGTTGAAGGTTCCAATGTATCACCATACATTCAGGAGGACTGGTTAATCATCTCTATTTTATAGACCAGGAAATAGAACCCCCCCAGAGGTATGGTCCTTTCTCACATTACACAGCGAATCATTTGGAAAATGGAGATAGAAGCTGCATTCTTACGTGGCTCAAGGGCCAGCATCAGGTGAAAAAAGTCCTTCACCTGTGCGAGTGAGGCCCCTTTTACTTAAAGGACAGAAAGGGGTTGCCTTAAATTTATACATATATATTAAATTAATTAAGGTACTCTCTCAGTATACATTTGAATTATATATAGAAGTTACATATTACATAATATGATATCTATCTATATATCTATCGATTATCTATCTATGTTTAACTAGAGAGAATGAAAAATGTAGCCACGGACATGGATATACAAAACCTAAGGTGGAATCCACAGCTATTTGAAATATTAACCTTGTTCAGTAGAGGAGAAATGGAACAGCTCATGAAGTTTATTTAGCTTGTTTACCAGTCTGGCTTCTCTAGCAAATTATCAAGTTAGTAAGCTCACAACCCTTAACTCCTCCACTCAGAGCCTTTATTCTGACCTGGCAGAGATCTTATAAAAGACCGGCACGAACAGGGTTACACCATGTGCTGAGAAACACACCACCACCTGGACCTGCAAACCTCCAGAGGGGATGATGCTTTGCTGTCAGCTCTCATCTGGAGGATATACCTCGTTGGGCAGGGCAGCAGCCTCCAGATGTTTCTCCCACTGTGGGTTTGGATCCTCGAGGACCAGAAGCTCCACTGAAGCTGCATAACTGGCAAATCTGTCTCTATAGAACTAGCGTTTTATTCCCCCAGCCCTGGATGTCTACTTCTTCACAAGCCTGGTTTCTATGAGCTTATATTTCTCAGGGTATAGTATTGATTGCTTGCTTCATCTGGCCCCCAAATCTCTTTCTTTTTTTTTTTTTTGTAGACCTGATAAATCTCCCTGATTCTACTCTGTCAGTGGAAACTACAAACTCACCTCCCTTCAGTTTGGTAAGTTCTAAGGACCAACTGGGATCCGATTTGTCTTAAGGAATGCTAGCCCCAGGGACACATTTGCCCAGAGGCACACTCTGGAGAGATTTGCTTTTCATAGGTTGGTAGGGAGAAAGCAAGGGACACAGAGGAGGGACGTCTTAACTCCGGCTCACATCCGAACAGATTTTTTAAATCGCAAGTAACATCCATTCAGTTTCTCTAATCAGTTTCAAAGGCCTCGCAAGGCTCCCTCTACCATTGTGGGGCTGGAAATTCTGTGTCACAACTAATTACCGATTAATAGCTGTCATGGATGCAAAGTCTCCAGTTTAGAAGCAAAGTTGATTTCTTCCTGCATTCAGACCTCAGCTGCCCCTAAATGGAAATTTACAGGAGGTATTACCAGCAGTTATTTCTACCTGCTGCCGTCCATCAGCTCCGTCTCCAGCTGAGCTAGCTGCCCCCTCCTCCTTGGACAAACATTACTTGTCATTAAAATGCTCAGGCTCACTCCGGCTCTCTTTTAACAATCTGGATGTTGCCTACACTTTGAGAAAGGTTTCTGAAGACAGATTAGCAGGATTAGGAAAGGTTCACATATGTTCAGCCTCACTCTTGGTATTCAAGACATCGCAACCCTGCACCACCCAGGAAGCACAAGAAAACGGAGTGAGCACAGGCAGAGCTGGGGGAGGGAGTGAGAAAAGGGAGGGGAGGGTGGGAGGGAAGCCCTGCAGTTCCCCCCCAACAATTCAAAACTGCAGTCAGTTGCAAACCTGGGAATGCTGAATATTGGGGAATTCCCAGTTCACTAGAATTTTTGTTTTTAGCGCTGTTTTCCCTTCACTTCCTGTGTGATTTTTTTCTCTCCTTGAGAGCCTAGCCAGAGGAGGGGAGGTGTGAGAGGCAGAACTCAACACGTTGGCCTTGAAGCAGGTTCTAAGAGCTATGCCCAACCCAGTTGCTGTCCCTCAGCATCCCCTGTCCACTTTTTCTCACGCTACCTACTTTCCCAAAAGCACTAAGTGAAGCAGGAGTCATGGCTCCTGTGAGAAAACCCATCCCCGAGTTGGAATATTTCATTGAGTTAAACTCTAATTAATCCGAGCTGATCACTCATCTACTCCCTTGGGGTTTCACACTGGGTACCAAGAAGAAGCAAAAAGGAAATGAGAAATAGCTGGGTAGTTTCAGAATCTTCCCAAATGTCCCCATAAACAACTAGACTAGCAGAGCTAAAGAGCCAGGGACAGTATCTACAACAATGATGAGGTAATCCCCCCAAACACCAATACTAACAGGTCTGGGCAAAGCATCTAAAGGTCGAGAACTGTGTGGTAGCAGCATCAGTGCTGGAAGAAAGAAGGGAAGAGAACTGTGGTTCTGAAGATGCTGAGAATGGGGGAATCACAAAGTCACCAGTAGGTATTTACTGGAGGGCATAGCAAGCCAGTCTGAGCACAGCAGCTGAAACTTGGAGCGGGTTCTACAAACCTAATACATGGTTAAGTGCAATGCGACTATGACCCAATAAGCCCGATGGTGCTGGAGGGTTTGGGTCCTCTATACTCTCAAAGTGAATAAATTTCCTTCTAATACAAAGCCTGTACTGAGGAACATCTGAGCAGAATGACAGAGGCAAGGAAAAAAGATCTAGATAAATGGGGGTGGGGATGCAGAGCAGAGGAGGCAGCTCTCAAAAAGCTGGAAGAGTTTTATTTCTTTGTGAAAACAACAGAAGACAGAGCTCTAGAGCCTTTAAGTTAGAAAGGCTGTCCTCGCATACCCTTTGCTCCTAAAAGTGGAGAAAAGTTTATTTCATTTAGCAAATGAACAACAGAAAAGCACTGCAGTGGAAATCCATAAAAAGTTAATTTAAGAGAAAGAAAAAGAAAAGAAGATGTAAAATAAAATTCCTACAGTGAAAGCCTGCTAGGAAGAAATGTTCATATAACATTTCGAATATTCCAAAACAAGTTACAGGAAATTAAGAAAATGATAGAAGCTATGAGAAGACAACATACCTCAGAGTTAGGGAAAAAACTCAGAATTAAGGTGATTCAAAAAAAGGAAGCTTGAAAAAAGAGGGGACAGAATTTAGAAAATAACTAGGAATAAAAGAAAAAATGACCAGAGAGACATTGACCTACAAAGTGGCAGAAATACAAGGGACAAAGGAAGACATTAAATGACACCATAGGATGAAATAAAATCCAGACTGTGGGAAACTCTATAGGACAAATGATCCAATTTCTTCAACAAAAACAATAAAAATTTTGGAAAAAGAAATAAAGAGGAAGAAATTGATATAGATCAAAGAGATTCATAAGTCATTTCAGAAATTGCAAAGTACAGAACTTATTCGGATGCTGATTCAAACAATCTATTTAAAAATTGTAAGACAGGGGGCTTCCCTGGTGGCGCAGTGGTTAAGAATCTGCCTGCCAATGAAGGACACGTGGGTTCGAGCCCTGGTCTGGGAAGATCCCACATGTACGGAGCAACTAAGCCCGAGCGCGCCACAACTACTGAGCCTGAACTCCAAAGCCGGCCATCCACAACTACTGAGGCTGCATGCCACAACTACTGAAGCCCGCGCCCCTAGAGGCCATGCTCTGCAACAAGAGAAGCCACCGCAGTGAGGAGCCTGCGCACCACAAGGAAGACTAGCCCCCCGCAGGCGGCAACTGGAGAAAGCCGGCGCGCAGCAATGAAGACCCAATGCAACCCAAAATAAATAAATAATTTAAAAAAAATTGTAAGACAACCAGGAAAATATGAACATGACAATCAATATTTAAAGATATTAAGGAATTATTGTTGTTTTTAAGTATGACATAATATTGTGGTAATTGTTATTAAAATAACAATTATCTATTAGAGGCATATACTGAAATGTTTGCAAATAAAGGTGCTTAATGTCACTATAAAATTATCCAGAAAAAGAGGATGGGTAGAGGTATAGATGAAGCAAGATTGTACTGTATTGGTATATATTGAAGCTGGTTGATGAGTACTTAGTAGTTCTTTATATTATACTCTCTACTTTTATATGACTGTTACTGTTATACAAAGCTGAATGAACAAACAAACAGTAAAGGAAGCCCTACAGCTTGGCACCCATCAGGCAGGAGCATCCCATGATTCTATTATGAGAGGGCTGTGACACCTGTAGAGGATTTCAGTAGATACAGACACACTGTATAACCTGTCCCCTCAGACTTTCTTCCCTTTTGAGTTCTGCAGTGTCTTTGTCCCTAAATTGACCTGGAGGTGTTACTCCATCACTTGCTAGAATGTAAGGTCTATGGGAGCAAGGATTTTTTCAATTTTATTACCCTTGTAATGAACTTAGAATAGTACCTAGCACGTAGTAGGCTTTCAGGAAATAATTTGTTGGTTAATTGAACGAATTCCTACATGTAATTCCAGTACATAATTCCAGGCTCTAATTACACTTGTGGTAATTAAGAAATAATCTCTTGGAGAGAAGACAAGGATTCTTCACTTCATAATGGCCTAAGCTTGGACTAGCTCCTGAACTGGCCTCCAGAGTGTGAGATCATCGATATCTGACCTTGCCACCATGGAGGACTTCGGGCAGCTGCTGAGCTGCTGAGGGTACCACAGAGAGCAAAAGGACTGAGGACCATGGATGGTGACTGCTTTCACTTTGCTGGGTATCCAGTATCCAGTCATCAGCCAATGGGCATTGCTCAGAATTAGCATTATATATGTTGGTAACTGATGGGAATAAATAAATGTAAATCTTTTATATTATTTATTTGCATTGTTATTTGGTTTATTTATTTCATCAATGAAGATACTTAAAAGCTACATGCAACCCTTTCGTCTTTTCAGTTGAGAAGCAGTAAATTGTTGTGGAAGCATGAAAATTTTCATAATACACAGACCCAAGTTGACATCCTGGCCCTAAAAGTTAGCTATTCACACTGTGGAATATGTTAATTAATCATTAACAATAAAATAGGGTTAATGATATCTCTCCACAGGGACCTCCCCCGTGGTCCAGTGGTAAAGAATCTGCCTTCCAATGCAGAGGACGCAGGCTCAATTCCTGGTTGTGGAACCAAGATCCGACATGCCAAGGGGCAACTAAGCGCACACGCCACAACTACTAAGCTCACATGCCTCAGTTAGAGCTCGTGTGCTGCAAACTACAGAGCCCACGCATTCAGGAGCCCGCGCGCCACAGTGAAGATCCAGTGCGCTGCAGCGAAGATCCCGCGTACCGCAACTAAGACCCGACGCAGCCAAATAAAAAATAAAATCTCTCCACAGACCAATATCCCTCCTGAATATAGACACACACAAAAATCTTACCAAAATTTTAGCAAATTGAATTCAATAATACATAGGAAAGATAATACATCATGATCAAGTGGAATGCAAGCCTGGTTTGAATTTTGAAATAAATCGATGTAATTCATCATATTAACAGATTTAAAAAGGAAAAATCACATCATCATCTTAATAGATGCAGGAAAAGCATCTGGAAAATACAAATGCATTCTTGGTAGAAACTCTGAGACAACTAGAAATAGAAGGAAAACTCTTCAACCTGATAAGTAGAATTTCTGAAAAAATAATAGCTAACATTATAGTTAATGGTTAAGGAATGAATACCTCCTCCCTAAGATCAAGAATCAGCAAAGATGTCTGCGTTCACCTCTCCCATTCAACAATGTGCTGGAGACTCTACACACAGCAATAAGGCAAGAAACAGAAATAAAAAACATTCATATTGGAAAGAGAGAAAGAAATGTCATTACAGATGGCGTGATCATCTTCATAGAAAATCCTAAGGAATCTACAAGAAGGCTACTAAAACTAACAAGTGAGTTTAGTAAAGTTGCAAGATATAAGGTCAATATACAAAAATCAATTATATTTCTCTATAGTAGCAACAAAAAATTAAAAATTAAAATAAGAATACCTTCTATAATATCAAAAAAGTAAGTGTTTAGGGATAAATCTGACAAATGGGTAGGACCTGTTCACTGAAATTACAAAACATTGTTGAGAGAAATTAAAGAAGTCCCAAACAAGTGGAGAGATGCACCATAGTCATGGATCAGAAGACCCAATATTGTTCAGATATAGATTCTCCCCCATTGAACTATAGATTCCACACAATTCTAATACAAGCAGCTTAAAAAATAAAATAAAATTGGCAAGCTGATTCCTTCTCCACCGCCACCTCTCTCCCTCTCTTTCTCTCTCTCTCTCTCTCTCTCTCTCTCTCACACACACACACACACACACACACACACACACAGACACCTTTTCTGTCCATATGCATAAAGAGAGGCCTGGACTTATCTATAGCAAATATTAACTGGTTAGTTCTAATGGCAGAATTTTGGATGATTTGCTGTTTTCTTTTTATATTTTAATCAATCTTGGAATGACAAATAAGTAAATATTGAACTGAAGATGCCCCCAGGGAATTCTATGCAATGTACTCATGGTGGTCATTTAAACCCTAATCTCTTTCCTTATATTGAGCCATTTGGGATGGAATCAACCTGTGATTTCCCTCATTTAAAAGATCAAGCCATGTTGTTAAATAAATTAAACATCTGGATAATAGAAATCAAATAATTGTTTTGTTGTCTATTGCTAGGAAAGGGATTCCTACTCATCTGAGAGTAGAAAATGCCTATCAGTGATTTTGTTCTCTCTAGACTGACATAAGAGTTCAGATTATGTTTGGCCAAAGTAACAGAAAACCTTATCAATATGGCTTAAGTTGCTAGGGGTGTCATTTTCCTTGCAGAGCAAGAAAGCAAGAGGTAAAAAGTGGAGGCCTGGGGTGGCTTCTTGACCAGCAATGCACACTGGGACTCAGACGGGTTTGCTCTTGCTGCTCTGCCATTCTTAGTTTTCATCCTCCAACGTTTTATGTTTTTATGTGAGAATGTATGCCATTCCTAGGATTTCTGCCAATATTGCTTTGGCCAAAATGGTCACACGGCCATCCTTAACTGCAAGAGAGTCTGGGAAGATGAACATTTTAATATGGTCAAAAGGCACCGTAAAAAAAAAAAAAAAAAAAAAAAAAGGCACCGTAAACAAAATTAGGTCTTTGTTAGAAAGAGAGAAGAGGAAGTAAGCTTCAGTTGGACAATCAAGAGGTCTGCTACACTGTCTAAAATGTTGCCTGTATTATATTATTTAGTTTAAAAATACCCCAAAGAAAAGATTGACATGTGATCTCGGAAGAATGGTATAATAGGAGTGTCATATGAAGTTAGAGTTTAAGGCCTTTGCCTAGTGGTCCTTAAGCAAAATCTAAGCTTCATTTTCTTCACTTGTAAAATGAGATTAATAATATATAATCTGTGTAAAACTCACAAAATTATAAATTCCACTGGACCGGTGAAAGATAGGTTTATTGCTGAGTATTCCTGAAGCTTCCCGAGTCAGGAATATGAGGTGACACAACTAAAACTTGATTGTGCCTGTTTTTTTTAATAAATTGTTTTTTTTCCTCAGCTCATTTCATGAGTAATATGAGACAGCCAACAATGACAATACACATAGTAAAAACACTTAAAAGATTTGGAAATGGAATTAAAGAGTAAGAACCACTGAAATCTAAAATAAGAATAGAAGAACTTTTGTCCTGAGCTTTCTGGCCATCAAATTGTAAAGGGAATACATGACTATTTTCTGGTCACCAGCAAACACAGACATATGAGCTCATCAGAGGAAGCAAGTTTTCCTCATTGCAAAATAAATTTTTACCTAATTGAAAGCTTGTCTTTCAAAAGTAATCCTAGCATATAATTCAGTGCCTAATAAAAAAGAATGCCCTTGGTGAATGTTTATTGGATGGATGGATGGACAGACACACAAACATGGAATGAAATCTTTCTACATCGATTATTTGATTATTTGGAGGACAAGGAAAATAGAAAGAAACAGGGTCTTTCCTATCCATCACTGAGCCACGGGATCAAGCCTAACCTGAAGTTCACTTCTCCTCTGGACTTTCATTTACGTGAGCCAATAAATTCCATTCATTCATTCATTCATTCATTCATCTACTTACTTATATTGTGGTTAAAAAACACATAGCATAAAATTTATCATCTTAACCATTTTGTAGTATTAAGTATATTTACATTGTTGTGAAACAGATCTCCAGAACGTTTTCATTTTGCATAATTGAAACTTTATACCCATAAAACAACAATTTTCCTTTTCCCCCTTACCCCAGCCCCTGGGAACCACCAGTCAACTTTTTATTTCTATGAATTTGATTACTTTAGATACCCCATATATCAATAAGTAGATTCATAGTGTATTTATTCTTCTGTGACTAGTTTTTTTCACTTAGTATAATGTCCTCAAGGTTCATCCTTATTGTAACATGTGACGGTATTTCCTTCCTTTTTAAGGCTGCATAGTATTCCATTGTATGTATATGTTACATTTGTTTATCTATTCATCTGTCTATGGAAATTTGTGTTGCTTCTACCTCTTGACTATTGTGAATAATGCCACTATGAACATTGGTGTCCAAATATCTCTCTGCGATCCTGCTTTCAATCATTTTGGATACATACCTAGAAGTGGGATTGCTGGATCATTTGTAGTTCTATTTTTAAGTTTTGGAGGAACCACCATACTGTTTTCCACAGCCATTCCCCATTCTACAGCTCCACTAACAGTGTTCAATGGTTCCAACTTCTTCACATCCCCACCGACACTTGTTATTTTCAGGAGCTTTCGATAGTAGCCATCCTAGTGGATGTGAGGTGATACCTCACTGTGGTTTTGATTTGCATTTCTCTGATGACTAGTGATGCTGGCATCTTTTCATATACTTATTGGCCATGTGATATCATCTCTGGAGAAATGTCCATTCAAATCCTCTACCCATTTTTTAATCAAGTACCCTTTATTTTTTTAAACCAGTTGAGCTGTGTTTTCTGTCCCAGTCTGAGCTGGGTTTTCTGTCCCAGTCTGAGCTGGGTTTTCTGTCCCTGGTTACTCAAACGTTCCAAGTTGTGTCTATTATAATGTTTTCCTCGGCAAATAACACTTGAGGATTTCGGCTTCTGGTTAAAAGTCTATGTGTGATTTTTCAAGCTTGGCCGTAAGCAGTTACAAAGGCTTTACCTGGCAGGACCCAAGGGGGAAAAGCTGCCCTCCCCGTACTGGACTTGGTGACAGCCAGGGCCTTGCAGTCTCTGAAGGATTACGCATCTGCACTCTCAGCCCTGGTGCTGTCACTCCTGGTCTCCTTGAGCTGAGGTCTGCAGGCTCCTCTGCTGAGCCCTCCTTATGAGGGCAAGGGTGAGGGAGGAAAGACCTTGAAGGCACTTTGCCCTTCTCTGAGTCAGTACCCAGTACTTTTCCACTCCTAGCCCTCCCCCTTCGTCCCCCACTCCTAGCCCTCCCCCTTCGTCCCCCGCCTCCCACCTCAGAGTCCATAAAACTGCCGGAGCCTTTTGTTCAGGGCTCCCTCAACAGGGAGACAACCCTACGTCTGCACAGATCCACCTGACCCTAGACAGGTGTGATCTTCATGGGGAAAAAGGAACAGGGAGAGCCAGTGCGTCCCCCAGTTTCAGACTCTGCATGTACCATCTTGTACCCTCACAGTAAACGGTTAAAGGCTTAACGCTCTCATTTCTGGCTTGTTGCTTTCCTCAGCTACTCTGACACCTGACAGCTTTCTCTCTCTCTCTCTCCCAACTCAGCTGAGCTCCTGACACCCCTCTGCTGACTCAGACAATGAGAAGATTGACTCAATCACACGACACGAAGTCCTTGGGCAGAATGGAGTCCAGGCACCGTGCCTTAGTACTCTGGTTTCCCTTTCTCTGAGGTTCTCTGTGGACTCAGCCCTCCTCCACGAGCTGGTTTCATCCTCAGGCTGTTAACAAGATGGCTGGCACAGCCCCTGATCCAGGAACATTCGGCTAGAGACCAGGAGCTGCTTCCTAGTGTTTCTTCAAAAGTGTTTCTTAAAAAGAATGGTGACAGCCAGGGCCAGGGTTCTTTTTAAGGATGAAGAAACCTTCCTCAGTGACTTCCCCCATGGGTCTCGGCCATACGTGGCCCATAAGTGAATAGCATAAATGTTCAGGGGAAAAGGGGTCGCCATGACTGGCTTGGATGGTTCAGAATTTACTCCCAGCAGGGTATCAGGTCACCTTCCCAAGGGGATGGATACCTGAACAAAACAGAGACTCAATTAGCAGGGTAGACAGAGGCAGTGGATTTGGGGTAACCAAGAGACAGCACCTCTCAAACCAACCATGGAGCAACTCCAGCATACGCCCAGTACATACGTATTGAGTGAACCCTTCTGTAACACAAACCGATAGACATGCTGACACATGGTGAAAATTAGACCTCTAAAGATATCAGACACACTCCAGGACTCAAATTCAAGACACCAATTCCAATACTTTTTTTTCTGTTCCCCCTTCTCAGATAGAAAAATAGCAAAAACAGAGAGTTGCTTCTAACTCTCTTAAAAGTCACAGCCACTCCCCTAAGCCCAACCTAAAAGTATCCGTGGATCGTGGCCACCCAGACGAGTGTGTGAGTACTGTAAGATCTTAAAATATATATTAACAGATCAGTAATGTTTAAGGAATGATCATGAGAAAAACCTTGGAACAAGGTGCATATTGCTTGTTTTTAATATATATAAATTTATTTATTATTTATTTTTGGCTGCGTTGGGCCTTTGTTTCTGTGTGTGGGTTTTCTCTAGTTGCGGCAAGCGGGGGCTACTCTGTGTTGTGGTTGCACGGGCTTCTCATTGCGATGGGTTCTCTTGTTGTGGAGCACGGGCTTTAGGCGCGCGGGCTTCAGTAGTTGCGGCTCGTGGGCTCTAGAGTGCAGGCTCAGTAGTTGTGGCGCACGGGCTTAGTTGCTCCGCGGCATGTGGGATCTTCCTGGACCAGGGCTCGAACCCGCGTCCCCCGCATCGGCAGGCGGACTCCCAACCACTGTGCCCCCAGGGAAGCCCGAACCTCCACTTTTTAACAAGCTCCTCAGCCATCCAGATACAGATGACTAGTCCATGCACCAGTTTAAGAAATGTGGCTCTGAGGGATGGAGCCTGTTGACAAGGATACGGAGGGACATGATCACCAGTTTGCTCACCACATCTGGGACAGATGACCTGAGCCACCTGAGATGATACCTCTGATTGTGCCCAGGTGCAGTAGCTGGTGGCAGGAATTCTATAACCGCACTTCCAAGAAGGATAGCTGGACCTCAAGGGCTGCAGTGAGAGGAAGTAAAGAAAGGTGGTTCCCTGGCACACAGTCTCCGAGGAGAAAGCCCCCCGCCCGTTTTTGCTCCCACGTGTAGACAAGAAAGAGTTGAGCGTAAGACAGAGTGACAGGGAACCAGCCAGGGTGGCCCCCCGTGTGGGAGTATGGAAGCTAGTCTCCAAAGATGGCTCTGAATGAACCACACCTCCCGGGACCCATGCCCTTGTGTAGTACCCCCTCTCACACTGGCCTGGACTGGCCTGTGACTCACGGATCAGCAGAATGCAGTGGGAGTGACACAGTGTCACCTGTGAGGCCGAGCCTCCAAGGGATCTGCAGCTTCTGCCTTCACCTCTTAGAACCTTTCTTCTTGAACAAAGCCACCATGTTGCGAGGAAGCCAAAGCAGCCAGGTGGAGATGCCGCAGCAGAGAGGAACTGAGGCCCGGACCAAACAGCCCCAGCTGAGCATCCGTTATGGACCTTCTAGCTATCCCCGCATCTCAGCCAGCACCAAGTGAAGCAGAAGAACGTCCTGGTAAGCCCACAGAATCATGACAGACAATACATTCTCATTGTTTTGAGTCACTGAGTCTTGGCCTAGTTTGTTACACAGCAACGGATAACTGAAGTAGGGAGTTTCCCCCAGAACTGACACCCTTACATTTAAATTCTGGGCTTGAGCAAAACTGGGATGGCCATCTACTGTGTGCCGATGCTCAGACCTGCTTGCAAAACCACACTATTTTCAGGAAGAGGGGTTTATTCTCAAGCACATTACTGTGATACTGCTTACTAGAAAATAAAAGACTGCCGCTTTTCCTACCAATTTGCCAAATAATAGTACAAGATTGAAAGATAATGAGAATTAGGAAGTTTTCAGACATACTCATGTTCACACATACTTACCACTAACCATAAAATAAAAGGAATTATTAAGGATAAAATTTTCCGGGCTTCCCTGGTGGCGCAGTGGTTGAGAGTCCGCCTGCCGATGCAGGGGACACGGGTTCGTGCCCCGGTCCGGGAGGATCCCACATGCCGCGGAGCGGTTGCGCCCGTGAGCCATGGCCGCTGAGCCTGCGCGTCCGGAGCCTGTGCTCCGCAGCGGGAGAAGCCACAACAGTGAGAGGCCTGCGTACCGCAAAAAAAAAATAATAATAATAATAATAAAATTTTCCAATTTTAACATTAATAAATTATAGCCAGCACTGTGTATCAGACCATCCAGTTATTTCAGAGGAGTTAGGACGACTCTACGGAAGGCAGATGTTTGTAGCGTGCAGTAGAAAGACATAATTACTATCTTCAGGTTCCCTGTCCTTATAATGAGTGAGATATTTAGAGCCCCTAACTGTTGATGTCACATTTCAATAAGTAATGCAGAGATTTGACAACATTTCCATATTCCTCTTTTAAACTCTGAATGCCTCTGCCTTAATCCAAGCTCCTTGGCATTTATCACTGTTTGTTACACTAACAAGTAAGATTATGAGAATTCTAATGAAGGCTTCCAGTGAAAACTCTGTGATTAAAATGCCATAATAACAGTTGCATGCATTTATGTGCCTGATTACCATAATCTATTTAGCACAAGTAAACATACAAACAGAAGGAGAAAAGCAAACCCACTGACACTTCAGCTAAAGGAGAATTTGAAATGAGAGAGAGACAATGTAAATATGTAAATGTCTTTGTGTATCCTTTTCATCCCTCTCCTCTCTCATCCTTGCCTTTTTTTTTTTTTCTGTTTGCTAATGAGAAGACTATACCATCACATGTGGTCCCTGTTCTACCAGGCTGAGGTGCATTTGGGGGCCATCTGCTGGGACCAGCATCCTAAACAATACCACCCAGAAAGGGCTGGATATATTTGAAGCCACCTTTGACATCATGGACTAGAAGGAATGGTATCTCAAAGACTCCAGTCTTTGATGCCTTCAATCGGAACACTTAGTTCAGCTGTTACTCCATTAATGCAAGGCCTGGAGGAGCGTGGGCCATGCGTACCCTTCCCTTGCCCTCCCCGCCATCGCCCTTCTCCCACCAACACCACACTGTCAACAGATTAGCAGCAATCACGCCAGATTTCTCAATTAGCCTCCCTCTGGATCTCTGCTGGCTTCTTTATTTTTCATTCTTAATAAAATGTCAGGCAGGAGAATGCCTGGCATCTTCCACTTGGTAAGGGTTTTTACAAAACTTCTAAAAAGTGGAACTGAATAGTTTAACAGTGGGATAACGGTAACAGCCCCTCTGGGGAAATAAACGACAGAAACTTGCTGGAATCCCAAACATGTCGTGCTAAGGAGATGGCATAGGCATGTTCTTTTCTCAAAGAAGAAAATTTCTCAAACAGAAACATGAGGTATTTATCCTCATAAATAGGGAGCATGTACAGCCAACATCTATTGAGCTCTTACTATGTCCAGGCCCTACTCTAAGTGCTTTCCACGTATTATTAAACTTGCCCCCCACGGTAAACTTGTGAGAAGATCAACTACAGATGATACAGACCTACTACAGATATCTTACAGAAAGTTTAAATAGTTGCCCGGGAAGACTCTAGTTTAATAAGTGAGGAAATTCGAATTCTAACCCAGGCAACCTGAATCCACAGCCTGCACTTTGAAACAGAAACCTAACTTAAAATTTTGTATCCTCCATACTTAAAGAACCATATGTCTTAGTGGAAAGCGCTATATCCTAAAAACAATAGAGTGTAGTGCCTCGTGCATAGTAACCCTGTGATATATGCTAGTTACAGCCATTCACAGAATCATCATCATCATCACAATAATAATATCATTGTTCTTAGAAGAGATAGCTATTTCCGCTTCTACACATTTCCAACACACACATGCATTTTTCAAATTAAAAGATTTTTAAAGGAAGGAGGTCAGTGGGATACAAAGAGGTAAGAACATTTAGTACGAAAAGCGAAATAGCCCATTGTCTGCCCACCCAGCTCCACACTTACCTGCACATGTGGTGGGTCCTGGAAACCAGCATATGAGGCACCATAAATACCAAATAATCACAGGGGAGGTTAAAGAGACAGCCTTCCCCATCATTTAACCAATTTAGCATTTGGGGAGGAGTCTTTCTTTGCCTATCTTGGGAATTTTGTAAACAATAGATTGAAAGAGAAATTAGGGGAGGCAGACAATATTTTGGAATCAACCTAATAAACATGAACAGCTGAGAGGCAGACCATCCTCACGATAAATGAGGGGTCCTTCCTCGCAGATGAAAATCAATGTCGGCCTCCCCAGGGTCTGTCCTCCGGCAGTGGCTCTGTGTCTGAGTAACCTCATCTACTTGCAGGATGATTTCCACTCACCCCGATGTGCTCTTGTACTCCCCTCCAGTCCTCTTGCTTGATCCCCTGGACAACACCCCCAAGTGGGCATTGGACATCGCTTTTGGGTGTCCCCCTTGCATCTCTAACTCAACGCATCCAAAACATCAACTCCTTCTCATCGAGTCTCCATCTCAGTTGATGACTTGGGATGACATCCCTCCCATCAAGCCACCCAAACTTAGAAAACTAATAAGATCCTAGACTACCCTGCGCCTCTACTGTCCACAAGGCTTGCCGATTTTACCTCCTAAGAATGTCTTCATCGGTCACCCCTCCTCTGTATCCCTGCCACTGCCCACCCTATTAGTTTGCTAGGCTTGCCACTACAAAGTACCACAGACCGGTGGCTTAAACAATAGAAAGTCATTGTCTCACAGATCTGGAAGTTCAAGGTCAAGATGTAGGCAGGGTTGGTGTCTTCTGAGGAGCTCCCTCCTTGGCTTATAGATGGCTGCCTTCTCCATATGTCTTCATGTGCTCTTTCCTCTGTGTGTTCATGTCCTAATCTCAGCTTCTTTTATGGACACCCTAACGACTTCATTTTTTTTTTTTTTTTTGCGGTACAAGGGCCTCTCACTGTTGTGGCCTCTCCCGTTGCGGAGCACAGGCTCCGGACGTGCAGGCTCAGCGGCAATGGCTCACGGGCCCAGCCGCTCCGCGGCATGTGGGATCTTCCTGGACCGGGCCATGAACCCGCGTCCCCAACCCATGTCCCCTGCATTGGCAGGCGGACTCTCAACCACTGTGCCACCAGGGAAGCCCTCTTTTTTTTTTAAATAAATTTATTTATTTTCAGCTGCTTTGGGTCTTCATTGCTGCGTGCAGGCTTTCTCTAGTTGTGGCGAGCAGGGGACTCTTCGTTGTGGTGCACAGGCTTCTCATTACGGTGGCTTCTCTTGTTGCGGAGCACGGGCTCTAGGAGCGCGGGCTCAGTCGTTGTGGTTCGCAGCCTCAGTAGGTGTGGCACACAGGCTTAGTTACTCTGCGGCATGTGGGATCTTCCCTGACCAGGGCTCGAACCCTGCAATGTTCCCTACAATGGCAGGCTGATTCTTAACCACTGCGCCACCAGGGACGCTCCCAGGCTCCTCTCTTAAAGCCTTTTCATATGCGGCCCCATGGCCACCTCAGGATCCTGGTGGCTCTTCCAGCCCAAGCCAACAGGTCGAGATTCCAGCCAGCAGGAACAGAATGAGAAGGACATCACTGGAAGTTGCACACACCTCTTCTGTTTACATCCTGCTGGCCAGGACTTGGTTACAAAGGAGGCTGGGAAATGTAGTCCTTGTTCTGGGTGGCCATGTGCCCAACCAGAAGTTCTATGCAGAAAGTGGAACAGATTTGTGGGAACAACCAGCAATGTCTGCCGTATGACTTGGGGTGGCAGTGGGTTAATCACATACACCCTACTGTAACCACCTTCCAGGGCTGTTGAGAGAATCAAAAGAAATTATAATGATATTCACAATAGCAATTACTTTGTTAACATGTTTAAAAGTAGAGATGCTGTCTGTTTTGTTCACTGCTGGACCCCTGGCACCTAGGACAGTTCCTGGCACAGGAAAGAAGCCCAATAAATATCTATTGAATTATATGTTCAAAACATAAATATTCCTCAGCAGAGATAATGCACTGGCAAAAAAAAACAAAAAAATGCACTGGCATACTTGGATCGTTCTACACAACTACTTGGAAAAGTCATTAGTAAATCGTTGAAAGGACTATAAATGGTACCAGATGTTGAAATCTATTATAATTTGTACCTTGATGTTTTGAAGGGGGAAATGACATTTTATCAGTCTATCCTGTAGAGTCATAGCGGTCAGCTTGTCACCTATTCTGACATCCAAATTAGAGATCACATTCTCCCTGCACTCAGGACAATAAGAGTGAGCATTTAAATTAGCTGTCAAACAAACAGTCTCTCTTCTACATTGTGACGTAAATTGGGAAAACACTTAGGTGACAATTTGGCAACATCTATCAAAATTACAACTGCACAGACTGTCTGACCTAATAATTCTAATTCTAGGGATTTATCCACATGATATACTACATATATGTGAATGACAATTTGCAAGATTTTTTGCAGCATCGTTTGTAATTGTATAAGTAATAGTATGTGTAACAGTATAAGGTTAGAAACATTATAAATTTGTCTTTCAACAGGGCAATGGCTAAATAAACAATGGTACAGGCCTATTACCGGAACCCTTTTCCTTTTTTAAAGGAAGAAGCTTTTAATGCACTGCAAAGAAGTGATCTCCCAGGTATTAATTGAAAAAAACAAGGTAGAGAGCCATATGTATAGTATGTTACCATTTGTATAAAAAGGAAAACAGGGACTTCCCTGGTGGTGCAGTGGTTAAGAATCTGCCTGCCAAAGCAGGGGACACAGGTTCGAGACCTGGTCTGGGAGGATCCCACATGCTGTGGAGCATCTAAGCCCATGCACCACAACTACTGAGCCTGCGCTCTAGAGCCCACAAGCCACAACTACTGAGTCCGTGTGCCACAACTACTGAAGCCCGCGTGCCTAGAGCCTGTGATCCACAACAAGAGAAGCCACCGCAATGAGAAGCCTGCACACTGTAACGAAGGGTGGCCCCCACTCGCTGCAACTAGAGAAAGCCCGCACAGCAACGAAGACCCAACGCAGCTAAAAATAAATAAATAAATTAATTAATTAATTTTAAAAAAAGAAAAAGGGAAACAGAGAGAGAGAACGTGCATGCACTGGTGGGACCGACAGGGAGTGTGTGAGCATGTGTGTGTGTGTGTGTGTGTGTGTGTGTTTGCTTGAATTTGCATAGAATACTTCTGGAAGAATAAACAAGAGATGGTGACTGAGGAAGGGAATTGAGTGGCTGCCCTCAGCCCACAAGAATGGGAAGCAAACTTTTCATGATATGCTTCTGAATTTTGAACTATGTGAACATGTTACCTATTCAACAAATAAAGATGAAACTGACTAATTAGTTTCATCTCATGGTCTTATATATACACTTTAAAGTCTGTCTGTCTAGATCTCTCTGGTTGATCGTCCTCCAGATAGGACAAACTATTGTTTTTGCAATTACAACAAGAAAAAAATGGACTCACCTGCAAGTTTCAGGCAGTGGCTAAAAGTACCATTCTGGGGACACCGTGGAGAAGCTCCACTCAGTGTAGGAGGATCGTTGATCTCTCTTTATCTGTGGCTCAGAGTGTCTTAGCTTCTCTGTGAATGAGGGAAGCAGAAAAGTACCATCAAGAGCCTGTGTGCCCAGATTCCAATGCTGTGATGCTCGATTTTGAGGTGAGGGTACTTGTCCTCGTTGAGAACGGACAGAGGTTTGTTGCTCCTGTGACTGCTCTGGTGAGCATTTTAATGAGCAAGTGTATTATTGTAAATACGTGTATTGTGGGCGTGTGTGTGTGTGTGTGTGTGCGCGCGCGTGCGCGCACCTCGTAAGGTAGAGAGTGGTCTCTATTCAGGGAAAAATATCAAAATAGAGAACAGTGTATGGAGTATGCTACCACTTGGGTACGAAAAAGGAAAAAAAGAGATCTTTAAATATATAGTTTGTACTTTCAAAGAACATTTCTGGATACACAAGAAACTGTAACAATAGTTGCCTCTGGGGGAAGGTCCGTTGTACCTGGGAGACTAACTTTTAATCAAATACTCTTTGTGCTATTTGAGTTTTATTTTAAGCACGTGCTACCTAGCACCTATTCAAAACATGTTCTAAAAAAGAGAGAATCCAGTTTATATGACGTAGTTTCTGTCTCTTCTTCCTCCTCTTTCCCTTCCCATCCCTACCTCCCCCTCCCCCTTCCTCTTCTTCCTCCTCTCCTTCTCCTTCTTCTGATGGAAACTGTAAATACGACCTAAGCAGAATGGCTTCTTTGCTCACACTTAGCCTCAGAAGTGGATGACCTTTTTTGTTGTTGGAAATGGGGAAAGAAAAAGGAAATTGAATGTTTAGAACTCCTGCATCTTCTGAAATCACAGAACTTCTGCCCTGGTCTCCGTTCCAGACCAGAAATATTCTGTTCACACTTTGATCTTTCTCCTTTGAGCCAATCCAAGCTACAGACGGATGGGTCAGCGCTTCCTGCACATCTGACTCCAGGCAAAATGGGAGCCAGTCTCCCTTACTGCACCTTTGGGCGGAGACTCCTCCAAGGAGATCCAGCAACTGGCAGAGAGCCCAGCAGTGGCCAAGAGGGGAGCTCACTTTCCAGGCTTTATCAGGCAGCAACCCTGACCCCATGGTCCTCCCACCACAAAGGCACACACATTGGAAACCTGTTTTCAGGGTTTCTGGCTTTGACGGGCTTTTCAGGGCTGGGCAGGCAAAGGAGGGAAGGCTCCACAGGGAATAGACTGGTGCGGACCTGTACTGTTAAAGGGGTCAGGTGGATCTTGTATTGTGGAAAGATGTCCAAGAGACGCTAAGAAATGAAAGAACCAGGTTACAAAGCCTGTATACGGTCTGGAAGGACTTCACCAAAATCTCTGACAGTGACTTGTTCTGGAGGAGAAGAGTTGGGCTAATGGTGACTTTTCCTTTCTCTTATTTCAAAGCTTTTGTTTTGTTTGTTTACAATTGGGCACGCATCTTTTTTTTTTTTTTTAATGCTTACTGAATTTTCTTTGACAGATAGTCGAGGGCGTGGGAGCAAGGACTATTGAAAAGCTGGGGAGAGGTTGTGGAATCTTCAGGAAATAGCCTTGTCAGTCCCAGAAAGGGTCTGCGTCTGGAACTGGAAGCCCCAGGGACCCTGGCGAGAGGAGCATACCTGAGGATGAGCCCCCCCCACCCAAAGACTGAAAACCGCCTCTCAAACCCCAATGTGCCCATGAATCACCTGGAGACCTTGGTTAATTTACATTCTGTCTCACGGGGCCTGGATGCGCCTGCGACTCTGCGTTTCTAATGAGCTTCCCTGCAGCCCTGATGCTGCGGGTCCCAGACCACAAGAGACTGGAGAGAGGTGGGCACGTGCGCACACGGAGTCCCCCTGAGGTTCCCGGCTGTCGGGAGCCCGGCAAGACTCATTTTAATAACGGGGGATGAGGGCGCTCGGGGTAGGGGGAATGTCAGCCAAACGCACTGGAGGAGAATGAGAAAGAAGGATAAAGGAGAGGGGGAGAGACTCACAGAGGCGAGAGGAAGAGAGTGGAAAGGCAAAGAGAAAAGGGAGAAGCAGGAGACCTTGCCCAGCTCCAGTCTTTCCCGCCGCCTTCTTCAAGCCCAAGGCCATGCGCGCAGTGCAGAGCGCCCGGGGCTCTCGGCGGGCGCTGCCCGCTGCCCCCATCATCCCCGCCCCCGCCTGCGGTGGAAGTTGCGGCCATCGGCCCTGAGCTGTGGCCAGTTTGCGGCGCCCACGCGGCGGGGTCCCGGCTTCCCGGTGCGCTCGGCAGCCCCGCGCAGCCCGGGGCTCGGGCCGGGGAGACGAGGCTGCGGAGTCCCTCGCCGGCTGCGCGTCCGGGCTGACCCTGGGGAGGGCACCGGGCGCCGGAGGGCCCTGCCCGGGTCCCCGGCCGCGCCGTTGCCCCGCGATGGGGACGCCCTCGTCTCCTCTCGCCCCGCGCGCCTCTCCCTTCCCGCTGTGTCCTCGCGCGGCCTGAAGCCCGTGGGCAGCGGCCTGAGCCCATCTCCGTCCGGGGGCCCCCCCCCCCCGCACATTATAAGACGACCTGTTTGCCTTGAAGGTGGGGTGGGGGAGGGATCTGTCACCGTGCCTCCATATGACAGGGAGTGACAAACGTGGTCCTCATCCGGCAGTTTTGAATTTGGTTTAACAAGAGGGCAATGTTGTACCCCTGACGCTGAATTATCTTTGTCTTTTGTGGTGTGTGGAAACTCCAGGAAAACTCTTCGGATGTAACTGTCTTACCACCACCACTTACTTCTATTTATTGAGCCCTCCTGGGGCCTCTTCCTGCTCTGCCCCCCCCCCCACCGGGGATGCAAAGTGAGTTGGGGCACAGTGAGGACCCTCAGGGACCTCCCCTGCTGCAAGGGAGCCAGACCCTCACAACAGAGCAAGGTGGACCCTGACGGGGAGCAGGGAAAGCTCTGGGTGCTATAGTGTCTCAAGAAGGAGGTGATCCCTGAAAGGCTAGTACAAGACCGGATGGACCGGAGGAAGGGCAGGAGGGGGTGGAGGGAGCATGTGAAGATGAGGAAAGAGCAGAGCCCATCAGGTACTCTGGGTCCTGAGAAATGGAAGGTGGAAGGGGAGAGGCGTATTTGCACATGTGTGCATTCCAAACTATCCATGTGTCAGGTCGCTGGGGCCGGGGATGACCCGGACCACTCCAGTCACTGAGTCTCATAGGGAAGACAAAGAATTTGTTTGCAGAGTTCTGCCTTCCAAGGGGGACAGGATGAGCAGCCGGTGGAGGCCAGGTGGACCCGGCAGTTGGCGTCAAAAGGCTCTGGACCTGATCCTTAAGGCAACAACGGGGAGATGCCATGCTGCTACATTTTCCAATATAACAAGGCAGGCCATCCATCCAGTGCTCAGAGCAGGCGTTCACCCCTCTGTATGTGGAAGTAAGAGGCTCCACGCCCTCCACGCTTGCAGCTCCCCACCCGGACCACACGGGGTAGGGGAACGCATGCATTTCCTGTCCCATCTCCGGAAACTGGCCTCTCAGACGTGTCACCTGTAGCCTGGAAGTGTCTCTCCCACACTCAGAAACCTGTTGCTTCCTCTAATGGAAGGTCTTAACCCCAGGCAGGGTCAGGGGCTTCCTGGTCCCCTTTGTGCATGCCATCCTATACTCGAGTGGAGCGCACCCCACCTCAGGACTCGCTCTCCAGATTCATCTCTCTGTTCACCCTGATCCCCCATCTTCCAGATTAAACTCAATGGGGGGAGGGTGTAGTGGCCTAGTATCTCAGGGATGGCGGGAGAGACTGGATGGAGGTGTCAGATTGAGCCGCTGAGGCCCTAGGACTTGGGATCTTGTGGGCGGAGTTTGAACTCAGCCCCTTCCCTGATCTTCAGTCTTCAGTATCTTCATCTGTAAAATGGGAACAATGTTCCTTCTTCTTAAGACCAAAGGGCTTTTGCAGAACTTGGGTAAGATAACAGTTTGTAAGGTGAGATCAATAAAAGTTAGTTCTGGGTCATTCCTTGGTCCGATCCCAACTTCATTCCACTGCGAACTTGGGGGGCATGTTAACTTCAATGGCAGCGATCCTTAGGAGCAGGTGACAGTCATGGGCTTGATGGGGGGCGGGTGATCCAGATGCAGGGATTGACTGGAGGGAAGGGGCTTTTAGTTTGGCGGGGGTGGTCTGCTTTTTTGTTTGTTGTTTCCCTTTAGGTGACACCTAAGCAGGAACCAAGCCAGGGCAGGGGGTCCTTTATTCTCAAAGCCTCACGGTCACAAGTATTAGCCGAATAAAGAAATCACAAAGGGAGGATATCATTCAACCCTCTCATCCCCTTCTCAAATCTCACAGCAGACACACCCTTAGAGGCCACAAGTAGCTTCTAGAAACTCATTTTAGGAATGAGAGCCTGAGGCCAAGAGCAGACAACCCGAGATCCCTAAGTTTTGGATGCCCACCACCTCACTGGCTCCATCACCATGCTGCCTCCCGGGACCTGCCCCTCTGCTCAGGGGACCTTGAACAAATGGCCACACTCCTCTGAGGGTCAGTTTCCCCATCTGTAAAATGGGAGTAAGTAATACCTCCCTCCTAGGTCAGGGAGAGATGAAATGAGATGAAATCTGTCCAGACCCACTAGGCACAGCTTAGATCACCTCTAAGTGGTCATTAGGTGGAAGTCACTACCCCTGTCATTCTAAATGCTCCCATATCCCCAGCAATCCAGATTACAGACCTCCTGGTTTACTGTGTAGCCCGAAGAAATACACACGCACCTTCCACCACATTTACATGAACTTTACCAGTTTGGTTTCACACCAGCCCACGTGCATATTTGCACGTGTGTGCATTCCAGAGTATTTACCAAGCACCCTCCACGTGTCAGGTCCTGTGCTAGGCGCTGGGGCCGGGGATGACCCGGACCACTCCGGTCACTGAGTCTCACAGGTAAGACAAAGTATTTGTTTGCAGAGCTCTGCCTTCCAAGCGGTCTGATCGCTCACGTTTGGACGCCAAACGCTAGCATTCCGCTTCCCTTCTGGTTTCCGAACCAGGAGCGATGGCTGCAATCTTTTTTCTTTTCTTTCCGGGAGCCTCGCCTCCCACCACCAGCCCCGGACCGCCCTGCGAAAGGACGCCGCTCTCCTTGGCACCCGGGCTGAGACGCTGCCTGAATGTGCGCAGGAACTCGGAGAAGGGAAAGGCGAGAACAGGAAAGAAAGGCCCGGGAGGAACCCGGGAAGAAGTGGGAGGTCTGCGCCTTTGGAGCCCCGCGCCAGCCCGCCCCGGCCCGTTTGGCACCAGCTCCTCCCGGGCCGCCAGGCGGCTGAGCAAAGGCCGGCCTGACACTCACCCGGCCTTTTGTGGGAGGGAAACACAAAGGAGAGGGAAAAACACGTCTTCCGTTTTGACGGAGAAGGCCGACAGCTCCAGGACGCCTGGACCGGCCAGGAACTCCCGGAGCCGGGCCCATTAGCCTCGGCAAGTGAGCACTCAATTTCGCAGGAAGGGGCTGAGGCCCAGCTGCGCGCGCGGGTGGGAACCGCGGTGCCCGGGACACTCCCAGGACGCGCACACCAGGCGCCGGGCGCAAGACCTGGACAAGTGCCGGGCCGCCTCGAGGACCCGCAAGAGAGCAAGCGCCACTGGCCGAGCTCTAGTTTCTGATTATTCCTGGAGGGGGTAGGAGGACTCTCGGAGACGGAGCGAGAAGTGTTCAGCTAACTACTTGCCCAAGGGCTAAAGAAGCCCAGGGGACACAGTCCGCTCCCACCTCCCGAGCAACTCTCTGGCGACTGGAGGATGTTGGGGAAGGGTGCCCGGAGAAGGGGCCCGCAGCCTCGAGCTGCCAGCCCGAGCTCCGGAAGTGGGGAGTGGGGATCGCGAGGTGCCGGTGCACCGCCTCCGAACTGCCACCTCTGCCTCGGCTCGGTGGCGCGGCGCTGGGGCCCGGAGCGTCCTTACGCGCGCCCACGCGGGAACCTGGCCAGTAAGCCAGCTCTCCTGCCTCCGGACTGTGCCTTCCCAGGCTCGGAACCCGCGCCGTGCCAGGAGGGACCCCCCCCCCCCCGCCATCTTCGCCCCTCCTTCCGGCTCCAGGCTTTGGAACAAGCGCGTAAAGAACCGCGCACTCTCGTGGACCGCGCAGGATGCAGGACGGCCGCCGGTGGCTAAAGCAACAAAAGGAACGGGGGCTCCAGGACACGTGCCGCCGGCTGGACTAACCTCAGCGGCTGCAACCCAGGCACGCACTCGTTGCGCCTGCTGGTGTTTATTAGATACACTGGCGTGCTCACAAGTCCACGCCCCGGTTGGTGGCCCAGAGCTCACAGCCCCACGAATGTCCTCACCGTCGGTGGCCGGGGAAAGCCCAAGGAATGACCCGCAAATACCCGGGCTCTGCCAGCTCCCCACCCCCGCTCCCTGCGTTCTTCTAAGTGCCAGACTCGCCTAACTGAACGGTGCTGGGTCATCCTCCGTGACCGGTGGACGACACATCTCCACGCTTCAGTTCTTCATGTTTTAAATACATATTTAACGGATGGCTGCAGAGCCAGCTGGGAAACGCGCGGGTTGAAAAATAATTCCCCAGAAGGCACGAGCTGGGGCTTGGGGGAGAGCCCGCCTGGCTTTCTAGTGGAGACGGGGCTGGAAGACTTATCCAGAAACTGGGAGCAATAATATGGGTTTCTTTTTGTATTTGTTTATTTTGTACCTTTCCTACTTGAAGGCGAATTATTCGCTAAGTTTATTTGTTTGTCTTCTTTTTTTTTTTAAGCCGTACATGCAAGTTAAAAGTTCCCAAATAACGGAGGTAACCAGAGGCCGGTAACACTTCCTGGGAGACAGGGCTGAGGCGCGTTTGTGTGTCTGCAGTATAAAGGTCTAGGGTCCTGGATCTGAAGAAACAAACCTCTGTACTTGAAATGTATGGGTGTGAGAAATTCAACTAGTGAAAATGTCTGAGGTTAGGGAGACGGCGGCTGCCTCTACTATAAAGGAACCACCAATGCTCGCATCTGCAGTACAGGCAGGGCTGCGCTGTAAAGGGCTGGCTTTTTTTTTTTTTTTTTCCTGTAGGCTTGCTACAGACACAGTCTCTTGATTTTCCCATCTGTAAAATGGGTGGAGGCGCCAGTACCACACGGAACTACCTCAGTTAGGCGCTTCTCCAGATCGGGTTGAATTCCTCACGGTCAAGGATTTCCAGGTTTGGGAGCTAGGCTGCGACGGGTAAAACGTGATCCACCGCGGCCGCAAGCGGTTGGATCTTTCTCTCTGGCCCACGGTGTGGAGAGGTCTTCGCCCAGGCTTGAGGCTTCTTTTTACAGACAAAACAGCTTTGTCCCCTACCCCATGGCATGGTGACCACCACAAAGATGGTGCAGAAAACACTGTCACCTGGTTCCCGTGCTGTGAGGGGATGCTTAGCTCTGAGCTCGACTCTCCCCTCGTGTTAGCGTGCTTACTATGCGGAAATACCTCGTCCCTGTGTCTACACCACCGTCAACTTTATGAAGAGTGTGATTTTTTTCAAAACACCGTTCTGGAGTCGGTCCCCTCTTTTCTTCCCCGCCTTCTTCCTCGCAAGGCCCTGCACCCAGCTGGGGGCGCTACTGGCCGCCGGCCGAGCTGCGGCAGCCGCCACCTCTTAGAGGCGCGCTTAGAGTGCGAGGAATGTAGGAGGTTTGAGCCTGGTTATCTTGTACGTTTGCAGCTCAAAATGCCCACGTGTTGATGAAACCCATGAGGTGGGAACAGGTGGCGAGAACACACACACACACACACACACACACACACACATACAGAGAGAGAGAGAGAGAGAGAGAGAGAGAGAGAGAGAGGGCGGAGACTCCAGCCCCAGCTCCTGGGTCGCCAGGGTTATCCGCGCGAATCCGCAAGATTCGAGCGCCTTGTGTATCAGGTTAGTTTGTGCGCAGAGTCCCCATCCCGTCCCGTCCCATCTCCCAGCCTGACTTTGTGTTCCTGTATTTTAATAGAAATTTGACCATGTTCCCTCCTCTCTCCCTCGGTCCTAACCGCTGCCCTCTGCACTTCCCCCGCGAGCCCGCCCTCCGCCTCCCCTTAGCCTCTCACACGCCCCCTCGGGGTCCTTGCTCCAGTCCCTCCCCAAGAATCTCCCGGCCACGGGCGCCCATTGGCTGTGCGCGGGGAGGAGGCGTGTGCCCGGCCCGGCGAGTTTCATTGAGCGGAATTAGCCCCGATGACATCAGCTTCCCAGCCCCCCGGGCCGGCCCAGCTCATTGGCGCGGTGGCCCCTCCAGGACCTGCACTTTGTTCCCCGCCCCCGCCGCGGCCACCGCCGCCGTCGCCGCTGCCACCGGGTTATAAAAACCCTCCGAGCCGGGAAAGGTGCGGATGCTTATTATAGACCGACGCGACATCAGCGCCTTGGGCCGCTTCTCTGCTGCAGCTTTTGGGAACGAGCTCCTCTAATTGCATCCACAGTAAGTGTCCCCGCCCCCCGGCAACTCCAGTCTACATCCCAGGGACAGACGCCCCTCACTTCGGCTGCGACCCGGGAAGCTCCGTTAAAGGGGACGCAGATCCCTCCCCTGCCCGCCTGTTCTCCTGAGCGGCTTCGCTGCTCTGACCCTTCCCACAGTGACCGCAGCACACCTTTCGCCCAAAAGCGAGAAGTCGGGGCAACAATAGCTTCTTCTGCCCAAGTCCCGGTCAGCTGGCGAGCCCCCGGCTGGCCCCGGAGACAGCGCGTGGAATCTGGGCCCGGCGCGGGCGCTGGGTCCCGGCCTATGAGCGTGTGTGTGCTGCGCGCTGTCGATGGAGATACGGTGGATGCGTTTGAGGAACCAAATAAATACTTCTCTATTTAGATCTCCACCTTCCCAAAGAAAAGCCCTCACTTGACACTCTTTCATTCCAGCCCTGGAGATCCTGCCTCCCCATTCCTAATAAAAGGCATAAAACCCCTGAAATGCCACCCTCACTGAGGGGCACCCCATCCTCCCTGGATTAAACCACCTGTGGATGAGAGCGGGGTGAGGTAGCAGGGAGGGAAAAAGAGATGACTTTAGCGCACCTGCACGCCGCAGGAAGGAAGGCCAGAGACAGCGAGGTGCACCAGAAGCGACCGGCCACACGCGCCTGCACCCCGCGCTGCGGTGCAGGCGGGAACAGTTTTTCTGTCTCACTGACCGAGTGCCTCTCGATCTCAGTCTCGATTCTGATCTCTACCTCTCTCGTGTTTCTTCTCCTCTCCGCAGTAGGCGTCCGTGGAAGCTCTGAGGACCGAGGGAGGGAGGACCCTGCGAAAGCTGCGACTATCCCTCGGGGCCATGGACTCGGACGCCAGCCTGGTGTCTAGCCGCCCGTCGTCGCCAGAGCCTGATGACCTTTTCCTGCCCGCCCGGAGCAAGAGCAGTGGGGGCAGCGGCTTCACGGGGGGCACCGTGTCCTCGTCCACGCCTAGCGACTGCCCGCCAGAGCGGAGCGCCGAGCTGCGCGGAGCCATGGGCGCGGCGGGCGCGCACCCGGGGGACAAGCTGGGCGGCGGTGGCTTCAAGTCATCCTCGTCCAGCACCTCGTCGTCCACGTCGTCAGCGGCCGCGTCGTCCACTAAGAAGGACAAGAAACAGATGACTGAGCCCGAGCTGCAGCAGCTACGCCTCAAGATCAACAGCCGCGAGCGCAAGCGGATGCACGACCTCAACATCGCCATGGACGGGCTGCGCGAGGTCATGCCGTACGCGCACGGCCCGTCGGTGCGCAAGCTCTCCAAAATCGCCACGCTGCTGCTGGCGCGCAACTACATCCTCATGCTCACCAACTCGCTGGAGGAGATGAAGCGACTGGTGAGCGAGATCTACGGCGGCCACCACGCCGGCTTCCACCCATCGGCCTGCGGCGGCCTGGCGCACTCAGCGCCCCTGCCCGCCGCCACCGCGCACCCCGCGGCCGCCGCCCACGCGGCGCACCACCCGGCGGTGCACCACCCCATCTTGCCGCCGGCCGCTGCGGCCGCCGCCGCCGCTGCAGCCGCCGCCGCGGTGTCCAGCGCCTCCCTGCCCGGCTCCGGCCTGTCGTCGGTCGGCTCCATTCGGCCCCCTCACGGCCTGCTCAAGTCTCCGTCGGCGGCGGCGGCAGCCCCGCTGGGGGGCGCGGGCGGCAGCGGCGGGGGCGGCGGCGGCTTCCAGCACTGGGGCGGCATGCCTTGCCCCTGCAGCATGTGCCAGGTGCCGCCCCCGCACCACCACGTGTCGGCCATGGGCGCCGGCAGTCTGCCGCGCCTAACCTCCGACGCCAAGTGAGCTTGGCCGGTGCAGGCGCGTTCTGGCGAGCGGGGCGGGAGGGGGCGGGTGGGGGGCGGAGGCTGCGGGGAAGCAAGGACTGACCGGCGCTGGGCCCTGGGAGCTCAGTTCCAAGGAGGAGCGCGGCACCGTGGGCTGGGGGTGGGGGCAATGGTGAGGACGCAGCACCCAGGAACGGAAGCAGTGGAGGCGCGCACTGCACAGTGGGGAGTGACAGGGGCATTTGCTCCGGGACCTGGTTCAACCCCCTCTGGCTTTAAACAGCGCTGCTCGGGTAGACACCGTTTTATATGAAGGCACAGCTACGTGCATCCCTTCCTCCAAACCCCCCTTCCCCCGAAAAAGAGGTGATTCTAAAAACTGTAGTTTCCCTGCGAACTTGGCCTCACACGGCCGGGGCAGCCCTTGGTTATACCGGGGAGGAAAGGAGGGAGGGGAGCGTTGGAGACTTCCTTTCCTGCCTCCTCTCTGGGCGGGAAGGAGACTCTCAGCCACACTCCAGAAGCGGCTGTCCGGGCCTTGCCCTCACGGGTCGTCCCTGGCCCAGGGCCAGGGGTACCAGTTGGTCAGAAGCTGGTATTTGGTACCAGAAGCACTTACGGTCGTGTCCAATCTCCATATGTGGGTAAACCCACAGCTGTCTCAGAACTGTTACCGTTCCTCCCTGTCGCTCCTATTGGTTTGGGGGCTTGTGGCTCTCTAATAAAATCTGTCGATGTTCCTTTTTCAACAGTATGAGCAAGCTTTATAGACGATCAGAATAGAACCACTTGTGGATTGGAATAACCTAAAACTGTCGACTTTAGGTGCGGGTGTTTTTTTAGTTATTTTAAGGTATAATCTCCCTCCCTTCCCATTCTTTCCATCTCTGAGCACGAAGTGATTTGATTTCTTACCTGACTGGGAGCAGTCATTTCGGTACCCGAGGGTTTGACAGAACTCAAAGGATGTTGCTGTGAATATAGTTTTGGTTATTTGGGGAGTTCTGTTGGCTTTTTAGTTTTTTCTTTCTTGGATGTGTAAATATCAATAACGAGGTAAGTGCGTGCTGCGGATCTGTTTGCTCACATGACTGCCAGTCCTACCCCCTCACCCCCCAGTCTAAGCCGGGTTTCTTCTATATTGGTTTCTTTTTGCCAGTTTAACACAAATGACAAACTCCTCCGTGCTTCCTGTCTTCCGCAAACCGCCTGGGCGCTACCGGAGTTGCAATATGGGCTTCAGGGCGTCTGCACGTAACATCCCGCCTCTGATCGCTGCCCCTTGCAGAGAGTGTATCATCTGTTTTATTTTTGTAAAAAGAAAAAAGTGCTAAATAATATTTATTACTTGTTTGGTTGCAAAAAAATGAAATAAATGATCGAGTGTTGAGATTTTAAATAAAATTTAAAGTAAGTCCGGTGTTTTCCAGCCTTGTGGGTGGGAGGAGGTGTGGGGAGCTGCCTGGGGAAGGGAGTGCAGGATTCCATCCCTTTCGGCCGGATTTGGGGACCGTTCTGCTGGTTTTGCCCTGGAGAAAGATAAAAGGGTTGTTTGCCTATTTTCCTCCCCCGTAACAAACATACTCACATTCTCTTTAAAGCACGTTCTGAGCACATCCTCCGGGTGCCTCTCACAACTCGTTTTTATTTTTATTTTCTAACGCCTAATCCGGAACTCCTTTTCCCTTTGGTTGAGGATTATGTTAATTGAAAGTGAAAATTTCCCTCCCTGCTCGAGGAACTTTGGGCCTCCGGAGTGAGGCCCGTGCCTTTGACTGGGGGGTCCGGGCTCTCGGTCTCCTGCCCTGCCGCGATTCCATTTGCTCTCTGCTGAGAGGTGGTCGCCCACCCGCATCCAGCTCGGGGCTTCAGCTGAGGACCAGCCACGTGAGGCCACCCCCGCGACCGGCATCGCCACGGTGTTCCCGGCAGAGCGCTGCGGGAGCGTTTGGCGCGGGATCTGCTAACCCTTCACTCCCTTCCCTGCGCTGTGCACGACCCTGCCCCGGCGCCCACCCCGGCCTTGAACTGCAATATGTCAGGTGCTGGGAACTGCCCGCGGGGAGCGAGACTGTTGCGAGACGCGCTTTGGCCTCGTGCTCTTCCTCCAGGGCCACCTCTGTTTTGTCGCCGCTACTGGGTTCTCCACAATCCAAAACTGCAATACAAATTTAGGACGTGGCTCTTAAGAGAGATTCTGGGTAAAAGTTAAAAAGCTTCGGCCTTTCCCGATCAAGGAAGAGGACAGACCATTTTGCAATCTTTCAGCCCGCCGGCTTACGGAAGAACGCGCACCCTTGAACGCAGCGAAGTGCGGACGCAGTGGACTGGTCCCGCGGCCCTGGGCCCTCTCGCCGACGACGTCTTTGGTGGCCACCGGTGGAAGGTCCCTGCGCCTAGGGCCCCCCGGGGCGGGGAAGGTTTCCCCGGTTGGAACCCCACTTCTTGAGGTCGCCCCTGAGCCTAAGGAGGACTCCCCTTGCCCGGGAATGAGGGTAGCTCCATCCCCTCGCTCGGGGACAGGTGCTTCCAGGTCCTCCAGAAGGTACTATCGGGCTGCTGACCTAAACAGCAGGCGGACGCCCAGGGATGGGTGCTGTAGGCCTCGTACCCGGCTTCGCTTTTGACGGAAGGCTGGGAAGAGGCCGAGGGGCTGCGGAGGGGAGAATAAAGGGGGTGGGGCCCAAACCGCACCACGCGAATCCAAGAAGAGAGTAGGGCAGGATCTAGTAGCTTTTATTTCGAAAGCCCATTTGAAACGAAAGTTGTTACGAATTCAAAGCTGGGCCTGCTCCAGCCGAAGACACAAACAGAGGGGACCCCGCGGGATGCGGGTAGGGGGTGGGGCTCCGTCGCAGTCTCAGCTTCCTTCACCCACCTCAAGGCTTGACGTGTGCAGCCGTGGGCTCCCGGCGTGCGCGGTGTATGCATAGAGGGGCAGTTGCTGAAACAAAATAAATCAGGTCTTTCCCCACAATCCCCATACCCAAACTCTCGGCCCGCGTCCAGCCGCCAGTCTCGCTAGACCTGGGCCTCCAAGGAAGGAAGGCCTGGATCCAGCCAGGCTCCGGGGCCTCCCCGGAACCACCCACCTAAACCTTGCGCCCAGCCACGGATCTGGGCCACCACTTGGGAGAGCGCAGCGTCCTCGGACTCCGAGTCGGCGCGCACAGGCGCACACGAGCGCGTACGTCCGCCCGGGGCAGGTGGCTCCTTGCAGAGCGGCCTTAGACTGGGGGCAGCCTGGGTGGGTGACTCAGGCCAGCGGTTGGGCTTCGGAGTAGAGCGAGAAAGAATGGTATGCTACCACGCGGACTTCCAAGGCGCACCCACAACCCCCAGTGAAAGCGAGGGGAGGGGAGAAGGCGGTGGCTAAACGGTCCCGGGAGAGACGCGGTCGGTCCGCAGGGCACTGGGACGGAGGCTCCCTTCCCGGCAGCATTAACTTCTCTCGTGCGCTGGTCTACAGCTCAGCTTCCCCACGCCCCACGTGGCCCTCGCAATTCCTCAGCTCTCAGCCTTGGGGCCCAGAGACTTCTGTCACCAGCCCCCAAGGTCTTCGAGAGTCTCTCCAACCCCTCCCCCACCATAAAAAGCCGCTGACTTAAGGTTGAAGGGCAGTGCCTCCTCCATGGCCTCTGTCCTCCAGAGCACTGTCCTACCTCTTCACTCCCTTACTGGGCAGCAGACACAGAGAAATGACTGTTCCCTGGATTCTGTGTTGGAGAGCATGCCAGAACCCCTGGGTGTTGTCCTGCACCTCTAGCGCCCATAGAGCTGAAACTCTGAATCCCAGGAACAGGCAGTAAGCCAAGGGGCAAAGCAAAGCTTCACACCTAAAGCACATCTCAGTTGGGAACGTTGCTGAGACCCAAGGTGTCGCACTCCCTCCGAGAGGATGGCTGTAGGAAGAACTATACCGGGGCACTCATGCAATCTGGGGTTGGGACAGCCCAGCAAGTAAGACCCGTCCTTCTCATTCCCAGACTGAAACCGGGGAAAAGCCCTGAGGCCAGGGCATTGGGTTTTAAAGCCCCCAAGACACTCTCAGTGCTGGAGAGCTGTCTGTCTGCCTCGCCTTAGGGCAGAAGCCACCTAGCAATCTGTCTGAACTCCCTCTGCTAAGTAAACACCTTGATGCCCCCTAGAAGTTCACCAAAAGCAAAAGATTCCCCCTATACAAGCCCACCTCTCATTTTAGGTCCTTCTTTTAATATGGACTTGGGGCCAAGTCTGGGTCTCCACACACGTGCTCCACAGTACCAGTAAGGATTATGGGGGTCTTTGACGGGGGTCCTACACCAAAGGTCTCAAGACTTTGCTGGTGACAGGCTCTTCAGTCATTGTCTCTGCAAACCTGTAAGAGGGGCCAGATTCAGGCCTGGCGGTTCTCAGGGTAAGTTGTTGCTGCACTGCGTCCCACCCTGGCTGGGGAGGGGTGCCTGTGGAACAGCAGGGATCAGCAGGCCACTCCTTGACTTGGAGGCTGCAGACAGACCATAGGCTAGACCCCCGGGGCTAAGCCCTCCACCCCCTGTCAGAGTAACGGGCCAGCCTAGGCAGGGCAGAGACGGGCATCACCCCTCACTCCCATCGCTACTTCCCATCTCTCTCTTGTGACTGCTTTGTTGCTACAGGGCCGCATCCATTTGTGGCTGGGGTTAATGGGGGGAGGGGACGCTGCAGAGAAGAACAGATGTGGCCGATCGGGGAGCAAGGAGGCAGCACGAGGCTGCACCTCGGGGAGTTCAGGATACTAATAATAGGCGGAGGAGGCTGGAAAAGGAGGCACTAACATTTATGGAAGGCTAGTTGGTATACAGCATCGCGCTGAGAGCTTTGCGTGTGTTATTAATTCATTCAGTTCTCCCGGTAACCCTTTGAGGATGGTGCTACTATTATTCCATTTTACATGCGAGGAAACTGAGGCACAGAGAGGGTGAGTGGCTTGCTGAGGGGAGGAGACAGTAAATGGAGGCGGCAGGGCTGTAATCTGGGAGTCTGGCTCCAGAGCCCACCTCGGGGAGGTCGCCCCATCCGCACCAAGGCCCCCCTCGCCGCCTCCCCCTCCAGGCTGTCCCCAGATTCTGGCTGAGCCGCCAGCCTCGGGAATCGTCGTCGGAGCTCCCGCGCTGCACCACGCCCAGCCCCCTTAGGTGACGCTCTCAATGCTTCCCTTGTGCGCCTGGACCCCATCTGGCCCCGACGCCCCCATCTGGACGGCGGGCGGTGCAGAAAGGCCTTAGCAATTAGCGGGCTCGGGTGGGCGCGCGGCGCGGGCGGAGAAGGGCCGCAGCGGGGGAGCTGAAGCGGCCCCTAATTAGGCCGCCGGCGGCGCCGAGAGGGACTATCGTTCGTGGCGGGACAGCTGCCACCTCCGCTGGCCCACGGGCTGCATCCCCTGCCCGGTTGCGCCGTCCACACCGCGTGCTGCAACTCGCAGAGGAGTCCTGCACGGGTCGGGCTGTGGGACCTCCGAGGAAGCGGTGGGGTGCGCGAGCAGGGAGGGCGCGCTGTCCTCCCCGGGAACCTCGGGCCTCACGTTACAGCACGCCGAGGGCCCCACAGACACGGGAGGGGGCCGACTGCCCCGCGGGCTTCCAGCTTGCGACCACGGAAAGTGGCGCGGCTGACCAGGACCGCCCAGCTGGGCACCGGCGTTGGGGTCCTCCAGCCTCCCCGTCGCCGTTCTCAGGGAACTGACTTGCTCCGTGATCTCGTGCCGAGCTGTGCGCCGGCATCCCCTCCACCCCTTGCTTCCTGGATCCCGAGCAGGCAGAACGGGCCCGAAGGGGACGCGCACCCACGTCCTCACCCGCCGGGGCCCCAGCGCGACCCGCTCGGGCTAGGATTGAAGCAGCTGCCTTGGACCGCGCGCGGCTTTCCTTTGGGGAGCTTTGAGTCTGCGGCGGCCGCAAGGCCTCTGAGTCCACTAGCTGTGGGCGGGGCTGGGAGTCCCCCCGCGAGAGGGAGACACGCGGAACCCACCAGGAGCGCCTAAGTTCACGTGGAGGCCAAACAGCATCCCGGACACCGGCCGGGCACCGGCACCCGGGTCCACGCTCCCTAGTCCACACCCGAGCTCGGGCTCACGGGTACAGGCGCACCGGTGAGCCTGGAACCTCGAAGCCTTGGCCGTGGCTGGAAGCCATTGGGGCCTGCTGAGCCCTGGAGGCCCGGCGAGCCAGTGATCGTTGGCCAAGGACAGCTCCGTTTACCTTCCCCTTCCTTGGCTTCCGGGAAAGCTGGTAATCTGTCCCCTTCCGCTCCTTCTAGCCCTTGTAGGCCCGGCCCACCGCCCTTCCCTCTGCCGGCCTCCCAGCCCAAGCCTGCTTTCTGAGGCCTCGGCTTCCCCGGGGAAGAGCCAGTGGGAAACAGGACCATGAGCAATTCACTCCCTCTTCGTCCTCACATCTTCTTGGCAGTAGAAGCTTGCCTTGCAGAGCAGGGCTGGAGTGGCCTCCCAGAAGCCTTGCGGGCTCTCTCTGACCTCAGTTTCCTCACCTGTAGAATGGAGCCAGGTTGGGTGATCACCAGAGCTCCGTGGGAGGATCAGGCTAGACCCTGGGTATCTGAGCCCTCAGGATCCCCTGGTCCACCTCTGGGCAGAGGTTCTGGGAGCCCCTGTCTGGCAGAGAGGGTAGGATGGGTGAAAACAACTCCCCTTAGTGTCCTGTGTGTGCACCAGGAGAATTCACAACCTCCACTGAAATGGGCGTGTAGACAATTCTAGAAATGACTCCCATTGGTCCTTGGCTTTTCAGCTCCCCCAGGATACAAACTGGCTTGGATGCCTTTGTATCTAGACATTCCTGCTTGATGTAAAAGAATGAATGGATGGATGGTGCACTGGGAGTGAATGGAGGACTCAGAGAAGGAAGAGGTTTCCAGAGTGTGGCGAGGGAGACGAGAGTGTGAGGGGCCAGAGAATCATGCGCTGATAGGGGCCCCTGGGGCCTGGAGACTGGTGGGCAATTTCGATTCTTTCCGGGGCAGCTGGGTTCCGATTCCCCCGCTCTACAGAGAGCCAAGTTATCAGATCTCCCGGGGCGTCTGTCTCTTCTTATGTAAATAGAATAGGTAATAATAGTACCAGACAATTGTGCTATTGCCAGGATTACATGAAATGGCCTAGGATTAAATGAATGGCCTCCTACCTGATCTTAGCCATGAACGGATGGGCCCAGGGACCTGGCCAGGGTATAGCGGCTGCACTCTCACTCATGAGCCTGGGCCTCCAGAAAGCAGCCACCAATATTTAGGTCATTTTTGCGGGTGGGGAAGCACTCAAACACCATGAAGACCGTGATTGGGCAGCTGGGTATGGGGTGGTGGTAGGCTGCCTTGGCCGGGCTCCACCGGCTGTGTGACCTGGAACAAGAGACAGGCACTTTCTGAACCTTAGCTTCTTTATCTGCAAAATAGGGGCGTGATGCTGGTACCATTTCCATAGCGAATCAGGTTTGAAAGGGAGAACCAGGCCCTGGGCCTGGCATACAGGGCAGGCCCACGGAGGCAGACGAGTCTACCTAGCTGCTGGGGTGTCATTTCACTGAATCTTCTACAAGGTCCTACAAGGGAGGGTCCCTGTTACTCTGTCACGTGGCCAGCCCCGGAGCATCCCAAGGGCGCCTATATGACCCAGAACCCCAGGAGAGGCCCAGAAGTGTCCCTGAGCTCTATATACAGAGTCCAATCCCCACTCCCACCCTGCAGGGCAAAGCCCCCGTTCTCACCTCCGCAGGCCTCAGGGTGCCTGGTACGGGGCCTGGCACATAGTCCTTGCATTGGCTAGTGGAGCAGGGCCCACTCCCTGCGTAGCAACCAGAATCAAGTCTTTTTAAGGGCAGGAGCCAGGATCAGAGAGGAATTAATTGAAGGGAAAGTTGTCTGAGAAACCGAGGCCCCAGCCCCGCAGTTCTCTCCCCTCCCTCTTGGGGGGAGCCCTTCCTCTCGGGGCCAGGCCTGCTTGTCCCTCTCTCCGCGCCCCTCGGATGCCCAGTGCAAGGGGTCAGCTGGAAGGTGAAGGACCCTTCCTGCTCTAGACTTGCCAAGGACAGCCACGGTGGTGGGGCCTCCTGGGAGTGGGGCTGGGAGCTCCCCATCACCCCACTTCTGACCTCGCCCAGCTATTCAGGCCCGTACAGCTAATGAAGACACCAGAGTGCTGTGTGGCTCAGCCCAGACAGGAAGGCAGTGACCTAGTGCAGCCCGTGTGCAGCAGGGGCAGGGAACTCCAAGCTGTTAAACCAAAAAGGCGTGGAAGACCCCTCCAGCCCGGGGGCTTACCCTGTCTCCCCTCTCCTTCCCATCATCCCTTCCACCAGATGGGAGTGGGGCTCAGGCCCCAGCCACCCACGGGCAGATCTGCTTGTCATCACCCCCGCATTTCGGGGGTTGAATCTATCAGTTACTTGAAAAAAAATTTTTATTGAAATATAGTTGATGTACAATGTTGTGGTAGTTTCAGGTGTATATTTTTATATATATATATATATATATATATATATATATATATATATATATATATATTCATTCTTTTTAAGATTCTTTTCCATTCTAGATTATTACAAGATATTGAGTTCCTTGTGCTATACGGTAGGTCCTTGTTGATTTCAGTCACTTCTTTTTGTTTGTTTTAATTGAGGTGAAATGTCTGTAAGATGAAATTAGTCATTTTCAAGTGAACAATTCAGTGGCATTCACAAGGTTGTATACCCACCACCTCTCTCTAGTTCCAAAACATTTTTATCCCCCAAAGGAAAACCCTGTGCCCGTTAAGCAGCTACTCTCCACTTCCTCTGCCTCCAGCCCCTGGTAACTGCTAATCTGCTTTCTGTCTCCACAGATTTACCTACTCCGGACATTTCATTTAAATGGAATCATATAATATGTCCGCTTTGCGTCTGGCTTTTTTCCCTTAGTGTAATGGTTTTGAGGTTTAGCCATCCTGTAACCTGTGTCAGTGCTTCACTCCTTTTCAAGGCTGCATAATATTCCATTGTATGGATGTACTGCCTTTTGTTTATCCATTCATCTGTTAACTTCTGAGTAACTCCTCAGGCCATTGCATGTGACCTGCCATGGTGAAAAGAAGCCTGGGCTAGGAGTTAAAAGTCTAGAGCAGGCTGGGCGTTCTAAGGCAAGTTGCTTGACCTTTCGGGGCCTCAATCTACGCATCTATAAAGTGAAAAGGCCCATTCTAAGTTGTGGCCCTCTGTGACTTTTCACAATGCTGAAGTCCTCCCTGACACTTGTAGAGAGAAGCCCCATGACTTTCTTGCCAGCCATAACCCTGTGTCAGGGACCCCCAAAAGAAAGCCCCGGGGCTGGACAGGCACCTCCAGTGAATCAGACCCCCCTAACAAGTCTGTACCTTTGGGTCTCAGAGAGGCCGAATCTTAGTGAGAAGTGTGGCTGAAGTAGGTAGTGTTTTGTGAGTTATTCCCTTATTAAATACCCAGCCAGATTCTCATCACCTGCGACTTGATGATGAAATGGTCAACTTACTTGTTGCATATACAGGACCTCATTATGATATAGTTAAGAGTCACATTTTAAGAAGCGGACATTGAACTAGATCATGAGGATTTAACGGAAACCGGGAGGTTGTAGAAATAGATGTCCTGGCTCCTGTAATCTGCGTCTCTCATCTGACACACATTTACCACCCTTTTACCCCATCTCCTGCTTTGGGCAGGTTGGAAACATACAGAAACGGAGTTAAGAGCTATGCTCTTTCTTAGCATTTAAGAGCTTTGAGGGAATTCCCTGGCTGTCCAGGGGTTAGGACTTGGTGCTTTCGCTGCCGAGGTCCTGGGTTCGATCCCTGGCTGGGGAACTAAGGTCCTGTAAGCTGCACAGCGTGCCCCCCCCCCAATTTAAAAACAATAAAAAATAAAAATGAAAAAGAGCTTTGAGACCTTCCCTAATTGGTGGGGGGGTTAGCCTACTGCCCTTTCCAATTGGAACTGAACTGGGGTGGAGGTAGACTTAAATGTAAGGGAGGTACCATTATCTCAAGGATGGTTCACATTTCGCTTTGGAATATGGAAGCTCTGTAAATTGACATGATAATTTCACCTCCTTCTCTTTCAATACTCCAGCCTTACCCTGGCACTTTCAATCCCCTTACTCTGCTCACTGTTTTTTTCCCCATACTATATTTTTAAAAATTTGTTAATTTTGTTGTTTACTGTCTGTCTTCCCCAGTGGAGTATAAGCTCCAAGAGGCAGAGGTCTTTGTTCATCCTGATCGCTGATATAGATCAGTGCCCAACCCACAGTAAGAGCTCAATAAACAGTCGTTGAATGAATGAATGATGAATGCACATGGAGGATTTTTGCCACCAAGCCCTTTCCTAACTAGAGCAGAAGAGGTCCGAAGCTTCACTGGGACTTCCACACAAGAATACACAAGCAGAAGCTGATCCTGTGGGAAAAAAAAAAAAAAAAGCATTGTTGAACTCTGCCTTCCCAAAAGTACATTTTAAAAATCAGCCAGGTCTTGGAGGCTGGTCACGTATTGGTCTTGGGATAAGGGGCAAATAAGCGGTTTTCTGAAATAATTTATCAGTTAGGATCAACAAATTTACTAAAGCTATAACGTCTTACAAACTTACTAAAGCTGTAACACTTAACAAACTTACGAAGACTGTAACATTCTCCACTACTTCCTTGAGTCCCTTGGGTTAGTTTTTGAGGATAATTGGGATCTAGACCTCGAGGTCTCAAACTGACCTTTAAATTAAATGGATTCATAGCTGGACAATTTGTCCTAATCCTTTGGGAGGCAAACTCCTTGGGTTAAAAAGAAAATAAAAAAGGCAAATATTCAATCTGATGAATCTTTCCGATGGGAGCATATTTGAAAGAGGAAACATATTTCCTGGTACATTAGCAGCTCCCCAAAATCACCCACGTCAAAGGGTAGGAGGGGGGCTGCAGTCAGCATAAACCTTCACATTACATGTCCTAAGGGGAAAAAAAAAAAAAAAAATACCCTCCTCAGTGGTTGTATTTATCCCGAATGCAAAACTGTCCCCTTTGTTGAGGTCGGCTGAACCAACGCGGCCAGGAGAACAATGTCGAGTCTGCTGGCGGGCCATGTGCTAATGTGCTCATGCATTACAGGCCGCAACAGATGGCTGTGAGAACACCCGGGCCGGCGCCTGCCTGGGTCAGGATGCAACGCCCAAAGCCTCCTTCCCAGTTCTGTCCTGTTATCAAAACACTGCTTCTCTTTGGAGAGATGATGGCTGTCTCAGGGAGGCGGGCCAGGCCCCTGCTGCAATGCAGGGCACGACGGCAGAGCAAAGGTGCAAAGGAATCATTATTGGGGGGGTGAGGGGCTTTGCTGGTTTGTTTGAACAATGTTGCAGAATGGAAAAGTATTCATACAGTTGAAAGTCAGAAGCAAGGAGACACATGCTGTATTGTTCCAACATGTTAGCTCATGGGTACCGCTCACATCTTTCATCTTCTTCTACGCCCAAGATTTGGTGTTTTGGGTGTAGTTCTAATTTCTCTCCCCTTCCCTCTGAGGAGTCTTTCTTCTCTCTTTCCCCACATCTCAGTGAATCACTGAGGAGAGAGAGTAACCCGGCGCCCAAAACCAAAACCAAAACAAAACCCAGCTTTCTTGCAACCACATAGAAGAGTTCAGAGAAATTCCTTTGGAAATGTAACTAAGTGGGATGCGTCTGGGCTCCTCTGACGTTGATCCCTGTTTCTCTGCAATGGAGAAGAAAACCCACAAGAGGCATCGCCTCCACCTTGAAGCAAAGGCTTGAGCAGGTTGGGCTGAGCCGACACCTTGAGGCCCAAATGTTCCGGGACAGGATGCAGGACCATCAGTGACCGTCTTGTCTCCCCACCCGTGGAGCCGGGCTGGGCAGTCCAGGCCACCCTGCCCACTCTCCCGCTCACGTCCCCAGGGCTGGAGACCAGGACTCACTCTGAGCAAAGCCTCCCGGGATGAAAGTAGCACAGGGAGGGCGGTATCTCAGATTCATCCCAGATCCACACAGGGGTAGAGGCGCACCCACAGCGCAGAAACAGACAAGCCGGCTTACCCTTGCCATTTGGTATTCAAAGTTGGTCTAAGCTTCACGGGGTTCATGCGGGGAGCCCTGGGAAGCTGGCACGCACCCCAGCCTCTCCTCCCCAGCTGCCTGTGGTGCTCAGCGTTCTTCCTGCTAATGCCAATGTCTGGATACGTGTGGTGTCTCCAGAAAGCCCTGTAAAAATGCCCATTGCCTGGGAGGGAATACAGAGCGAGCTGTGAGCAGAGGTCAGTCTATAAGGTATTATTGATAACACCAAGTAGGGTCCCGAGAGCCTGGAACAGGTGAATTTTATGTAGAAGGGAAGCAGGAGAGGCCAAGAAGAGAGGGATTAACAGGGCTAGTGCCATGCGGGCCAGATGCAGGCTTTGGGGAGGGATATTGAAGGGTGTATTCGTTAGGATGCAGGTTGGGCGCTATAACCAAGGAAGCTCCAAGACAGTTAAAGTTAAATGAAGTTAAAGTCTAGGGGAGGTTGTCCAAGGCTTGTCTGGAGGTTTGATGGTAACAGGGACCCAAGTTCCTTCCCCATTGTGGCTCTGCCGTCCTCAACACACAGCCTCCACCTATGGCCAAGAAGACAACTCCAAGCCCTGCCATCATGACCATATTCTGGCAAACAAGGCTGGGGAAGGGGTGGGCCCTCCCTTCCCTTCCCTTCCCTTCCCTTCCCTTTACACACATACATAAGTGGCACACCTCACTAGCTCCTGTTCCCCAAGGGCAGAACTTAGTCGTAGGGTCACATCTAACTGCAGAGGAGGTTGGAAACATAACTTTCCTGTGGGTGGCTGTGTGCTAAGTAAAACTCCTGTTACTAATAAGGGGAGAGCAGAAACTGGGGGACACAAGTGCAAGCCACGCAGGGCTGGGGGAGGAACTTCCCAAAGATCTTGGCATCTGCAGCAGCTGACTCACGCCTGACAAATGTTTGTTGTGGACCAAGCACAGGCTGGAATCCGTTTTCTAAGGGAAAGGGGATGAATTTCCATATGAGCAGTGGGGAAAAGAGAACTTTTAAATAAAAATAGTACATTTCTATAGCACTTGCTGGTTTGTAGGGCCTTTTACATTTTGCACTCATTGCCTCGTTTAAAATGAGGAGCCAGGGACTTCCCTGGTGGCCCAGTGGCTAAGACTCCACACTTCCAATGCAGGGGGCCCGGGTTCGATCCCTGGTCAGGGAGCTAAGGTCCCACCAGCCACACAGCATGGCCGAAAAAATAAAACAAAATAATAAAAGAAGAAGAAATTAACCTTGTTATCCTGATATTAACTGAACCATAGATTCTGTTTGGATGTCACCAGTTTTTCCGCTAATGTCCTTTGTCTGTTCCAGAGAAGAGTGGATGGTACCACATTACACTGAGTTGATATTTATGTTTAAGAGTGTTGACCAAAGCCTTGCTCAAAGCGGCTCTAGATACTGCTCCTAGGCAACATATTATACAAAAATTCCACTGTTGTGAAAAACAGACACAGAGAAAGCTAATCACCACTGGATTAAGATTTGGTGGAAGGAGACATAAGATTAAGGGGAAATCAGGTGAGCATGGTACACTGGGAGGAAGTATTAAAATCCCTGGGAGTGGAAAAGGGCTGAAACATCCTAAGGGACCACATAATTAAAGCACAACAGATAACAATTCCCCTGAAAAAAAGGATGCAGGGAGAAAGAGGCGCCAAAAAGACTGCTCAGAGCGGAGGAGCATCCGTTGTACAAAGTGACAAGAGAATCTCCCTCTTTTTTTCTTAACATTTTATTTTATATAGGAGTACAGTTGATTAACAATGTTGTGATGGTTCCAGGTGTACAGCAAAGTGCTTCAGTTATACATATATATGTATCTATTCTTTTTCAAATTCTTTTTCCATTTAGGTTGTTAACATAATATGGAGCGGAGTTCCCTGTGCTAGGTCCTTGTTGGTTATCCATTTTAAATACGGCAGTGTGTACATGTCAATACCAAAGAGAATCTCCCTCTTAAAATCTTCTTCGTAAGAGTCTAATTTCCACGGTCACTTATGCTGCTGAGTGATTAAGAGCTTACCAGGGGAAAATGTGAGAGGAGAAAACAGTGACAGGAGTCTATGGTGGATGCATCTCGATGCAGATAGAAGAGTCACGCCTATTTCAGAGCTGCCAAAAAAAGCCTCACTTCTGTAATTAAAAAGAGCCTGGTTGCTTTTAAATCTGCACTGTAAACATTCAGAATCCACCTTATCAGAGTCAATTGATAAGGAACCTTTACTTATTTAGAGACGCCACCAGCACACCTAGCTGAATCACTGAGAAGTTCAGTAAAACTCTGGTAGAGAGCAAGGGATAGGCACCAAGTTTGGACACAGGCGAAATAACATAGAGCATATGTCTGTCTCCAAAACCTCTCATGCAGGCATTCTACTGATCCCATTATATCAACATTATAACTGGAATTACTACGATTTTTTTAAAGGACTATAAAATAATATCAGAGAAGAGGAGAGAGAGGAGATTGGAAAACAAGGAAACGTGATACAGTGGAAGCAGACTTTCTCCATCTGGCATATGACGCTGCTCCCCCAGCCCTCGATTAACACCCCCAAATCTATCTCCACCATTCTCCATGTGTATGTTCCTAATTTGGAGTATTAATTCCTTTCCTTGTTTTGTTTTCTGGGACAAGAGAATCTAATTAACAGTGGGTAAGAAAAGCATGACTCTTAACAGGAGAATGGATGTCACGGTCTTTTCCAAATCAGAGCAGAAAAGTTCCAGGAATACATATCATTTGAGAAATTTAACAAGCTATGGAATAAACCTAACCCTTCAGGCTAATGGAAATCACAAGGAGTAAATGCACAGGAGATTTGCATGAAGGTGACTAAAATTAATAAAATAGAACATGCCCCGTGGGATAGGATCGAAGAGCAGATGCTAACTTAGCTGAACTGACAATAAGCAAAGCGATGATTAGCTGTACTGTGATGGCTCGCTGACCTGGCCAACACATCTGAGAGTGGTCCAACTGGAGTCAGTAACCATGGTGTCAGGGCAGGTGAGAGACAGGGATCACCCCGTGAAGAGCATGGCCTTCTGGGAAGGCCAGCTAGAGAGACAACAGGCTAGATGATTACACCAAAGCTTGTTGTTCCACACGTTCAAGACAACCGATGCATTATGGGTGACTTAGCAGGTGGAGAAAGCAAGAGCAGACTAGAGGTCCGAAAGGTGGGGGAGGCTTCAGGAAGGATGGGGGACTTAAACCAGCCCTGAAGGACGGATCCAATTTGAGCATGGAAGTGGGGGATGCTCAGAGTTCGTCCACCCTTGGGTTTATTCGGCTCAGAAAACTCTCGCATCCTTCTGACTATGGGGAGAGCAAGGTCAACTTGTAGTAACTAATAAGACCTCCACCCTCGGGTCGTGGCTCACAAGCCCGGCTGTTCATCAAAACCGTGTGGGTGGTTTGTTTGTTCGGTCTTAACGTCCACCCCAGGGTCTGACCCCAAACCTACTGAGTCAGCATCTCTGGGGGCTGGTGCCAGGGATGTGTGTGTTTGTAAACATCAGGTCATTCTGACCCAGTGAGCTATTCCAATGGCCCCACGTCAAGACGAAGAAACTGAGGCCCGGAGAAAGGACGCGATTGGCCCATGGGACACATACAGTGAATTCCTTCGGCAGGTGAATTTCCAAGCATTTCCTCAACCCTTCTCCCCCAGTGTTGTGCTCGGAAACCCCACTGCAGTGGCAAGCAAGTGTGACCCTAACATCTCCTGGGCTGGGTCCTGACTGCCCCACGGGGTCCTGGAGGTTATAAGGGTGTATTGAAGCTTCTGTACCTTGTGGTCGCTTCATTGCTAACAACCCACTTACCTGGAAGACAAAGAAGCAGCTTCTTGATCCAGCCCTGGAATTGGACCGTTTGTCCCTAGGGAGGTGGGGGGATGGTAAAAACAAAACTGCTGACGTGACAGTTTAGCCTTTTCCTGCTTTGCCTTTGACCTAAGCCTCTGAAACTGCTCCAACTGCAGACACACCGTCTCTGAGAAGCAAGGGTGCTCTGTGGCCCCTTAGCCCAAAGCTCATTCCCTCCAGGCTGTCACCCTAGGGGTTCCTTGCAAATGCTTTCAGGCTCGTTTCTTATTTTTAAAAAGGATGTCTATAAACATGCAAGACCTGCTCTATTTTAGCCAGAACAAACAGATTCATGTTCCTAAATGCTCTCGTGCCTCTCCCCGCTCCTCTCATAATTTACTAACACGTCATCCCATCCCCACCTCCGGATTTCTTTCCAGATGCCTCTGAATCCCTAAGCCAGGCCACCGTCAATTTCTGTCCTCCTGCAGCACTTCCTCCCACGAGACCTTGCAGCTCCTGCCAGGCCCGCCTGATCTGTTGCCCAACTGTCTTCCTCAACTGGTACCCAGGCGGGCGGTGTTCAGACCAACCCTCAGCTGCTTTTCAACAACGCTGGCCTTTTCTCTACATGCCTCATCCTCCATCTCAGTCTTCCCCAAGCTTTTCTTTTCAAAGAGAGTTTCTTACCTCTCATTCCAAAGGTGAATCCTCCAGGTCAGGGGTCTCTGGCCACCCTGCCCTGTGCATACCCTCTGTCCTCCCCCTGCCCCCTGCACATTGTCCCCGACATCCCATCAGCTTTACTTTGGAGGATGCTCTCTGGCAGGGGGCAGAGGCCACTGGAGAAAGTGGGGTTTAGAGATCGCACGATTTCATTTGTTCTTCTTCCTCCTCGTTAATACTGAAAACCCTTTCAGCGACTGATTTGCTCACCAAATATTTATGAGCCGCCTGCTGTATATCAGGCACTGAACTGAACCCTGGGATAGCTGGCCGATTGCTAGGTATTAAGGTTCAATACGAAGGTTTAGAAGATTATTCAGAAATCAACTCCAGAGTTGCCTAGAGAAATAGATCAAAGAATCCAAGTGAGTAAAAAGTCTTTTTTCTACCTTTTTCTAAGTGGACAGTTACCAAGAGACAACAAAAAGCATGTCACGAAATTTGTGTTGGGTCCAGGGACTTGGCTGGGTCATAAACAAGGCCTTAATTATACACAGCTTAGCGTGGTCCCATTGATTTAGGGACATTTATTAAGTGCCCCCCGCCCCCAGTTTCAGGGTCCTTCCTCTTCCGCAGATATCTGCACCCCCATGACTGTAGGATCGTGGTGATGGGGCTTAAAAGCCCAACGGGTGCCCAAAAGTTCTAGCAGTCTGTTGTATAACAATATGAATATAGTTAACGCCACTGAACTCTACGCTTAAAATGGTTAAAATGCTGTATTATTTTTTTTAGCACAACTTTTTAAAACCTGACGGATCTCTTCCAACACCCCTCCTCTGAGGGATCATTTCTCTGCTGGAAAGACTCAGAGGGAGTGTGGAGTCCAAGGATGAGGCGGCTGCCTCATCTGTGTTGTGTCATAGGGACACGGATAAGCCCCAAGCCAGCGCACCCCACCTGCTCTGCCAGGCAAAGCCCAACCGCAGCCGGGGGTCTCAACCTCTGGACGAATACAACTCAAGGCTTTTATTTCTTGTTTTCTGGAGAAGGCAGGAATTTTCCATCTTTACTTCTCCAGAATTCTGATTGCTTCTTCAAATGTGTGGTTCTACGGAGCTCGTTCTCTGAACTGATAGAATCTTGAGTGAAACAGAGAAAGAAAAGCCAGCCTTACACTTGGAATGAGAAAAACACAAAAATGTCTTGAGAGCATGGCCACCAGCGCTGCAGATCTGCTCATACTCTTCAAATTCGTCTGGTGAGGATGAACAAAATAAACTTGGAATCCGTTTTTCACTTCATTTCATCTCAATGGAGTATCTCTGGGCTCATGGGCTGTATAAAAATTGGGGTTTAATGTCACTTCTCGTCTCCTCCTTCTCTTCACTCTCTTCCCTATGGAGGACAAAAAATGGCTCTCGGGAGGGCTGGTTTCATGGGACCCCTGCGGTCCGTTGCCCAAGTTCCCATGCTCAGAAGAGCCCCGTGCTTGGTTTAATGCTTTGCTGTCACCCTCTCGAAATCCTCAATGATTTTTAAACCACGGAACCCATATCTTCATTTTGCACTGGGTCCCACAGATTATGTAGCTAGTTCTGCTCTTGGCGATGAAAAGCTTTTCCAGGTGCTTTTCACATTTTCACATGCAATCCCTCACACCGTCCCCACTTCCAAGGCCAGCGTCAAAGTTCCTTCCTGGTCGTGACAGTAGAAGGAAAAATAATTTCTTAGGTCTTAAACAAAGATTAGGGTTTTTTTCCCGGTTAAAAATTACACCCCTATTTATAGTAGCAACACAACTCTTAAGCAGGGAATACAGTACTTCAGTTTGATGTATTAAAATGATTTGTCTTTAAAGAAGAAAAAATTTCCTTGTGGGTCCCACCGATGCTTAAGTAAGGGAAGGGAAGGCTAACTTAAGAGAAACATATTCACTCCTTAAGCTCAGAGATTCCGGCTCCCATGGAGTGAATGCAAACGTTTCTGTTGATACTGAGCAAGATACAACTTCGATCCCTAAGATCCTAACTCATTCATGAAAAGCAACAGGAAAAGAAGTTACACTGAACGTCGTAACCAACCAACCAATAGGTACCAAGGTCTTTGTCCTCACCACCCGCATCCCCTCTCCCATTGTGGGATTTAAAGTATTTTTGTGAAAACAGCATTTGTGTGTTTTTAAGGGGTGTAGGATCTAAATCAATTCTAATATATTTTGAATACATTCATCATCATACACTAAAAGCAAATTCCTATTTTGTGGTTCTCAGCGGAGAGTGACAGAGCCTTGTTTGTGACAGCCCCGGGCATAAGCAATCATTGTGTAGCTTAATTAGATATTCCCTGTGCTAGTGTGAGGGACATATGTCTATTCACTGTAACAAACACCAAGAGCGGCCGGGTGCTTTCAGGCTCCTGCTATATGCAGATAAAGGCAACGCAAGTGCAAGCTCTCCCAAGGACCTGTGGCCCCAGCCGGCCCCAGCATGCCCAGCCCGCATTCACCGATTGGTTCCGGTTTATTAACAGCCTATGAACTTCTCATCGGCTCCTGGACTGGTCAGGACTGTCACCTGCAACTGCCAGGCCAGAGCCCCCTCTCCAGCTCCTGGGAAACTGGGCGGGTCCAGCTCTGCTGCGCCGGATGCACCATCGGTTTCCCACACAAAGAATCATGTACTTAGGGAGTTGCAAACTTCAAAAGTGGAAAAGCAGATCAACTCCGAGGCAGTTCCAGACAGGAAGGCCACCCCATGCGGAACAAGCGACTCTAAGCTAGCCTAGACTTGGCGAATTTTAAAAGCAACTTAAATTCTTACAATGTCGATGTTTAAATATCTCTTCCAAGTTGGACCGAGAGATGATCATACTGGGTGAAGTAAGTCAGACGGAGAAAGACAAATATTACATGATATCGGTTAGATGTGGAATCTAAAAACAATACAAATGAACTTATTTGTGAAACAGAAACAGACTCACAGACAGAAAACAAACTTATGGTTACCCAAAGGGAAAGGGGAGGGGGAGAGATAAATTAGGAGCATGGGATTAATAGATACACACCACTATACGTAAAGTAGAGAAACAACAGCGATTCACTATATAGCACAGGGAACTGTATTCAATATCTGATGATAACCTGTAATAGAAAAGAATCTGAAAAGAATATATATATATATAAGCTGAATCACTTTGCCGTACACCTGAAACTAACACAATACTGTAAATCGACTATAGTTTAATAAAAAGAAGAAAAAAATATATATCACTTCAAACTAACGAGAATGAGGGGGCAGTACCAAGTGGGTGCAGTTCAGCCCATGTCTCACCTTCTCTTTGGAAAAGGTAGAAAATGAAAATGGGGGACACAAACCAGAACGTCCCTGGGTCCCCAGTGGTGTTTGTCTCCTGTATCCATCTCGTGACCGTGGTCCTCCATCCTGCTCTCAGAACCGAGTCCAATTTCTTTCAGCTGAAAAACTATCTTACGCTGCGTATTGGTTTCCTAGAGCTGCCATAGCAAAGTACCACAAACTGAGTGGCTTAAACAACAGAAATTTACTTTCTCACGGACCTGGAGGCTGCAAGTCTGAGATCAGGGTGTCCGCAAGGTTGATTCCTTCTGAGGTTGTGAGGGAGCATCTGTTCCAGGCTTGGAGATGGTCATCTTCTCCCTGTGTCTTCACATCGTCTTCCCTCTATGTCTGTCTGTCTCTAAGTGCCCCCTTTATGAGGACACGGTCATATTGCATTAGGACCCATTGTAATGACCCCATTTTAACTTGATTACCTCTGTAAAGACCCTGTTTCCACATACGGTCACATTCTGAGGTCCTGAGGGTTAGGAATTCCATATATCCTTTTTTTTTTTTTTTTTTTTTTTTGTGGTACGCGGGCCTCTCACTGCTGTGGCCTCTCCCGTTGTGCGCGCAGGCTCAGCGGCCATGGCTCACGGGCCCAGCCGTTCCGCGGTGTGTGGGATCTTCCCGGACCGGGGCACGGACCCGCGTCCCCTGCATCGGCAGGCGGACTCTCAACCACTGCGCCACCAGGGAAGCCCCACATATCCTTTTCTGACAGACACAATTCAATCCATAACACGCAGTTTAAGGGACATAACAAGGAAGCACCACTTACTCTAATCCCAGTTCCAGAATGATGAAATATGGGGGTTTGTGGACATTGTGAAAATACAAAACTCTGATTTCCCATCAGCTGCAAAGACCAGCCGCAATGGTGAGCTGCTCCTGTCGGTGCCGGGGCAAGTATCCACCATGGCCTCTACGGTAACTGCGAAATAAATCAGTTTCCAACAGGGGGGCACCCTTTGTTTTCGTCTGTTCCATAGGGGCTACTCTGGTGGAACTTGACTTTCTAAGAACATGGCAGTTCTCTTTCGAAAGGTCAGATCTTGAAAAGCCCTGATGGAGGAGTGAGTGGACCCCAGAGATGTGACGACCGGAGGTCACCCAGCCGGTAGGGGTACGACGAAGGCTGCAGTCCAGGGCCCCGAAGGCCAGCAAGGTACTCTAGTGAGGGGACAGGGTAGAGGTAGCACCAGCTCCTCCGATGGCTCCACAGAGCAGTGGGAAGGCTTGATGCCTGCCTGTGCGGGTCTCCCTTCAGTTGAGCCCCCCGGAGTCTGGAGAGCTCCTTCCTGGTCGGCCGTGGCAGGATGACTCTCCTCTTTTAGGAAGGGGTCTTGGGAGTCCAGGAATCGCCAGTCTGGATCTCTAGACAAAGGCACATTGTCAATCAGCATGAGGGCAACGTTGCCAATAGCCAGACAGCTGTGGAATGAAGGTACCAAGGACAGAGGTGTGCCCGCGTCAGCTGAGAGTTGATGCTCTGATTCCGAGTTAGTAGTATAGAGAGGAGCTGAGCTCTTGGAGTGAGGCAGACCCTGGTTCGAATCCCAGCACCACCACCTACCTGTTGTGTACCTGGCGCCCACTACTCCAACTTGACTTCTTCTGGAAAATTCCTACCTCTCCCAGTCGCCATAAGGATGAGCATTGATCATGCATATTCATTCCTTGATGACACGCCAACACAGAACTGACCTTGAAAAGGGTCCTTTTCATTCAGCTATTCTTCCTGGACGGAGATGGAGTGGTGGCACGGTGGATGCAGGGATACGATGCTGTTTTTACACGGATTAGAATAAAAATTTATTTTCATCTTCTCCAAAGTTCTTTCAGAGAATGAATAAACAGGAAGCAGCTGTCAAGAGAGCCGTGTGGAGGATACGTTTTCCTTCCCCAAGGCATCAGTTGATTCCACTCCCACAGGCTATGAACTGTCAGAATATATCGACAAGAATAATTTAAGAAGCCAGCTGCAGTGACTCCAGTGAGCTCCCCATCCGCAGGCATCGTAAACAGACGCTCTCCTTGGTCAAAGGAAAACAGGTGGAATGTCAATACATGTACCTATTTCTGTTGAGAAGATTCTGGCAAATTAAATCATGAGCCTAGAAGAAACCCCAGCGTGTAACGAGGATTTGGCGTTCCATTTGTGAGCACACGAATCTCTTCCAAGGGGCAGGTCCCTCTGAACGCTTCTGTCAACGGTTCCCATAACTGTGACTCTGCGAGGTCAGCAGGGTGGGTTACCATCGCTCCAACTTTGCAGGGGAAGAGATCAAGGCCGACGGGGTCAAGAGATTCCCAGGATCAGGCGGCAGATCCAAGACCGAGACCAGGAATAGTCCTCTCCACTGTTCCAGACTGTTCCAGACTGCACCAGAACATTCGACACTATTCCATGCAGTTCTACACTGTCACACACTGTCTCAGTTGTACCTTGGGACCCAAAGCAGGGAAACTTGAATAACTGTGCCACTCGCTCACTGTTTCCCAGCATATTCCAAATGTCTAAGAGATTTGTAGAGCCATTTCATCTTTGCTGTTAACGAGGGTGACCTCTCTCTGATCATTTTTAACCTCATTAATGTCTCCGGATCTCTTAGACACAAGGAAGCTGGGTGGCCCCCTACATGAGGTTACCTGAAGGTCCTCCATCAACTCACCTCCCAAATAATCATTTCCCTACTTTTTTTTTTTTTTTTTTTTTTTTTTTTTTTGCTGTACGCGGACCTCTCACTGTTGTGGCCTCTCCCGTTGCGGAGCACAGGCTCCGGACGCGCAGGCTCAGCGGCCATGGCTCACGGGCCCAGCCGCTCCGCGGCATGTGGGATCCTCCCGGACCGGGGCACGAACCCACGTCCCCTGCATCAACAGGCAGACTCTCAACCACTGCACCACCAGGGAAGTCCCCAACTTCTTATCTCCTTGTTTATCTCAGATATCCATAGAGCTGAAATGCAAATGTTTGTAGGAAAAAAAATATGCAATACAAGCCTCCCCATCAGTCATTTATTTCCCTCTGTGTGAGCAGCTGATTAGAGATCTAGAAGACAGGGAGACCCCGCAGAGATCCCAGCACAAGCCCTCATCTCACAGACGTGGAAACGGAGGTCCAGAGGGGCCACGGGCAGGACATAGCCGGAGACAGTCTCTTCACTCTGAGTTTGGTGCCAGTTCTAGAAAACAAAGTTCCTCCCTGGGCCTCTCTCTAGGAACAGGTGTGGGAGCCCAGGGCTCAGGGCCCCAGCTGTGGCCAAGGAGCCACCCTTTGTCCCCGACGCTGGCAGACACTGCTACAAGAGTGAGTCTGCCTGGGGGCCAGGCCGGCTGGGAGCAAATCACTTCCCTGAGCCTCAGTTTCCCCACCCGAGGAAGAAGGAATCATAATAACAACAACACCAGCCTCACAGGGCTATGGGATGAAATGAGGCTGTCTGGGTGAAAAGCTTAGAACAGGGCCTGGTGGGAGCCAACCACTCAGCAAATGTGTTTACTCATGCCCTCCACCCACCCACCTGACTCAGAACTTTCTAGCAATAGAAGTTGGCATTTAAATTAAATCTCCATTCTCAGACACCCTGGGTTCCCCGAAACAATCCACAGCAAAGAGGGGAAGATTTTCTTCTACTGGCTGATCCCTCTCCATCCATCCATGTCTGGGCAGAGGCCATCAACATCCTCGGCGGTCCTGGCCACCCTGGGGGTCTGGCCCTGTTCTGCCGGGAAACCGGGGGTCCTGGTGGCGCTGGGAAGGTGAGCTGTCCTGTAGGCCATCAGTGACCAGACATGTCCCTGAAGATGGGGCGATCCTCGGCCTCCTGAACGACTTACAGTCTGGCCAGCAGCCTCCAGCCCTCTGCCCCCAGCTCCACTCCCAGAACAGCAGGGGGCCCAAGCCCTGCCCCTTCCCCTTTATGGGTCAACAAGCTCCCTGGTAATTCCCTACTTAAGTGTGTGCGGTTAGCCATTGATAATAATCTGTCTTGTCTGCTGGAAGACCCACCCCTCCCCGAACTTCCCTCACATTTTCAGGTGACCAACTGCCACAGGACTCAAGTCTGTGAGTTCCAGCCCTGCCCCTGGGATTCTCACAGGGTAATAAAAGCAAGATGCAAGAAGTGTTATTGGTATGACCTTAATTTTGTGATGTAAACAACGGCCCCTACGAATCTCAGCATATATGGTTCAACTACATTGATACACACCGAAGCATATTAGAGCTTAGATCATTAGATATGGGATAGATTCCATTAAGTCACAGTAGACATTGGGTAACTTAGACAAAAGAGAATTGGAGCTTTGTCTACTGTCTTATCAGGATGACCGATAATCACCAAGTGAAACACTCGTGGTGCAGGGTAATCTGATGGCCCTCGTGTACAGCCTGAGATGCTAGCTCCGTTAAAACAGACACAAAACAGAACACTGGGGTCCAGCGCCAGCTCCTCTGAGGGCTCTCACTGCCCCTGCTCCCCGAGCTGCACCTCAGTCCCATGGGTCTGTCTGTCTTCCTCTCCCCTGCCTTGTCCCTCTCTGTACACTCAGAACCAAGGGCCGTCCAGCCCCCGGCAGGCCCTCCACACTCTTGTTGAGTGAAGGACATCTTGAGTCGTGGTGGACAGGGCTTGGGGGATGGATGGTCTTTGCAGAGACAGGTGCTGGGTGCGGAGAGCACAGACCTCCCCTCCCACCTCCCCATCCCCCCAGGAGAGGTTGGAAGCAGGAGCAGAGACCCCCTTCTTCTTCCTCTGTTCACATGTTAGCCCTACTCATGAGTCTTCTGTTCATCCCCACTCAGCAGCAGAGAGCAGTTTAACACATTTGAACTACATTTAAATATATTAGAAGCCCAAGGACACCAGAAAGAAAAAAAGAAAATAAACAGAATAGAATTAATCATACGCAACTTGGGTTCCATGATACGGTTCCATCCTGGCTGCCCTGGTGGTGGAGACCATCTTTCTTTTCCTTCCAGGAGCCCCTTCCACCCACTGAGACCTCTCGACACCTAAGGGACTGGGGGAGGAGGGCTCTCCTGCCTGCCTGTCTGAGGCCACTTCTGGGTCCTAGTGTCATGCCTAAGAAGCAACTTCCCCAGAAGACTGAGAATGGCAAGGTAACCCCCTTCACGGGGGGATCCCTCCAGGGTTGTGGCCTTACCCTGTGGTTTCCACGAGACAAGCACAACAGAATATAACACAAGGAGCCCAACAGTCACCAAAAAAAATACTACCAAACTCAAGTCAGGCAGTGGAGGGGCTGCTGTAGGACTGGAGCACCTTCCCTTACTGAGTGCCGCTGAGAGGCAGATATGTACCCAAGACAAAGAGGGAGCCTGACCCCACAGGGGCAAGAGCCCTGAAACGCTACAACTGCTTCCCTCAGGGCAGCCAGGGTGGTAGGAGGTTCCTGGGGGCAGAGTTGAGAAAGGAGGAGGCTACACAAGCAGGCTTTGTGGAGCACACGGGGCGGGAGAGAGCAGAGAAGTTCCAGACAATTTCTGCAGCTGTCTGGGACATGGCAGCCCACAGCCACCCCAGGCTCAGTTCCCTCAGCTCAGAAGGCCTCCTCTTCTCTGCTGTCCCTGCTCTATCAGAACTCCATCCTCACTTGGTCACCTATTACCTCCCTTTCTTCTCTGGCAACAGAACCTTGGTTTTATGAAGGGTCACAATGGGCTGAGATATAGGATTACATTCCCCCGTATCCCTTGCCGCTAAGTATAGCCACACAGTTAATAAGTTCTGGTTAATAAGACCAAAGTGGAGATATTAACTCAGTCTTCAGGGAAAGCAATGTAAAGGATGTTGATACAGCGAATGTAAAGGAAGTTGGTATGCTTTTTTACCTTCTGTCATTCCTTTTTCCTACCACTTGGAATGGAGGCCTAATGGCTGGAGCTCTAGCAGCCATCTGGAGAGTGAGGTGATCTTGAGGATGGAAGCCAAATATTAAGATAGTAGAGCAAAAAGCTAGAGGGACTCACCGTAGCAGCCCTGGCATTGCCAATCCTCAGACTTCCTTTACAAGAGAGGAAAAAACGTATCTTATTTTAGCTACTGTTATCTTGTGTTTTCCATCTTATGCAGGGGAACCTAATACTGATACACCTGGCCCATTCCACATCCTCTGCCCAAAGGGATGAGAGCTCTTCTCGTTGGTCAGGGGTGGGTCAGGCCCCTGGAAACATTTTTCCTAGTTAGGAAATGCAGACAAGAATTATGCATAAACTCTTGTGGGCTTGCAGCTGTTTCGATGATGTACTGTGGTAGAAAAACTCTCTCCAAATGCAGTGGCTTGAAACCACCGTTCTATTATTTCTCAAATCCTGAGGGTTAGCGATTTGTTCTCAGCCACCCGGGAGCACCGGCAGTGGAGGCACGTCGATGGCATCATCCAGGCAAGGGTGGAAAATGCTCCCTGGCGCAAAGTGAACAAAAGAAGTTTGCAGCATGAGAGCCATTGCTTAAGCCTGCTAACAGCCCAGGGGGGACGTCCAAAATGAGAAAGGGGAGGCTCTCCAGTGTCCTGCCTCTCCGTGGGACTTACACGAGTCCGGCAGAGGAAAGGGGAAGGTGTGGCCGCCTTCACGGCAGGCTGGAGTCGACCTCGCACAGGATTTGGCATCCAGTGATAAACGGAGGCTGGCTGCAGACGGGCACCGGCTGTCTGAGGCTGTACGGTAACCCAGGAAACTGAGAAGAGACAGAACAGCGGTCAGTTACTATATCCACCGTGGATGTTCAGTTTCCCCAAATTCGCAAAGGTATCTATAAAAAGATGTGTGGCAAGATCTCTGTTTATACAGCAAAACAGTCTGAAGGTGATAAAGGAACATGATGGCTGGGATCTGTCCATTCATTTATTCATTCATTCATTTAACAGGTACTTATCCAGGACTTCATATGTCCAGGCACAGTCCTGAAAACAAAACTATTTATATTATAAAATATTTATAATATAAATTGGAACAGGAAAGAAAACGAAGCTCGCAGGTAAAGGGGTGATGGTCACCGTGTGGTTACGGGGTCAGCGGGGAGAAGAAATTGGCAGAAGTGTGCACACCGGCAAGGGGATCCCAGGAGAGGAAACTACAAGAGCAATGGAGCCGAGGCGGGGACAAGGCTGGGGGCGTCGCAGGAAGGTCCACAGGGCCTGGGGGGTGGGGGGCGGGACATGGAGGGACAGCAGGACCAGGGGTCGAGAGGCAGGTTGACCCCACGGAGTCCCAGGTCTCTCTGCCTGGGGCCCTCTGGCACAAGTGCAGGGCTTCAAACATGGCAGCCGGTTCCAAAAACACCAAAGCTCGAGGGCAGAATTGGGTGGAGCCTTTGGGCCCTTGGATTTCATTCTAACTGTGCTGGGAAACCTCCAAAAGCTTCTTTTTTTTAAAAATAAATTTATTTATTTATTTATTTTTGGCTGCGCTGGGTCTTCGTTGCTACGCGCGGGCTTTCTCTAGTTGTGGCGAGCGGGGGCTACTCTTCGCTGCGGTTGCGCAGGCTTCTCATCCCGGTGGCTTCTCTTGTTGCGGACCACGGGCTCTAGGCGCGTGGGCTTCAGTAGTTGTGGCTCGCGGGCTCCAGAGCGCAGGCTCAGTAGTTGTGACGCACGGGCTTAGTTGCTCCACGGCATGTGGGATCTTCCCGGACCAGGGATCTAGCCGGTGTCCACTGCATTGGCAGGAGGATTCTTAACCACTGTGCCACCAGGGAAGCCCCTCCAAAGGCTTCTGAGTGAGAAGGACTGACCTGACCTGTTTAATTTTGTTAAGAATTGGGGGCTGGGGTGGTCTTGTCTTGCATTCATTGGAAGGAACTTCGGTGTTAAGTCATTTGTCCAGAAAACAAGTAAAAAAAAACTGAACAGTCAGGTTGGCTTCTAGCATCGTGGGGCTCAGGAGGAAGAGTGGAAAGAAGGCCCAAAGCCTGAATCCCATCCCGCCCGTCCCCCAGCCCCACTCCGTCCTGCACTGCAGGCCTCATGCACAGCCATGGAAGGAGGACAAGCTCTGGGCGGACACAGGCCCTTAGCCCCGGACACGCTTCTCCCCATGGGGAGGGACACAGCCAGAGCAAGACTCAAGTGGGGCCCCTAAAGTGTGGGCATGGGGCAGGCTGCCTGCGTCTTAGCGTCCAGACCATGACCTCAGGGAACTGGGAGCATGAAGGTTTGACCATCAGGCTGTAACCTGGATGATCAATTAATTCCCCAGTAGACAGCATCTCCTACTGAATACAGAGACTCCCACACATGTGCAGCCACGGCGTAGCCTCAGCATGGGGAGATATTTCCAACACCCATACAACATCCCAGCAGGAGGAACAGGGAGCAGCATGGTGAGTGGTGGGCACAGAATCCCACCCAGAGGCGCTTGGTCATGGCCGAGAACCTATCTTCGGTACAATCCTCTTTCACTGCTTTTAGAAGAAGCCGGGTTTTGAGGCCACATGGTTTGAGACCCACCCCAGGACGCCTGTCACCCTTGCCCCCTTCCACCTCTCTAAGGCCAGTTGCCTGGCAACATAAAAGAGGCAGATAGGGATATCCAGGAAGGTTGCTAGGTACGAGGACAGGCAGGAGGGGACATTAAGGGAAAGTGGGCCCCAGCATAGGAAGCGCCCACAGAGTGGACACAGTTTGGGGTGTTGCTTGGCTCCCTTTCTTGGGACTAGAGTTGGCATCTCTTGTTCGTGTAATAAAATAAACAGAGTTATTCACCAGGAGTCCTGTTGGGGCAGGTGCGGCATTTGGCTGGAAGACCGTTTGCAAGGGTTCGCTCAGATGAAAAGTATATCGGAAGAGGGTGAGTTCTGTTAACAGGAGGGCAGAGGGATGGGTTTGTGCTGAACGACTGTGTGTCATGATGGGGTGCGGAGTCAGAGAGGGGGACGGGGAAGAGAACAAAAATTAAAATCGGTAGTAGATGCTGGCGAGAAGTGGCCGGAGGGGAGTCTGGGCTGCGTGCTGGTAAGGGTGATGTGTACAGTGCAAACTCAGAGGCCCAGGAACAGCTCCTGAGGCCACACTATCGTGGTGGCCTGGAAACAGCCTACAGGGAAGGGGTGACAAAGAACAACTGCACCCCAGAGGGTATCCCGGGGCCTCTGGAGCAGCAGCAACCCCTCTGCTCCCACTGTAATCAGAGAAAGCAGGAGCAGCCGTGGAGGAGACCAGGAAGAAGCTGGGTGTGTGTGGGGGGGGGTGTGTGGGGAGGGGAGCCCAGCTGGTTTGAGCCACGCCCAGCACAGGAGACCACAGAAGCTACTGTCTTGATCTGGGCTGGTACCCACAGCACTGCCTTCCCGGTCCCTGCTACTCTCAGCACCCCAGGATTTTAGACCTGAAGACTGGTAGCTGCCTCAATTCTTCCCTTGGATAAAGGGTACATGAATCCCACTTTTTTGATGAGTGGTCAAGTATCTGAAAATGCAGGCGAGTCCCTGCTTTATGAAAGCAAGTGAAAACTTGCCCTAAATGCCCCCCATCACTTTAAATGGATCCACTGTTAAAAGTGGGAAGAATCAAGTGAGTTAATAATGTGTTATTGCTCGCCTCGAGGGTCATTAACCACAATATCATACTTCCTGTCTCCTCATTGGCACACAAGCCGCTGCCATGTGCCAGGGAAATAAAAGTCATAATAGGGGATGAAGGAGCGTGGAATTGGCCCTGACCTCAGTCTCCGCCCCATGTCGGAAGCAGTGCCAGTTGCCATGGCTACACGCATTTCCCTCCCATCGGTGGGGGGAGCTGATGGAGGCCAAGGCCACTCTGGGGGGATTCTAGAATATTCTGGCATCCCAAAGACCATTAGCCTAGACAGGGTCCCATCCTGGTGACCAAGAGCTCATCATTCTACACCCTTCCTGGGAGGCTCTCTCTGATGGAAGAACTGCTCGTCTCCAACCCTGTCCGCATGTTAACATGTATGAACATCGAGGCAAGAGGCACCGTGTGAAAGAAGCGGAAGAATTCCTCCCTGTCTTAGCGCGAGCTCCGCGCCCAGTGAGACTAGGCTGGCCTCAACCTTCTCTAGGTCTCGGTTTCCTCGCCTGCAAAACAGGCAGCTGCCCTCCCAGCCTCACAGGGACACCATAAGGCTCAATGAGATGACAGATGTGAAAATGGTTAACAAAAAGTAAGGGCAAGGGCTTCCCTGGTGGCGCAGTGGTTGAGAGTCCGCCTGTCGATGCAGGGGACACGGGTTCGTGCCCCGGTCCAGGAAGATCCCACATGCCGCGGAGCGGTTGGACCCCTGAGCCATGGCCGCTGAGCCTGCGCGTCCAGAGCCTGTGCTCCACAACGGGAGAGGCCACAACAGTGAGGGGCCCACGTACCACAAAAAAAAATAAAATAAAATAAGGGCAAGGGTGTCCTTGGGCAGGTCACATGGCCTTCCCAGCTGGTTAAAACCGGCCACGTGACCACCGGTGCAGGACACCTGCCCGCACGCCCTCAGCTTCGGCAGCATCCCGCACAGAGCTTGCTCTTTCACCTCCACGATGCCCTGCTGGGAAACCCTGGGTTCTGACATTTCTGAAAATATGTTTTGGACTAATTGAAAGATCAGAGGAAGGCAGTATACTGGTGTCTCAATCTTTCTACAAACTGCCTTTAAAAATAGAAGATTGTGGGGCTTCCCTGGTGGCGCAGTGGTTGAGAGTCCGCCTGCCGATGCGGGGGACGCGGGTTCGTGCCCCGGTCCGGGAAGATCCCACATGCCGCGGAGCGGCTGGGCCCGTGAGCCATGGCCGCTGAGCCTGCGCGTCCGGAGCCTGTGCTCCGCGGCTGGAGAGGCCGCGGCGGTGAGAGGCCCGCATACCGCAAAAAAAAAAAAAAAAAAAAAGATTGCGGAGGGAGGGTGTGTGTCACCACGGCTGTGGTTGGTGTCTTCCCTATCTGCCCCTCCTCTGCCCACCGCCCTCCTGTCCCACAGTTCTGCCTGTCCCCTTCTTGAGCCCCAGTCCTCCAGGCCTGCCTCCTTACCAAACCCTCCTCCAAGAGGCCGCGGCTGTAAGGTCCTGCTTCCTGTTCTAAACACGTAATGCCTCGCCATCCTCAAAAGCGGGATCCTCGGAGCAGCAGCGTCGGCCTCACCTGGGCACTGACTGCAGAGAAGCATCTCAGCATCTCAGGCTCCACCGTGGCTCCTGGACCCGGACGCTGCACTTAGCAAGATCCTGGTGCTACAGGTGCTCTGAGCCACAGCAGCTCCGGTTCCCTCCCAGCTCATGCGCACCCTGTAACCTGACACTGCTAGCCAGGTGTTCAGATGTGTCCACCCCACGCCCTCAAGTGGGTTACCCGTTACGAGCAGGCAGGGAGCCCACACTTCCTCAAGGGCCTGGCACAGCGCTCTGCACATAGCGAGCACGCGGTGAACTCGGCCAGTCCGTCTAGATTCGACCTCTGCACTCATTCATTCACGTATTCACTGAACACCTAGTAGGGAGGGGCCCAGCCCTGCTCAAGGCACTGGGGTACATACAGCAGAGAACACCACTCCCGTGCGGCCTCCCATCTTGAGTGGGAGCAAACAGACGTGTATAAATACATGGGCAAGTAAGTGACCAGGCCATTCTAGCTGCTGGTAAGCGCCACGAAGTAAAGAAAGCAGGGAGGGGTGAGAGTGGGACGGGCGGGGAGTGGGCACCACTAGGGTGGGTGGTCTGAGAAGGCCTCTTGAGGGGTCATATCTGCACCGAGAACTCAATGGTGAGGAGACCTGGGCAGAGGCTTCCAGCAGAGGGAACAGTGGAGGGCTAGGGCCCCAGTGGATGGGCTTGGTCCACGTTCCGGCTCCCGTTCTCTCTCCCCGCCCCGTTCCAGGCCATCACACACCCTCTGCGTCTCATCCGTCCAACCACACCCTCTTGGAGCTGGAAAAAACCCCAGGTCTCAGGTCCAGCCATCTGTATTTGTTCACCTCCCCAATGTGCATCGTTGGTCATTTCTTCATTCTTTTCTCCAAAGCCAACTTTGCTCTTTCTCTAAACATAGTTGAGACGCCAAGGAACAGGCATGAGGAAAGAGGGCTGCTTCGAAAAACATTCTTCTTAAATCAGTTTCATTTTCCTAGATGGGACCAGGTGAGGCCATCATGGCCCTCGCTACACACGAAGTGTGGTCCTCCAACTCAGCTGGGAGCTTCTTAGAAATACAGAACCTCAGGCCCCACCCCGACCTACTGAACCAGAATCTGTACTTAGCAAGACCTCCAGGTAATCTGACGTGGGGCAGAGTTCTGCCTCCATTCTCCACTATCTCTAGAAACCTCCAAACGAGGTTTAGAACAGCTAATCTTTAGGTTTAGGTCTAGAACAGCTAACATTACTGTGAACCATACACCCATCTAATTCTCGCTTTATGAAGTACCTGTGACCCTCCTACATTGTTGCTGGGAATGTAAATTGGTACAGCTACTATGGAGAACAGTATGGAGTTACCATATGACCCAGCAATCCCACTCCTGGGCATATATCCGGAGAAAACCATAATTCAAAAAGATACATGCACTCCAATGTTGACTGCAGCACTATTTACAATAGTCAAGACATGGAAACAACCTAAATGCCCCTCACCAGATGAACAGATAAAGAAGACGTGGTACCTATATACAATGGAATATTACTCAGCCATAAAAAAGAAGGAAATAATGCCATTTTCAGTGACATGGATGGATCTAGAGATTGTCATACTGAGTGAAGTAAGTCAGACAGAGAAAGACAAATATCATATGATATCACTTATATCTGGAATGTAAAAAAAAATGGTACAAATGAACTTATTTACAAAACAGAAACAGAGTCACAGATGTAGAGACAAACGTATGGTTACCAAGGGGGAAAAGGGGGGATGAATTGGGAGATCAGGATTGACATATACACACTACTATATATAAAATACATAACTAATAAGAACCTACTGTAGAGCATAGGGAACTCTACTCAATATTCCGTAATGGCCTATATGGGAAAAGAATCTAAAAAGGAGTGGATATATGTATAACTGATTCACTTTGCTGTACACCTGAAACTAACACAACATTGTAAATCAACTATACTCCGATAAAAATTAATTAAAAAAAAGTACCTGTGAGGTAGATGTAAGTAAAATTACGAGCTTCATTTTGCAGATGAATTAACTGAGGCCCAGGGAGGTTACGTAAGCTGCCCAATTTCATAAGCTTGTAAGTGACAGGCTGAGTTTGAGCCCCAGTGGCCCGACTATATAGAGAGCCTGCCCTCTGACTGCCTCATCACTTTATGGAGGAGTTGGTGCAAAGGCTGTATCCCTCAGCTCGGACTGCTGTAACCAAGTACCACATACTGGGCGGCTGAAACAGCACAAAGGTATTGCCTCCCGGTTCTGGAGGCTGGAAGTCCAAGATCAAGGTGTCAGCAGGGTTGGTTCCTTCTGAGGACCATGAGGAAGGATGTGTTCCATCCCCCTCTCCCAGCTTCTGGTAACTGGCTGGCAATCTCTGGCCTCCCTTGGCTTGTAGGAGATCACCAGATCTCTGCCTACATCTTCACCTGGCATCCTTCCTGCAGATATCTGTGTCCAAATTCCGCCCCCCCCCCGCTTTTTTTTAAGGATCAGCTCATACTGGATTAAAGCCCACCCTCATAGCCTCATTTTAACTAATTACATCTGCAATGATCCTATTTCCAAAGGTCACAGTCTGAGGTACTGGGGGTGAGGATTTCAATGTGAATTTAGAGGGACACAATTAGTCCATGACAGAGGTTAATAAAACAGTTGTAACAGCTAACATTCTGCTGTGCAGAGTGCCTTAAGTGTATCAACTCACCCGGTCCTCTCCACGGAAATTCTAAGTTCTATTTTCATCCTTGTTTTGCAGATGGAGGAAACTGGGTCACTGACAGGTAACGTCTCTTATCCTAAGTCACACAAGGAGTTAGGATTCAAACCCAGGTCGTCTGGCCTCAAAGTTTGCACTACAGTTGTCTCAATATATTGTACGATTACACTGAGGTCGTGTTTGTATAGCTTCTTTAGCAAGTTGTTGTTGGATTTTGGTTCAGTGTGTTCAGGAAAGTGTCTCTGAAGCAGAGCCCTGTGGGTGGAGAATCCCTGGTGCTCAGCGAGCACAGGGACAGAAGGGGCTAGAAAACCCCATATCCTTGGTGCAGAGAAAGCAGGCACTTAAAGCAAACAAAACTGGGACATCACCTCAGTCTGAATGAAAATCATAAAATAAGTGACCTTCCATGGTACCTGGCATGTAGTCAGTACTCAATAATATTAGCTACTGATATCATTTTACTAAGCAGCTACTATGTGCCAGGCTCTGGGCTAGGCACCTTCTTCATAGTTCCTTCTAATCTGTATAACAGCCCTAGGAGAGAAATACTATTATTCCCATTTTATAGATGAGGAAACTGAGACTCAAATGAGTCTTGCAGAGGCTACAGGCTAGCTCCTCTCCACCATCCAGGCATCAGGACTCTGCTTTGTAAGACATAAGTAGGTTGAGCCTTTGAGCAGAAAAGCCTTAGAATATTCCAGCAGAGGAGATTTGCATGTTTAACGTGGATCGTCTTCACCAGAGTTAATATTTCCAGGTCAGAGCGCCTTCAGGAGAGGACGGAGGTGGCCTCCCAGCTCCAGTCTCCTTAAGTGCACCCTGGGAAGTCTCCACACTGCCTTTCTTTCTCCCCCCGGTGGTCTAATCTGGAGTCAGATCCAGCCGCTGGCTCTTGCAGACGGAGAAGGACTGCAAGCCAACGGGAAAACAACAGGTGAGTTCTGAACAGTCCCCTTCTGTGCCTCGGGCAGCGTGTCTGCCTGGGCGACCGCGGGGCCACAGTGACTTCCAGAACCTTCTGTCTCTGCAGGTGTTTTAGGAACTTGGCCTCAGCGCTTCAGTGACCCATATTTTATTACCTTTCAGGTTTCTATAATTCATCATTCACTCCTTTCTGAAAACCTAGAATGAAAGTTTAGCAGCTCAGTGCCCCGGCCTCTCTCCATTCTCTCCCCAAACACATCGGCCTGTTTGTTCCCTTTCATCCGCACTCTTCCTGTTGCATTCTGTCCGTTCAATGGGGAAAGAGTGAAACCGGATGGCTGGACCCAGTGCGGGGAAATGACTTCAGAGCCACCTTTGTTTCCCTCATTCCTTTGAGCACACTTGGCCCTGCGTCTCTATGAAAGGGCTTGTTTGAACCATTTGGAACATCTAGCAAGCGGGAGATGCTGTGGCCAGAATCGCTCGCATCTTTTCAGGCTGCCTGAGACTCTGGTTGAAACTGCCAGATTTTTGCAACAAAACTAACCATGACATTGGACATTGTGTTATAAATTAGCCACAGCCTTCCAAGCAAATTGTCTCTTTTCATTGTGTCAGCGTAAGCCTTTGGGACGTTTGGCTTCGGCTACTGACTTTGGGGAGACTCAGAGAATATTTCTGTTCAGCCCCAAACCAACCCTTCAGAAACCAAGCTGCATGTGCTACGTGTCTTAATTCCCAGTTATTCTTATCATACTTACTCAGAGGATCCCTGTTAGTTCTATTCCATTTCTCTGCCTAAAATTCTGTCAACAGGCTTCTAAGTTTGGATGTGGCAGGAAATATCTCCATTCATCTTTAAAACAAAAAGATGTACTTCTCTTTTTCTAGGCTTTCCGCAATGACTATTTGAAGTTTCTTTTAAGGAAGAGTTCTTTGCAGACCTACAGTGAGAGGTATTAAAATCTGCTTTCATAGAGCTCTAGGTGACGTGTAGAATTTCAGCATTTGGTACTCACAGCAGCAGTGAAAAATTTCTGTTTCTGTTACATCACCCTGGGTTTCAAAAAAAAGAATGCATCTATCCCTCAGCTTGAGTTATGTCACCAATAGCCAAACCAAGATTTTGTTATTAAAAGGAAATCTGAAAAAATCCTCAGATGCTATCTAATTTCTTTTCTTACTTTTAACTTTTTTCCACAGAAAAGGTAGCATGGGACGAATCTGGGCTCAGAAATAATTTTTAAGTAGTAAACTTTATTAAAATCAGGTCCAATGACATTTATTTAAAGTAAAACAGAGGACTTCCCTGGTGGTCCAGTGGTTAAGACTCCGTGCTTCTACTGCAGGGGATGCGGGTTCGATCCCTGGTTGGGGAAGATCCCACATGCCGTATGGTGCAGCCAAAATAAATAAATAAGATAAAACAGAATAAAAATTCTTATACTATGTGGAAAACACATCCACTAGATTTGATAATCTATAGTGTTTTAACCAGAAGAGAGACCACCGCATTGTGCTGCCTTTGCCCTTCCACACTGGAAGGAAGTACAACCGTGACCATCACAAAGCTTTAAAATAACATTGTAAGTAGCTATTAACATTGCGTCAGTGCATAACAACTCGATTAACTCGCACTCCCTTTTGAAAATGAACAAAAGTGCATAGTCTTTCTTATTTTCCCAGCAGGAATCTGTATTTAATCTGAACTGTTCCGAACTATGACTTAGAGTCTGTTCAGATGGTCCCCAAGTGAGAGCGGACCAAATGTGTCTAAGGAGCTCTGCTCCATCCAAGAGCACTTACCAAAGGGTAAGTCACCTCCTCCTCCCAATCTTCTCTCTCTACTCCTCTCCTCTATCCAGAAAGGAGCTCAGTGCCCCTCTCTCTGCAGCTCCTTCCCTGTCTTCCGTGTGCCAGGAAGAGTTACGTGTGGATGGGATGGGGGAAGCCGATACAGGGCAAGCGTTAGATGGGACGGTCCCTTCTTATAGCGATAGTGTAAATTTCAACACCTCTTGGGTAATGGACACTTTCCAGAGAATTTTGCTCTTCTTAGAAGAAAGCAGCACTTTAAAGTGAGCTCTGTTCTTTCATTACAGGTCTAAACTCCAGCCAGTTTCAATAGGACATTTTAGCAAAGACGACCTTTTACACTTAGCTGGCTTTCTGCAAGAAGACAGTCTCTTCAGGGACAACAGGGGGCTTTGCCGCCTGTCTGTTCTTATGGAGGGGTAGACGGTGCTGTATACTCACCAAGGCATCGGGGCCCCATTGTCTGTCACTGCAACAGTTCCAGCTTCTCCTTCCAAAGCCAGGGTGGGCGGCAGGGCTGGGGGAACAGGCAGGAGAGGTAGGTTTCTGTGAAAGAAAAAGGAAGCCTGACACACCTACCTCCTTGGGGTGAAAGGAGTCACTAACACACACACACACACACACACACACACACACACACACACACACACACAACCCCTTTAGGCAGAGACAAGAGTGGTTGTTATGGTGGATGCAAGTTGCTCCCCAAGAATGTCCTGAACGTGGGAGGCCACGGCAGCTGTCCCCCTTGAGCCGGCCCACGGGGCCCCTGCCAGGGGTATAATGGCTTGCTGGCCCTTGCCAGCTGTCACACTTTGCATGCCGCTGGAGCTCCGGTCCAGCAGAAGGGGCATCCAAGTCACCAGCACCAACAAGCGCCAAATCCTGTGCCCATGCTGGGCCCACACGGCCACCTGGAGCCCTCTTCTGGGGCTCACCCGAGAGCACTTTAATACACACTGACCAGAGTGTCCTACTGACAGTGTCCTGGGCTGGGGAAGGGAGTTCTCCTTCCCCAAGACAGAGATTTGGGGAGGTTAAGGGCTAAAGACAAACATCAGGGACACCTCCAGCAAAGAGGGGCCCTGCTGGAGGGAAGAGCAACGTGTGTGTTTCCATCTCTGATTCCCGGGGCACCCCTGCCCATGGAGGGGGATGTTTAGGCCACTGTCCCAGGTTGAGCGTCTGTCTTTCTTGTTCACTTCCGCTTCCTGCTGGCAGAGGAAGGCCCCAAGAACCCCACCTTGGATGTGGGAAGAGGAGGAAGCCAGAGGGTGCGGTGTCTGGGGTCTCCCCCAATCTGGCACCTCGGCTACAGGACAGAGGGGTCCTCAGGGCGAGGACAAGCTTTGCCAGAGGGGGTTGTGCAGGATTCATGGAGGCTGGACCCTGGGAGCCGCCTCTTCTAGGACATGGAAGCCCATCAACTCCCCAATACTGGCTTGGCATCGACTGCCCCCTCCGTCCATCCTTTCACCCTGTCCTCAACCATCCCCATCGTGGCCCCCTCCTCAGCTTCCTGGAGGCGTGGTCCAGCTGGAGAGATTCTGGAAGCTGGCCACCGATGGGGCAGCTCTGCCTGTCCTGTCTGAAGGCACATTATCAACCCCAGAAACCCACCACGCTCCCACCCTCTGGAAGCCTCAGTTTCACCGTCTATGGCAGGTTTTTTTTTAATGCCCAGTCATACGGTTCCCATGAAAATCAAATGCAAGCGCCTGTTGAAATGCTTTGGGAAACAGGATGCTTTAATAAAAGGGGGATGATTAGTGAGGTCTTAAGACTGGATACTTTCAAGGTGATTTCCTTGGTGTCTCTCCTTCCTGCCCCTTACAGTTCTGCTTGGAGACTGCGGTCCTTCCTGCTGAGGTCTCTTCCCCTCTCCCTAAGTGAGTCCCCCAGCCTGCTAAGGGGTCCTACCAGGCCCCTTCCCTCTCCACGAAACCTAGGGGAAACTTGGATTAAAGCACTGTTGGGAGTTTGCACATTTCAGGGATGAATCTGTGAGCTCGTAGAGATTTCACACCAATTCTTAGACACCCCCGGGACACACAGTCCTTGCACAGCTTTGGGAGGATGAAGAAGTGAACAAATGATTCCCGCCCTCAAAACAGTCACAACCCAATGCAGAGATGTCCTCCACATAACACAGTCTAGGCTATGGGAAAAATGATGTCAATGGTCTCCCGGGCGTGATGAGAGGACGAAGATGAGAAATCACCAGGACTCTGAGAAGAAAGTAATGTTGGAGCTGAACCTGAGGCCTGGGCAGGATGTTATAGGCAAAGCTGGAGGTCAGAAGCAGAGACCAGAGTGAGCCTGTGGGGAGAATGTTGGTGGAAGAAGACGGAACAGAGCAGCCCTGAAATCAGCAAGCATGGCCAGTGGGCTCTGAGAGCTGAAATCAGTCCCCGTTATGATAGGCCCTTCAACAGCACCCCTCTTCTTACACCAAAGGGGACCACGGTAGAGAAGCTCATTTTCTTTAAGTTACTGTCAACCTCAGCACTGTCCAGTAGAACTCTCTGTGATGATGAAATGGTCTCTGTGCTGTCCAATAGTTGGCCACTAGAGCCACTACTAAGCACTTGAAGCAATGCTAGGGCAACCAAGGAACGAAACGTATAACTTGATTTTATTGTAAATAATTAAATTTTAATAGGCACAGGTAGCTGGTGGTTACTGTATTGGATGGTAGAGGTTCAGATACCAAAAGGTCCTCTTTCCCATGCCATTTGGCCATGGGGTAATGACGAGCTGCAATAGTATAGTATGCCCTGGTGTCGGGATAGAAGACTTCCAGGGTCACTGAGTAATCTCTACTTTATTTGGGGAAGAGAAAAGTTCAGTTCCACCCCGAACAGATATGAGTGTGTGGGTGGGTGTTGTTTTTGGATTTTGTTGTTGTTGTTTTCCTGCTAAAAGACCAATTCCTACCTGAGTTTTTACTTAAGCAAGAGTCGATTCGCTGACAGAATGAATATGTGCCTCTTTTGGGGAGGAAAGAAATCCCACCCCCAAAGCTCCTTAGTCCCTAAAGACCTTTTAATCAGAGAGAGGGAAGAGGGAGAGGCTGGGAGTAACCATTCCAATGCTACTGGTCCTTGAGCCCAGAAATTTCGTTCTCAAACCTCGCAGGAAATCACGTATTTAAAAAAAACCGTTACAACCATGCCCATAGCGGCATTATTCACAATGGCCAAAAGGTGGAAGCAAACCAAGTGTCCATCTATAGAGAGCTGGATAAACAAAACGAGGTATATACATATAATGGAATATTATTCAGCCTTAAAAAGAAACAAAATCCTGACACATGCTAAAGCACGAATGAACATTGAGGACATTATGCTAAACAAAATAAGCTGGTCACTAGCTTACAATATGATTCCACTTACATGAGGCACCTAGAGTAGTCGGATTCATAGAAGAAAAACGGTTGCCAGGAGTAGCAGGGAGGATGGGGAATTGTTTAATGAGCACAGAGTTTCAGTTTTGCAAGATGACGAGTTCTGCAGATTGGGTGGGTGCACAGCAATGCACTTAACACTACTGAACTGCACACTAATAAACGGTTAAGGTGGTACATTAACTTATGCGTATTTGACCAAAATTTAAAACAAACCAATATGCACATGTATCCCCAAAAGCAGAGGCACAGGGCAGAAGGAGGTAGGCACAGTTGTTTTAGCCTCACCATGCCACCAGTCCTCCAAGAACAGCCGCACTCCACCCGAAAAGGCGCGTCCCTCCCTCCTTCCCTCCCTCCCGGAGGCCTGTCCTGTGATTCTCCATGGGGCGCTCACAATAATGTCCTTAAGCGGTGCCAGCGGTACCTCCGCGCAGGCCTGAGGAGCGGGTGGCCAATGAGCACGCGCCTGCGCCGGACCTCGCGCCCCCATTGGCTGCGCCCAGCAGCCCGCGACCCCTCAGGTTCCCAAGCCGGGTTTAAAGGGGTTGGGCGCGGGCTACTGCCCTGCCATCCGCTCCCCGCGCGCAGGTCTGCGGGGAGGGGCGGCCTGCTGAAAGGTCCACCCCGGGGCGTTCCTGAAGGGCGCTTCGGCCCTCCCCACCGTCCCCCAGATGTATTATGCGGTTTCCCAGGCGCGCGTGAACGTGGCCCCTGCGACCATGCTGCGGCCACAGCGGCCGGGAGACGTGCAGCTCGGGGCCTCCCTGTATGAGCTCGTGGGCTACCGGCAGCCGCCCTCCTCCTCCTCTTCCGCCACTTCCTCCTCCTCCTCCACGACGGCCCCCCTTCTCCCCAAGGCGGCGCGCGAGAAGCCGGAGGCGCCCGCCGAGCCGCCGGGCACGGGATCCGGGCCGGGCGCGCACGCGGGCGGCGGCTCCAGGGCAGACGCCAAGGAGGAGCAGCAACAGCAGCTGCGGCGCAAGATCAACAGCCGAGAGCGGAAGCGCATGCAGGACCTGAACCTGGCCATGGACGCGCTGCGCGAGGTCATCCTGCCCTACTCGGCGGCGCACTGCCAGGGTGCACCGGGCCGCAAGCTCTCCAAGATCGCCACGCTGCTGCTCGCCCGCAACTACATCCTGCTGCTGGGCAGTTCGCTGCAGGAGCTGCGCCGAGCGCTCGGCGAGGGCGCGGGACCCGCTGCACCGCGCCTGCTGCTGGCCGGCCTGCCTCTGCTCGCCGCAGCGCCGGGCTCAGTGCTTCTAGCCCCCGGCGCCGTGGGGCCGCCCGACGCGCTGCGCCCGGCCAAGTACCTGTCGCTGGCGCTCGATGAGCCGCCGTGCGGCCAGTTTGCGCTTCCCGGCGGCGGCCCGGGCGGCGGCGCGGGCAGCCCCGGCCTTTGCACCTGCGCCGTCTGCAAGTTCCCGCACCTCGTCCCGGCAGGCCTGGGCCTGGCCGCGGTGCAGGCGCAGTTCTCCAAGTGAGGGCTGGCCCGGGCCCGGGGCGCGACCTCGGCCTGGCCTCCCGCCGCCCAGCTTCTGCGCGTCCCCGCGCCCTGCGCCCCGCGAGAGCAGGGCCGAGCAAAGAGGGCATTTCGAACTTACTCGCCCAGAGAAAGGGACTGTTGGGCGTCCCCCTCCCCGCCCCCACCCCGGGGAAATTAAAATGACCCGAGCGGATGTTCGATAGAGCGTCGGGGCTGTTTGGGGGTTCTGGGTGGATTCCAGCTGCTTTGCGCAGCAAGTGCGCACTCTCACTGCCACTGTCACCCAGCGCTTGTCTCTCCCGGCTCCTGGAGTCGTGCGCTTCGCAGGGGGTGATGTGGACTTCAGGGCGCCATGCTAGCTCAGGGTGCGGCGGCAGGCCAGGCCCGAGGGGACCAAGGGGCTGCTCTCGGAGGGCGGGAGGGAGGGGTGGCGGTGGTTTCTTCTCCTCGGCCAGGGGTCATAGGCGCCCTTGTTCCCAGCAAACAGCCCCTGTTAGAGGAGGCTGCCCGACCCCAGAAAGCCGAGAGAGACCACTTAGTCGGTGCACAGGTCTCGGGCGTAGCAGACGGACCGACCCTCTGCGGCTGGACGGTTGGCATCGCGGTGCCACGGGAGGGGGCGATGACAATTCCCGGGTCGATGGGTGTGCTGGGTTGGGAAGTCCGCTTTCGTACCCCGACGATTACAGTGCAGCTTTTGATAATCGCATAACCGTGTGTTTCGCTGCGATTATTCGCTTTGAAATCCTGGGGTCTTCTTAGAACGGCAGTTTAGAACTCAAGATTCATCGTTTTGTCCCCCCCTTCCCCAAAGGTAGCGTAACCAATATTTGAGCTTGCTTAAAAACAACCACCTTTCCCCCGCAGAAGGGGTTCCCGGTGTCCTAAAAAATAGGTAACAATGCGTTTCGCCGTTGCCGTCCTGTCAGAATGCACGTTGTCTAATTAACGTTCTGCCTCGTTAAAAGACACGGAGGGGAACCGGGAGCCTCACACAGCAGGCTGCTCGGAGGGGCCCCACTGCGGTGGCGACGGCGGGATGGCGTTTTCTGCGCTGTCCCTTCACGTGCGGGGTCTTGGACCAGCGCGTGGGGCGGGTCATCTGGCCGCTGTGCGATTGAAGAACTATCAGTACATTGATTTGTTACAGACGTTAACAAATTACTCCACCCAAGGTGATTTTATGATCTTTCAGAAGCTTGCTTTGGATTTTATGTTTAAGGTTTTTGGTTGTTGGTAGTAGCCGAATTTAACTGGCATTTTATTTTTTTTTCTCTAACTTTGTTTCGTTGCGCTGTGAAGAATCAACAAAATAAACATGTAAAAACCTTCTATTTCCCGCCTGATTTGTTTGTTAATAAAAGTGTAAGGTGCCCTGGTGGATCCAGAACCTCAGGATGAAGGGTAATCATTAAAGGATGCGGGTCAAAATTTTTAAACCTGTCTTCCTGATTTGTAAAATAATCCAATGGAGTCAACTGTAGGTCAAGTTCAGGCATCGCAGGTGAATGGGTGGGTGAGAGGAGGGAGGGAGGAATTCCAGGAATTAGTTCTTAGCCAAGCTGGGAGGGAGGGTCTTTTTACACTACAGTCTGAAAAATGGGCTATGAAATACATTTATGATAAAATTATTTTCTATCTCATCATATTTCTCAGAAATATACCTTTTTCTGTCTTAGTGGACAGAAGCTTAAACAATATATCATGGCTATGAGCTTACCCCCATCATTTAAATCAGGTTGGAGTGGTCTCCCAGGAAATTATGACCTTGGACATCATTTTATTCTAACAAGTGAAGGAAACTCTTCTGTCTGATGATGATACAAAGAATTTGGAATGTGGACTTGGTCACATGCACTATTTAAATATTCATAGTTATTAATGAAATACAACCACATTTAAAGGTAGGGGGATCGTAGGGGAGAAATAGTGTCCCCTTTAACCTGTGGGAAATTAAAGAAAGGCCAGATAAGGTGATTTACTCAATTTTATCCACATTGGTTCGTGTGAAGCATGTATACATTTAGGAAAAATGAGCATTCACTTTGGGAACACAGAAGGGATTGGTGGGGAGGCCTGCCGGCCAGATGGAATCGCCTTGCCTACCATCCCAGCTCAGTGTCTATTTACTCAAGGGGAGGGGCAGGAGAGGACTTGAGGGAAAGAAGTGCTAACGCACCAACCCATTTCGGGGAAGAATTTCTCATTCTTCCTGACTCTGCCGTCAGAAAATTCACAGGCTTCGATTATGACTACATTTGAATTGTGGCCTTCTGTGTATTTAACAGCTCTCTTTGCTTACCTTGCATCTTGACAATGGACAGAAAGAAAATGAACAACTGAATCAAAACCAAATCAGGTCGCCCCTGAAAAAAATATTTCCAGGATATTAGAAATAAACAATTCCTCCAGTAGTCCCGACTATATCACCTAGATGCCATTCTCATTTTGAAAACCATCTCTAAAAGAAGCAGAAAGCTATAGGGCAGAAAAGGGATGGGTGGTCTCCGCACCAGTGCCTTATAGGAAAGGTAACACTACATGTGATTTTTTTATTTAACTGAGAAAAATCACAACCTATCATGCTTTCCGGAACCACTAAAGATTACGAGTGAATTTCACAAGAATATGCAGGGCTATTTTGAGTATCATCAAAGTATTTAAGTTATCTGCCTGCATGTAGCATCTTATTGGCCCATGTGCCAAGTAAGGTTAGCGGACCCCCTCCTTACAAGGAACTGACATCCCGAAAAGTAGCATCAGAGGGCATTCAGCAGTCCTGTAGAATAAAAGGCTATATTATACACGGTGCCCCAAATGCAAAGTTAGGCCTCTGAGCGTATGTCTATGGGGGGGTAGCATATTCTGCAGGCACAGTATTTAAGTGTAGACATGTATGTTGTAGAGCAAGGAGTTGCTTTTTGAAGTCTGCAGGCAGGCTTTCTGCAGAAGGAACAAGTTTAAGCTGGTCTTGGAAGCGGTTGGGAAAGCAGAGAGGGTGTAAGGCTCCTTGAGAAAGGTTCAGCAGGCTTCAGAAGCACGATGAAAAGAAACATGTGGCTCAACGCCAAAAAACGTTCCCTGCCTCCAGCCAACCACCAATTCATGATCCCAGCGACGAGAGTGAACAGAACCTAAGGGGAAAATACACAAGGGCCCTGAGAAATTATGTTGTTATATGTGCGGGAGGCCAGGTGAACAATCAATCAGTAAACAGAGAGCAGATTAAATGCACTGTGGGGTTTCCGTAGCCTGTAGTGATGGTCTGTTTAGAGGTGTTCTCCTCCAAGGGCGACTGATTGCACCAGGTATGAAAATACGACCTTGTAAATGTATAACTTAGAAGGTAAGTCTCCTCATCAAGAAAGAGGCTCGACCCCCAGTATGGGAAGTATTTCACTTCACCAAAGCTCAGATTATGAACAACAGTGCTTCCATGTTGCCCATCTGGTTCAGGGTCACCCGTCTAGTCTTTGCTGACTCCCCAGATATGCAGGTGAGGCTGGGTCCAAGCTGGAAGTCAATACTCAGAGTCTTAGCCTGCTAGCTAGACCTCACAGGCCATAAAGGAAGCCAGCCAGAAGAAGGACTTTTCTTTCTGCCACACAAGCACACATTATGAACTTGCTAAGAACAAGGTGGTGGTTAGGAAGAGCTTTTTCTCACCATGGCCTACAGCACATCCATTGGGAAAATGTATTTCCTCCAGAAGGCCTTTTCTTGCTAGCTCACTGCCCCTTCCCTCTTCTGCACACTCATAAGTATCGATAAGGAGAGTACCGCCTCCACTGAAGGAGGCTCAAGAAACCGCAGGTTGAAAACTGTCATGTTTTTCTAACAACAGACTCACTTGTATCAGGCAACTTTTAGTTGTAGGGAACTATTGTTTTCAAGCAGGGTCCAGCTTCTCCTACCAAATACAAGATGTGAAAACAGAGTAGCAAATTCATCCTCAAGACCTAAACTGGCCTCTATATTTATGGAGATGTTGCAAATGACTTCTTCAAGCAGTTTCCATTCTGTCCTTTTTAACTAAGCCCAGCATAAAAGCTGAAATGCCTGATCAGAACTTAAGCCAAATTCTTTCTGCTCGTGTTGCATTGGCCCCTCCATTAGAAGACTTTCCCCTTTGCTTCCAGCTGATGTTGACAGGCCAGAGCTCAGACGCTGAGCTCAGGACAACCAAGTCCTTAAATATTACAGGCTGCCTGATGCTCGGGGGCATCACGCAAAGGGAGTGATTTCTCCTTCACACTCAGCTTTCCTCAATGACCACAGAGGACAGTGGCCCACTGCCCGGGACAAAGGCCACAGATGCCAGATCATCTCTGAGTCCCACAGAATGCCAGTGGGGCAAGAGACCCTAGGGGTTATCTTCCCACCCTCCTCCCTCCCGATCAAGGCAACTGTGGCCCAGGAAGGTCACCAGCACGCCCGAGGTCCCCAGCTAGACAGAGCCAGCGATGCCAGGGTCCAGTACCTGCTTTGAAGAGGCAAAGGCTGCTTCGTTGGCTTGTCCTGGTGGGACTGGAGTCTCCTGGAAACAGGAATCCCGGCAGGAGTTGAGCACATCCTTCCTGTCCCCTGGAAAACCGCTGGCCTCTGGCCCCATCCAGCCTCTGCGCTCAGCCCTCCGTCTGCCCCTGCGAGTAGCAACCGGAAGCAGCAGACTCAGGGCCAGTCCCCTGCCAGGTGACCTGGCTGCAGTTTAGCCACCTGAACTTTATCCAGCAGCCTTGTCCCAAGCCCCGAGGGAGGCCCAGATTGGTGACAGGGAGCGGCAGAGGCAAAGCAAACCTTTTGAGAGATCCTCTGATGGTTACGTGTGTGTCATTAGGGTTTCAGAAAGCACCGCTCAGAAGGCAAGGGAATAGACAGCTGACGACAAGGGCGGCAGTGCAGAGGGGAAAGCAGTGTCTTAGGGGCTTCCCCTTTGGGGGTTGCCTTTTAGTGTTTCCATGGTGACACTCAGTGTTCTCACACTCGTGGACCCTGATTTTCTCAACAGTGCGGGCTTACTTTTTGCCGAGTGTTTTTCTTGGACGCGAATGTCTCTCCAGGAGGCTGCTCGGCAGTAAGTGCTGGCTGCCACCAAACCCCAGGATAGAGGACAGGAACCCCGATGGGGGCCCTGAACGTGGAACACCAGCCAGAGGTAGATGATGGATGGGACTGAGAGAAAAATGCTCACCATAGGCCCCAGCGCTGGGATCCAGAAGGGCTATTGTGTCCCAGATGCTTCTAAGTAATATGGGTAACTCCTTAGAGGATGCCAAAGGGATACAGCCAGAAGACCCCAAAATAAAAAGATCAGGTAAGAACACATCGGCGGGGAGCGTGCCGGAGAGAAAGGCCACCTCACCTGGAAGCGGCCGGTGGGAAAGTGGAGCAGCTGGTAGTGGCGGTGGCAGGGCAGCCGTAGTAGGAATGAAAGTGGTCTTGACATTGACAAGAGCTGGCATGGCGTTTATCAGGTACAAGCAGGGTTCTAAGCATTTTACGTGCGCGACTTCATTTTGTAGGCGCTACAATTACCCCATTTTACAGATGAGAAAACAGAAGCATGAAAAGGTAGAAACTAAGGAAGCGGAGGCCAGTTAAAGAAAGTCATGGAACCAGACACCGAAAGAAATGAGGCTTTGTCTGGGGGTGGGAGAGCCCTCCCTAGGTTTCTTTCCTCATCCTCAGCTCTCAAGGTCAGCACTCCCACCCACCTGTACTCCTCTGGGCCCAGGTCTGGCTGTGGTTGCTACTCTCAGAATGCGTCTAATCAACGTGAAGTTGAGATTCAACGCGTCCCCGCACACAGTGAATAGACGCTCCAGTTAATTCCTCCTCTTTCTTGAGTTAGAAATGCCCTGAGATCGGTGTGGTTATTTTGGACATTTCACTTCTAGCTTGTTTGTTTGTTTCCTTTGTTCCACTTCCTTTTTTTTTTTTTTAATTTCCAACGTTGCCAGATCTGGCTGCCATGAGGAAGGACGGTAGTGAAATACCAGGGATTGTGGGTGTGCCGGAAGGCAGACCTCACGCAGCCCGCACCTTCAAGACGGTGTGTCGTCCCTGGTCCTGCTGGTGTTCAGGCAAAAAACCAAAAAGCAAAGCAAAAGCTTTGAAGGTAGTGATCACTAGGTGTCGTCCAATTCAAATCTTTTTTTTTTTAATTTTTTTTTTAAAGCAACCCTAGGTGTTGAGCTATTCTTTTTCATTTTATTTGTTTATTTATTTATTGGCTGCGTTGGGTCTTCCGTTGCTGCGCGCAGGCTTTCTCTAGTTGCCGCGAGCAGGGGCTACTCTTCGTTGCGGTGCGAGGGCTTCTCATTGCGGTGGCTTCTCTTGTTGCAGAGCACAGGCTCTAGGCACTCAGGCTTCAGTAGTTGTGGCACATGGGCTTCAGTAGTTGTGGCTCATGGGTTCAAGAGCGCAGACTCAGTAGTTGTGGCGCACGGGCTTAGTTGCTCCGCGGCATGTGGGATCTTCCCGGACCAGGGCTCGAACCCATGTCCCCTGCATTGGCAGGCGGATTCTTAACCACTGAGCCACCAGGGAAGCCCCAATTCAGATCTTAAAATCCAGAGTTGAGCCGAAGTAGAATCTGTAAAGAAAATTTTGAAGATAACTTGATACCATTTTCTCTACGTAGGGAGTATTTGGTTGCTGTTATTATGATTGTTTGGTCTTGTTTGCTTGCTTCTGGCACTTTGAGTCACATCATTCCCTGTGCAGTCCTGGTTCTTCATAGCTTTTTACTTTATCAGGGACAGTTAGAGTCAGGAGGCAGAACCAGCAACTTTCTCATCACCGGTGGAGGGAACAAAACAAAACTGGACATCACAGCATCTCATTTAATAGACAGCTTTTGAGTTCACTCAGGACTGTGTAATCCATGGTTCCAGGGGCTCCGAGATGCCCTTTGCATTTTATACTCACAAAGACCCAAAGTAACTCAAACGGAGAGTTGTCAGCTCTGAAACATAAACCATCCCCAGGGAGCGTGTGAGGGAGGGATGTGCTGAAGGGGGCTAGGGGGCAGACCCGCACCCACGGGAGGGACAGAGATGGGGGGGAGTCCCTTCATCTCCCCATCGCCTCCACCCCTGGAACCCATGCTGTGCTCCAGCGCAAATACCGATCTGCTCTCCCATCTCCTTTCCACCGTCCTGTTCCCTTCCTGTAGAGTCTTACCTACGCACTGCCTCGTGCCTCCCATCTGTCCTGCCTCGCCATTGGTTACTCTGCTCACTGGCCACGTGACCTTGGAGAGGCTCTTCAGGCTCTTCAACTCTAAGATGTAACACTAGGAGCCGCCTCCCTGGGGGTTAAACGAGGCGGTGCATGTCAATGGTTAGCACAGCGCCTCTTGTAATGGTGGTTGTTTTTCCTGTTGCTACTCAGACAGTTCTTTCCATCGGCTAGAAATACGTTAGTTACGTGGTTATTATCCTGTTGATAGCTCCTTCAGAAAGCAGTGGTGTGCACGCGATCATTCCCATCTTCTCTTGCAATTCATGAATAGGGCTCATGACAGCGTTGGATGGTGCCAAGTAAAAACCCATTTCTAACGAGCAAAGCTGCGTCCTAAAATCTCCAGCTCCTTCTGGCACTAGCTCAAGCCCAACGGTGGCTTTCGAGGGGCTTCTCCTAGGGAGCCCTGTACTGGGATCTATCCTTCCACGTTGGCTCTCAGAGCCCAGCTACGACCCCCTGCTACTGTGGAGCCAAAATGCTTCTCCAAGACAGAGGGGGCTGGGCACCGGGATTTTCCTTCTCCTGCCGATTGACTAGCAGACAACGGGTTCTTCAGAAGCCACAACATTTCAGCTGTTTTGGCCACAATAGCCACAAGCTGAGTGGATGTCATTTTGTCCCAGCGGAGAGTCAGCTCAGGACAGCTCCGAACACTGTCCACTGGTTTGTGGTGAGGGGCATAAACACCAGGCTGGCTGAATGAAGTCACTGCCTGAGTCATCTCTATACACAGAGTCCGAAGAGCACTCAGGCCTACAGGGCTGCAGGAAGGTGCTGGGGCTCCTCCCAGCACCCAGTGAGCCCGGGCCGGACTCAACCATCATGTCTCTGTCCAACAAGGAAGCGGCTTCCTGCTAGGTACCTACACACACTTATTTCTCAAATAGTGCTGTGGTCATGTAGCCTCAGGGGATGGTGCCCAGAACAAGTGTCAGCCTGTGTTCAGGAATTTGCCTCAACAAAAATACTTGTTGAATGAGAAAGGAAGGAGAGAAGGAGGGAAGGGGGGAAGGAGGGAAGGAGGGAAGGGGGGAAGGAAGGAAGGAGGGAAGGAGGGAAGGGGGGAAGGAGGGAAGGAGGGAAGGAGGGAAGGAGGGAAGGAGGGAAGGAGGGAAGGGGGAAGAAAGGAAGGAGGGAAGGGGGGAAGGAGGGAAGGGGGAAGGAAGGAGGGAAGGAGGGAAGGAGGGAAGGGGGGAAGGAGGGAAGGAGGGAAGGAAGGAAGGAAGGAAGGAAGGGAGGAGGGAAGGAGGGAAGGAGGGAAGGAAGGGAGGAAGGAAGGAGGGAAGGAGGGAGGGAGGGAAGGGGGAAGGAAGGAAGGAGGGAAGGAGGGAAGGAGGGAAGGAAGGAAGGAGGGAAGGAGGGAAGGAGGGAAGGAAGGAGGGAAGGAAGGAAGGAAGGAGGGAAGGAGGGAAGGAAGCAAGGCAGGAAGGAAGGAGGGAAGGAGGGAAGGAGGGAAGGAAGGAAGGAAGGGAGGAGGGAAGGAGGGAAGGAGGGAAGGAGGGAAGGAAGGAGGAAGGGAAGGAGGGAAGGGGGAAGGAGGGAAGGGGGAAGGAGGGAAGGAGGGAAGGGGGGAAGGAAGGAAGGAGGGAAGGAGGGAAGGAGGGAAGGAGGGAAGGAGGGAAGGAAGGGAGGAGGGAAGGAGGGAAGGAGGGAAGGAAGGGAGGAAGGAAGGAGGGAAGGAGGGAGGGAGGGAAGGGGGAAGGAAGGAAGGAGGGAAGGAGGGAAGGAGGGAAGGAGGGAAGGGAGAAGGAAGGAAGGAGGGAAGGAGGGAAGGAGGGAAGGAAGGGAGGAGGGAAGGAGGGAAGGAGGGAAGGAAAGGAGGAAGGAAGGAGGGAAGGAGGGAGGGAGGGAAGGGGGAAGGAAGGAAGGAGGGAAGGAGGGAAGGAGGGAAGGAGGGAAGGAGGGAAGGGAGAAGGAAGGAAGGAGGGAAGGAGGGAAGGAGGGAAGGAAGGAAGGAGGGAAGGAGGGAAGGAAGGAGGGAAGGAGGGAAGGAAGGAAGGAAGGAGGGAAGGAGGGAAGGAAGCAAGGCAGGAAGGAAGGAGGGAAGGAGGGAGGGAAGGAAGGAAGGGAGGAGGGAAGGAGGGAAGGAGGGAAGGAAGGAGGAAGGGAAGGAGGGAAGGAGGGAAGGAAGGAAGGAGGGAAGGAAGGAAAGAAGGAAGGAAGGAGGGAAGGAGGGAGGGAAGGAGAGAGGTAAGGAGGGAAGGATAAAAGGAAGGAAGGAGGGAAGGAAGGAAGGAAGGAAGGAAGGAGGGAAGGAGGGAAGGAAGGAAGGAGGGAAGGAGGGAAGGAAGGAAGGAAGGGAGGAGGGAAGGAGGGAAGGAAGGAGGGAGGGAAGAGGGAAGGAGGGAAGGAGGGAAGGAGGGAAGGGAGAAGGAAGGAAGGAGGGAAGGAGGGAAGGAGGGAAGGAAGGAAGGAGGGAAGGAGGGAAGGAGGGAAGGAGGGAAGGAAGGAGGGAAGGAGGGAAGGAAGGAAGGAAGGAGGGAAGGAGGGAAGGAAGCAAGGCAGGAAGGAAGGAGGGAAGGAGGGAAGGAGGGAGGGAAGGAAGGAAGGGAGGAGGGAAGGAGGGAAGGAGGGAAGGAGGGAAGGAGGGAAGGGGGAAGGAAGGAGGGAAGGAGGGAAGGAAGGAGAGAAGGAGGGAAGGAGGGAAGGAGGGAAGGAGGGAAGGAAGGAAGGAGGGAAGGAGGGAAGGAGGGAAGGAAGGAAGGACGGAGGGAAGGAAGGAAGGAGGGAAGGAGGGAAGGAAGGAGGGAAGGAGGGAAGGAGGGAAGGAGGGAAGGAAGGAGGGAAGGAGGGAAGGAGGGAAGGAGGGAAGGAAGGAAGGAGGGAAGGAGGGAAGGAAGGAGGGAAGGAGGGAAGGAAGGATGGAGGGAAGGAAGGGAGGGAGGGAGGGGAAGAAGGGAGTCGGCCTTATTAACATTCAAATTTTAAATCATAATTATGTTTTGTTTCAGACTCATTAATTAAATGATGATCTTAAACTGGTCAACATGACCGAGTCAGAAAAAAATGCTCTGATTAATTAAACTTGTCTCCCAAAGTAAAATAGAATAGATTAGACCTGTTTTTTGCTCCTCGGGTCTTAAGAGGACATAGTAGCGCCTGGACTCGGTCGAGGCCAATGAAGCACTTCCTTGGATACAGAATTTAAGGGGGCACCAAAAACTCAGTTATCACGATAAAATTCTACTGTGATATTTTTTAAAAAATCAAAATTGATGCAAAAATCCATGACCAAAATATCAAAAGTTTAAATACAGACAGGACCAGCGTCACTGATTTCTTCCCAGCCTCCAGCACAGCAATGGAGGCAAGGCTCCACCTGTCCCTCCCAGTTTGGAAGGGCCGTTCCCATGTCACTCATGAGGCCATAGCCTGGACCAGGCCAGGGAGGCCAGAGGGAAGCACTTCAAATGCTGAAGGTAGCTCTCTGACCACTGATTCCAGGGTCATAACAGGGGCGTAAGGGGCAGCCCTGGGCAACCTGGCTGGCATCAGAACGTTCCCTTCCCAGTTCCCCTCTCCCTAGCTCTGTTACCTTGCACAGCTTTATACGGAAACTCTTTAAGCCTTGATATCCTCATCTGTGAAATAGGAGTGATAATGGTGTTTGCCTCTCAGGATTAAATGACACCTGTGAGCAGAGCGCCTGGAACCATCACGACTGTAGACAAGCCCAGGAGCCCATGTCTCCCTCTCCTTGGGAGCACAGGCCGTGCAGCAGCAGGGCTGCTCGCAGGGGGAACAATTCCTGTTCCCTTCAGCTGTTTGTGCAGAGGCCGGTGTGGCTGCCCCTCCCGAGGAATGCAGGATGGAGGACACAAGTGCGCCTGGAGTTGTTTGTGTTTCTAAGGAACCTGGAAATGGTAGTAGTAGCAGTATCGCAACAGTGGGGGTCCACGCTGTTACTGCGCATCTCACGAGGCATGTTATTGAGCAGCAAGCCTGTGCTAAGGGCTTGGGGTAGACAAAAGAGTTCAGAGGAGGGAATCCAGCCCGACAAGAGGGAGGGCAGGTCTTGGGGCTGGAGTGAGCTGCACCCTGTGCTCAGCCCTGCTGAGCACAACTTCCGGCCTCAAAGTCTGAAGCCCTGGGGGGCGAGGGAGCTCCCTCTGCAGGCCCAGGGCTTCATCCTCTCGCCTCACCAGGTGGTGGTGTCACCTGGGGCTGGAAGCCTGGTGACTTCATGCAGGGATCCTGGGGTCACCATATCAGGGCACACTTGACAATGAAACGTAAGGAGGCTGGGAACACGGTCCCATGTCACCCAAGGCCCAGCTGGGTAAAGTAAAGGGCTTTGTTTTCTGAGCAATGGCTGATCCTCGCACACTCCTGCCTCTCACACCAAAATCTTAACCCTGGGGAGATGGTTCACCAAGGCAAGGAATAGATAGCCCACCTCTCCCGCTGTCTTTGTTGTTGTCTGAAAGTTTTCGGAATGTCGTCAACATTATACATGTCAGATTTTTAAATTCAATCTATTCATTTGAAAAATGCTTGCTGTGGCTTCTATAAAGAGGGGTGCCTCGTTTAAGTGCATGCAGGAAAAATCAATTACACTCAGTAGCCTCTTCGACTGGAACGATCCCCCCTCCAAAGGAAAAACTCTAAACGTTTACATCCATTTTTAAATTAAAAAAAAAAAAAAACAGAATTGGAAAAGACCCCTCCCCCTTAGGAGAATTTGTTAAATACTTGGTCATTCAAATGACCTTCCCTGATTCAGCAACTAAAACAGTGTGTTACAAAGCCTTTGAAACAAGATTTGCAGACGCTGGGTCCTGGTCAAGCTGCCCTACCCAGCCTTATGAAGAGCCTGCGTAGATCAGGGATGCCAGGATGACTGTTTCACTATTGCTACTTTGGAACTGTTGTGAGAGAAACAGAGAGGGAGACTTTGGGACTGGCTTCTACGGCAAGTTCTGAAAGAGAGACCTTTATTACTTAGAAATACTCATTGTAAATAAATTAGACCATTTCAAAAAGAAGACAGAAGAAAATAGAAATTGTCTATTATCTCCCTGCTCTGAGAAAACCTCTGCTAACAATCCCTCGGGATAGACTGTTACAAATTTTCTTCTCTGCACACACAGTCAAACATACGAAACAGATCAGAGTTAAACTGGACACTGTCTTGTAACCTGCTTTATTCCTTTAACAGTAGATTGTGGACAGCTTTCTATGCCAAAAATATGTTCCTGTGTCACCATTTAACCTGGATTCTACTGTATGCTGTCCTGTGATTGATTGAAGTAACTCCCTATAAATGGACATTTCATTCTCCCCCTCAACGTTTTACTACTGTAAGTCACACAGTAGTGAACACTGTGTACATACATCTGTGTGCCCTGTCTCAGTTTATCCTAGGATAAATTTCTAGAGGTGAAGTAACCACATTGAAAGTTATCACATCGGTCAGGCTTTGACTACATTCGGAAAATAGGTCCCTCCAAGAAGGTAGGACCAATTTACTCCTCCACCCGCAGGTCCTGAGAACGTGTGTCCTCATAGCCTTGACTGCGTTGGGTACTTTTATTTTGAAATATGTCCATGTGTCTCTTTGTATTTGATATCTTTTTATGATTATAGAAAAAATACAAGATCGCTATAACATTTCAAACATTATCAATTGATATAAAGTAAAAAGTAAAACTCGAGCCTACAGCCCTCTATTATAACCCCACGCCCTCTGATGACCTGATCATATTTTTTCCAAAAATTTTTTTCCATACCTATACAGAAAAAAAAATTTTTTTTCTTTCTTACAAAAATGGTTTATTATTCAGATTGTTTTGCAACTGGCTTTTCTCTTTCTGTGTTTCTGTATATACTGTGGCTTCCTTTCCACGTCAGTTATCAATAATTTACAAATAAATAAATACAGGTCTCATTTTCAATGGTTGTCGAGTGTTCCACAGAAAGGACATGCTATAACTCACTGCCCCAGTCCTCAGGGATGCACACTTCAGTTGTTTTCAATATCTGAATGAACATCTTTGCTCATAGATCTCTGTATGTGTATAGGACCTTCCTAAGATTATTCTTAGAAAACCACTCATGCCAGAGGGTTTGCACATTTAAAGTGTCAATAGCTGTTTATCAAATTACTCCTCCAAAGTTAACACTCCTGTCAACAATATATGAGAGTGTCTGTTTCCGTGAGATAAACAGGGTCTAGACCTTCCCTTGGCAGGTGTATATTGTAGATATATTTTGGAGTGAGGGGAGAACCAGTCTGGAAAGGCTGTAAGAATCCTTTGATATCTTTGCTCACACGAGGGACCTCAGCTGTCCTGTCTCCTCATCCCCTCCTATCTCAGTTCATGCATGCATAAATTTTCAAAGTTATGTCGATATTGTCTGCAATATTTATAATTGGTGCCTAAGAAAGATCTGTATGAATTGACCCACTTTCAACCCATTCAAATGGCAAATACATAACTCACTTTTATGCAACCTTGGGATTTCTGATTTTCCACATCTGTAAGAGAAGAACACAGTCTGTTCCTTGCAAGCCACCACTGGGAGATGGTTTGAAGACCGTGGCCATTCTTGAACTGCTCTAAGCCTGCATTGTTCAATATGGCAGCCAGTGGACACATACAGCTATTGAGCACTTGAGATGTGGCTAGCCTGAACTGAGATGTGCTGTAAGTATAAAATACACGCTGGATTTGAAGACTTAGTATGAAGAAAAGAATGTAAACTATCTCCTTAGCAATTTTTGTATTGATTACATGCTGAAAGGATAATATTCTGGACACACTGGCTAAATAAAATATACTGTAAAAATTAATTTCACCTCTTTCTTTTCTTTTCAAGTGGTGACTAGAAAGTTTCCAATTACATATATTTATATGTGTAGAGGAGAAAATGAAAAATATAAGATTAAGTTTGGGTATTCAAAAATATAAAAAGTACCAGGTTAGGTCTGGGCATTAAAAGACAGTGTTTAGGGCTTCCCAGGTGGCGTAGTGGTTGAGAATCTGCCTGCCAATGCAGGGGACACAGGTTTGAGCCCTGGTCTGGGAAGATCCCACATGCTGTGGAGCAACTGGGCCCGTGAGCCACAACTACTGAGCCTGCACGTCTGGAGCCTGTGCTCCGCAACAAGAGAGGCCGCGGTAGTGAGAGGCCCGTGCACCGCAATGAAGAGTGGCCCCCACTCGCCGCAACTGGAGAAAGCCCTCGCACAGCAACGAAGACCTGATGCAGCCAAAAATAAATAAATTAATTAACTAATTAAAAAAAAAAAGACAGTGTTTAGTCTGAATTCAAGGAGACACTTGGAAACTAAAATGAATAAGGACAAGTGATAGGCTTGTGAGTTCCTCCTTTTTTTTCTGTTTTGCCAGCCCTGCATCTCTTCCTTTCAAATAAATAAATAAATATATCTGTGGCTCGAATTATATTTCTCTTGGATGGCACTGCTCTAAGCTCTCTTTACACCTGCAGAAATATACCCAGGCTTTGTGTGCGGTCTCATTCTCTCTCCTTCCTTCCTTCAACTCGGTTCAATCCTCTAATTTGCAGAAATCACTGATTATTTTCCCAGGATAGTTGACCTCCGTCACTTTGGCTATCTGGTATATGAACTGACTCTCTGAAGGGAAAACAAAGCCCTGATCTGTAACGTTTGCTCATTTCCACGGTGTCAATACTCCCATCTTCCATGGCCAGCTCCAAGCTGCTGATGTGATGCCCCGGAACCTGGAGCTGGGAAGAGAGGCAGCGTACCCGGGTTCTGGTGAGAGGGTACAGCCAGAGCCAGCACACCAGTGCTTCTGAATCCTCTTCCTGTTGAGGCTGAATCCCCAGCCACATGGAAGGTAGGACCCCCACTGCCACTCAGGAAGCCAAAGGTCGCATACATTCCCTCCCCCCAATCCTGGACACCCAGAGCTTGGGTTCACGATCTAAGTGAGGCCAATCTGATCCCCCTGCACAAGACGCTGAATGTGGAGGCTGAGACAGGCGGGGGGTTGGTTAGGGTGTACTTGTGGTGGCCACAACTGACTCACATATTCAGTGGTGTGGAAGCTGGAAGGGTAAATGCTGTCTGGGCCAGAGTCCGGTGTGGGGAATCCAGCTGGGGCAGCAGCAAGTGTCCGACAACAATGGTGACAGCAGTGGCATCCGGAGCGGACTGTTCCTGTGGCAGGACCTTGCTTGTCCCAGTTACCCTTGAACCCATCTTCTCAGCCTCCTCATTGATGCAATAAGCCAGCCAATCTCCCTCCATTAATTCCTTATCTGCTAGGTTAACCAGAGTCAAGAATGCAGACTAGCTATTTACCTATAACAATCCGGTGATGTGATATAACAGGTGCTCTGGCTGAAATACAGGGCAGATAGGAGACTGGCTGCCACCAGGTAAGTGAGTAGTTCTAAAAGAGGGGCACTCACCTGAATCATCCGCGGACCTTTAAAAACAGGCATGTCCAGAATTGAAAGCAGGAACTTGAACAGATACGTGTACACTTATGCTCATAGCAGCACTGTTCACAATAGCCAAAAGGTGGAAGCCACCCAAGTGTCCATCCGTGGATGACTGGATAAACAAAATGTGGTGTATATATTTACACACACACACACACACACACACACACACACACACACACACACACACAATGAAATAGTATTCAGCCATAAAAAGAAAGGAAATTCTGATACATACAACTTGGATGAATCTTAAAAACATTATACTTAGTGAAAGAAGCCAGGCACAATATTGTACAATTTCACTCACATGAGGTACCTAGATTTAGTCAAATTCATAGAGACAGAAAGTAGAATGGTAGTTGTTAGCAGCTGGGGGTGCTAGGAATGGGGAGTTGTCGTTTAGTGGATACAGAATTTCAGTTTGGGAATATGAAAAAGTGAAGATGAATGGTGGTGATGACTGCACACCACCATGAATGTACTTAAAGCCACTGAACTGTACACTTAAAAGTGGTTAAAATAGTATTTTTTTTTTTTTTTTTTTTTTTTTTTTGCGGTACGCGGGCCTCTCACTGTTGTGGCGTCTCCCGTTGCAGAGCACAGGCTCCGGACGCACAGGCTCAGCGGCCATGGCTCACGGGTCCAGCCGCTCCGCGGCATGTGGGATCCTCCCGGACCGGGGCGCAAACCCGTGTCCCCTGCATCGGCAGGCGGACCCTCAACCACTGCGCCACCAGGGAAGCCCTCCTCCATAATTTTTTTTAAAAGTCTTCTTTCATAACTGATAAAGGCTTTTGGAACCTTTTTTTAAAAATCATATATCTAATCCCATAGCTTATTTAGTGTAAAGTGAACTAAGAACTAAACAGCAACTCCCACTAAGAGAACAGTACCATCATCAGTTACAGATAATTCAGATAAATTCAACTGTAAGTTCACAGCAGCATCAAGCCCAAAACTCTACTGGAACTGAGAGCCCAGAAACACAGCGGTAATATCTGCAGTGTCACATCCCAGTTCTGCGTGAGAAAGAGAACAGTTTGGTGTTAGTTATAACTGCTTGTATCTCGTTTATGGTTTCGAACATGTTGGATACCTCACTATAGCAATAGGGGTTCTGATCCACCGAATGACAATTTGTGATGCCTCCTTTTTTTAATCCTCTCTGTTTTTATTTTGATCACCTTTCAGCCAAGTCCTGGGAGGTTCCTTGTGTGCCAGTGTTCCAATTCAACACCCCACAGGTGTACACACCTAGCTCCTTGTGTGAGAGCCCCTGGGTATCTACATGGTTGACTAAACAGAAACTTCTAATCTGTGAATCACCAAAGTCATGATGAGAGCTTGGTCTTTTCTTCTGAGAATCACATTTCCACCATGGTTCCCCCTCCACATGCAGTGAAATTCGATTTTTTTTTTCTGTAGCCCTTGCAAAACACCACTCAGGAAAGGCATAAATTGGGTAACCTTGATCTAACCCATTAATTCTACCTTTGAGGATTTTTCCTGAGGAAATAATGAGGGATATTACTTAGCTGCACCCTCTATTATTATATTATATTATTATTATTATATTAGGAAAAAATAATACAACAGAAAAATATAAATTAGGAAAAAATAATATAGGAAAAAGACCACAATACCCTTCATAATGGGAAAAAGCTGGAAATACCCTAACTGTCCAAAAATATGAAATGGGGTTAAATAATTATAATAAAGTTATAGGATAGAATTCCATGGAGTCACTGGGAAAATTTTTCTTATAAGAATATTAAATAGTAGGAAGAAGTGTCATGATATAAGTGGAAAGGCAGATTGTAAACCATTTTCTAATGGGAATGTATTTCTGTTGTAATTTTTAAAACAAAGTCTGAAAGTGACAGCACCTGCACTCCTTTGGCTCGCACACAGAATCCTCTTTGCAGAGGCTGGACCAGGCCCCACTGCTGATGCCACAGGCATCAAGTGGGCCCTGATGAGATGCCAGGACAGATGCAAGGATGCAGGGTGGCATGCTCCTGGGTAAGGCTTCTCACCGGAGGGTACCTCCTCTTCCCCATGACCAGAGCTTTTCTGGAAGCAGCTTTCTAATTACACACTATCAAAAAACTCCCTAGAACCTAACTCATTGGATAGTCATGCTTGTTACCTTAGTTTCCTCTTAAAAAAAATAACATTTTTACAAGAATGTTTGATGACTCATGAAGCTATTTATTTATATGACAGACAAAGCAGGTTAAGAAACTGTTTGCTCCTCAATGGAATGTTACTCAGCCATATTGAGTTATCTGTAGTGAGGTGGATGGACTGTCATACACAGTGAAGTAAGTCAGAAAGAGGAAAACAAATACCATATGGTAA